>NC_073692.1:385973208-386308917 GCF_029784155.1 Uranotaenia lowii
AATTTTGACAATTTTGACAATTTTGACAATTTTGACAATTTTGACAATTTTGACAATTTTGACAATTTTGACAATTTTGACAATTTTGACAATTTTGACAATTTTGACAATTTTGACAATTTTGACAATTTTGACAATTTTGACAATTTTGACAATTTTGACAATTTTGACAATTTTGACAATTTTGACAATTTTGACAATTTTGACAATTTTGACAATTTTGACAATTTTGACAATTTTGACAATTTTGACAATTTTGACAATTTTGACAATTTTGACAATTTTGATCATTAAGACCATTATGACAATTTTGACAATTTTGACAATTTTGACAATTTTGACAATTTTGACAATTTTGACAATTTTGACAATTTTGACAATTTTGACAATTTTGACAATTTTGACAATTTTGACAATTTTGACAATTTTGACAATTTTGACAATTTTGACAATTTTGACAATTTTGACAATTTTGACAATTTTGACAATTTTGACAATTTTGACAATTTTGACAATTTTGACAATTTTGACAATTTTGACAATTTTGACAATTTTGACAATTTTGACAATTTTGACAATTTTGACAATTTTGACAATTTTGACAATTTTGACAATTTTGACAATTTTGACAATTTTGACAATTTTGACAATTTTGACAATTTTGACAATTTTGACAATTTTGACAATTTTGACAATTTTGACAATTTTGACAATTTTGACAATTTTGACAATTTTGACAATTTTGACAATTTTGACAATTTTGACAATTTTGACAATTTTGACAATTTTGACAATTTTGACAATTTTGACAATTTTGACAATTTTGACAATTTTGACAATTTTGACAATTTTGACAATTTTGACAATTTTGACAATTTTGACAATTTTGACAATTTTGACAATTTTGACAATTTTGACAATTTTGACAATTTTGACAATTTTGACAATTTTGACAATTTTGACAATTTTGACAATTTTGACAATTTTGACAATTTTGACAATTTTGACAATTTTGACAATTTTGACAATTTTGACAATTTTGACAATTTTGACAATTTTGACAATTTTGACAATTTTGACAATTTTGACAATTTTGACAATTTTGACAATTTTGACAATTTTGACAATTTTGACAATTTTGACAATTTTGACAATTTTGACAATTTTGACAATTTTGACAATTTTGACAATTTTGACAATTTTGACAATTTTGACAATTTTGACAATTTTGACAATTTTGACAATTTTGACAATTTTGACAATTTTGACAATTTTGACAATTTTGACAATTTTGACAATTTTGACAATTTTGACAATTTTGACAATTTTGACAATTTTGACAATTTTGACAATTTTGACAATTTTGACAATTTTGACAATTTTGACAATTTTGACAATTTTGACAATTTTGACAATTTTGACAATTTTGACAATTTTGACAATTTTGACAATTTTGACAATTTTGACAATTTTGATCATTAAGACCATTATGACAATTTTGACAATTTTGACAATTTTGACAATTTTGACAATTTTGACAATTTTGACAATTTTGACAATTTTGACAATTTTGACAATTTTGACAATTTTGACAATTTTGACAATTTTGACAATTTTGACAATTTTGACAATTTTGACAATTTTGACAATTTTGACAATTTTGACAATTTTGACAATTTTGACAATTTTGACAATTTTGACAATTTTGACAATTTTGACAATTTGACAATTTTGACAATTTTGACAATTTTGACAATTTTGACAATTTTGACAATTTTGACAATTTTGACAATTTTGACAATTTTGACAATTTTGACAATTTTGACAATTTTGACAATTTTGACAATTTTGACAATTTTGACAATTTTGACAATTTTGACAATTTTGACAATTTTGACAATTTTGACAATTTTGACAATTTTGACAATTTTGACAATTTTGACAATTTTGACAATTTTGACAATTTTGACAATTTTTACAATTTTGACAATTTTGATAATTTTGACAATTTTGACAATTTTGACAATTTTGACAATTTTGACAATTTTGACAATTTTGACAATTTTGACAATTTTGACAATTTTGACAATTTTGACAATTTTGACAATTTTGACAATTTTGACAATTTTGACAATTTTGACAATTTTGACAATTTTGACAATTTTGACAATTTTGACAATTTTGACAATTTTGACAATTTTGACAATTTTGACAATTTTGACAATTTTGACAATTTTGACAAATTTGACAATTTTGGCAATTTTGACAATTTTGACAATTTTGACAATTTTGACAATTTTGACAATTTTGACAATTTTGACAATTTTGACAATTTTGACAATTTTGACAATTTTGACAATTTTGACAATTTTGATAATTTTGACAATTTTGACAATTTTGACAATTTTGACAATTTTGACAGTTTTGACAATTTTGACAATTTTGACAATTTTGACAATTTTGACAATTTTGACAATTTTGACAATTTTGACAATTTTCACAATTTTGACAATTTTGACAATTTTGACAATTTTGACAATTTTGACAATTTTGACAATTTTGACAATTTTGACAATTTTGACAATTTTGACAATTTTGACAATTTTGACAATTTTGACAATTTTGACGATTTTGACGATTTTGACAATTTTGACAATTTTGACAATTTTGACAATTTTGACAATTTTGACAATTTTGACAATTTTGACAATTTTGACAATTTTGACATTTTTGACAATTTTGACAATTTTGACAATTTTGACAATTTTGACAATTTTGACAATTTTGACAATTTTGACAATTTTGACAATTTTGACAATTTTGACAATTTTGACAATTTTGACAATTTTGACAATTTTGACAATTTTGACAATTTTGACAATTTTGACAATTTTGACAATTTTGACAATTTTGACAATTTTGACAATTTTGACAATTTTGACAATTTTGACAATTTTGACAATTTTGACAATTTTGACAATTTTGACAATTTTGACAATTTTGACAATTTTGACAATTTTGACAATTTTGACAATTTTGACAATTTTGACAATTTTGAAAATTTTGACAATTTTGACAATTTTGACAATTTTGACAATTTTGACAATTTTGACAATTTTGACAATTTTGACAATTTTGACAATTTTGACAATTTTGACAATTTTGACAATTTTTACAATTTTGACAATTTTGATAATTTTGACAATTTTGACAATTTTGACAATTTTGACAATTTTGACAATTTTGACAATTTTGACAATTTTGACAATTTTGACAATTTTGACAATTTTGACAATTTTGACAATTTTGACAATTTTGACAATTTTGACAATTTTGACAATTTTGACAATTTTGACAATTTTGACAATTTTGACAATTTTGACAATTTTGACAATTTTGACAATTTTGACAATTTTGACAATTTTGACAATTTTGACAATTTTGACAATTTTGACAAATTTGACAATTTTGGCAATTTTGACAATTTTGACAATTTTGACAATTTTGACAATTTTGACAATTTTGACAATTTTGACAATTTTGACAATTTTGACAATTTTGACAATTTTGACAATTTTGATAATTTTGACAATTTTGACAATTTTGACAATTTTGACAATTTTGACAGTTTTGACAATTTTGACAATTTTGACAATTTTGACAATTTTGACAATTTTGACAATTTTGACAATTTTGACAATTTTGACAATTTTGACAATTTTGACAATTTTGACAATTTTGACAATTTTGACAATTTTGACAATTTTGACAATTTTGACAATTTTGACAATTTTGACAATTTTGACAATTTTGACAATTTTGACAATTTTGACAATTTTGACGATTTTGACGATTTTGACAATTTTGACAATTTTGACAATTTTGACAATTTTGACAATTTTGACAATTTTGACAATTTTGACAATTTTGACAATTTTGACAATTTTGACATTTTTGACAATTTTGACAATTTTGACAATTTTGACAATTTTGACAATTTTGACAATTTTGACAATTTTGACAATTTTGACAATTTTGACAATTTTGACAATTTTGACAATTTTGACAATTTTGACAATTTTGACAATTTTGACAATTTTGACAATTTTGACAATTTTGACAATTTTGACAATTTTGACAATTTTGACAATTTTGACAATTTTGACAATTTTGACAATTTTGACAATTTTGACAATTTTGACAATTTTGACAATTTTGACAATTTTGACAATTTTGACAATTTTGACAATTTTGACAATTTTGACAATTTTGACAATTTTGACAATTTTGACAATTTTGACAATTTTGACAATTTTGACAATTTTGACAATTTTGACAATTTTGACAATTTTGACAATTTTGACAATTTTGACAATTTTGACAATTTTGACAATTTTGACAATTTTGACAATTTTGACAATTTTGACAATTTTGACAATTTTGACAATTTTGACAATTTTGACAATTTTGACAATTTTGACAATTTTGACAATTTTGACAATTTTGACAATTTTGACAATTTTGACAATTTTGACAATTTTGACAATTTTGACAATTTTGACAATTTTGACAATTTTGACAATTTTGACAATTTTGACAATTTTGACAATTTCGACAATTTCGACAATTTTGACAATTTTGACAATTTTGACAATTTTGACAATTTTGACAATTTTGACAATTTTGACAATTTTGACAATTTTGACAATTTTGACAATTTTGACAATTTTGACAATTTTGACAATTTTGACAATTTTGACAATTTTGACAATTTTGACAATTTTGACAATTTTGATAATTTTGACAATTTTGACAATTTTGACAATTTTGACAATTTTGACAATTTTGACAATTTTACAATTTTGACAGTTTTGACAATTTTGACAATTTTGACAATTTTGACAATTTTGGCAATTTTGACAATTTTGACAATTTTGACAATTTTGACAATTTTGACAATTTTGCCAATTTTGACAATTTTGACAATTTTGCCAATTTTGACAATTTTGACAATTTTGACAATTTTGACAATTTTGACAATTTTGACAATTTTGACAATTTTGACAATTTTGACAGTTTTGACAATTTTGACAATTTTGACAATTTTGACAATTTTGACAATTTTGACAATTTTGACAATTTTGACAATTTTGACAATTTTGACAATTTTGACAATTTTGACAATTTTGACAATTTTGACAATTTTGACAATTTTGACAATTTTGACAATTTTGACAATTTTGACAATTTTGACAATTTTGACAATTTTGACAATTTTGACAATTTTGAAAATTTTGACAATTTTGACAATTTTGACAATTTTGACAATTTTGACAATTTTGACAATTTTGACAATTTTGACAATTTTGACAATTTTGACAATTTTGACAATTTTGACAATTTTGACAATTTTGACAATTTTGACAATTTTGACAATTTTGACAATTTTGACAATTTTACAATTTTGACAATTTTGACAATTTTGACAATTTTGACAATTTTGACAATTTTGACAATTTTGACAATTTTGACAATTTTGACAATTTTGACAATTTTGCCAATTTTGACAATTTTGACAATTTTGACAATTTTGACAATTTTGACAATTTTGACAATTTTGACAATTGTGACAATTTTGACAATTTTGACAATTTTGACAATTTTGACAATTTTGACAATTTTGACAATTTTGACAATTTTGACAATTTTGACAATTTTGACAATTTTGAAAATTTTGACAATTTTGACAATTTTGACAATTTCGATTATTTCCATTCTCTTCATTCTTTTTATTCTCTTCATTCTCTTCATTCTTTTCATTCTCTTAATTCTCTTCATTCTTTTCATTTTCTTCATTATCTTCATTATCTTCATTCTCTTCAATATCTTCATTCTCTTCATTTTCATTATTCTCTACATTCTTTTAATTCTCTTTATTCTCTTTATTCTCTTCATGCTCATTATTCTCTTGATTCTCTTCATTCTTTTAATTATCTCAAAATCTTCATTCTCTTTATTTTCTTCATTCTCTTCAAATCTTCAGAACGTTTGAGTCATTTTTCCAGCTTATTATCCTGGCGAACCAAAACCAATAATTGATCATGTTGGAACTCTTTAAACTTTTTTTACGGTCGCCATGTAAAGAGGAAATTGTTCTCAAACTGCGATCGAACCAATTGTTTTTTTTTTATCACAAAAGCTTAATTTGAGGTATTTGAAAGCAGCTCTTCAAAATTTAGCCTGACTCAAAAAATAACTCTACGGCTTTCCAATCCAAACACAATATTTTCACAGAAGAACATGCTTAAATTGCTTTTCCCTTTCTGCTTTGCTGACATCATTTATGTGGAAAAAATAAAATAAAACATCAACAAACTTGCTCAAGGGCACCTTGCTACAGTCGGGTTTTTCTTCAGGAACAGCGATTGAAAAAAAACCTTTCCTGCCAAGAACAAACTCTTGTTCCGTTCCCAGGGAACAAGCCGTCGTAAACATTTTTTTTTCATCCCCCAACAACACAACACAACTGAACACAAAATACTCCCCGGCTGACGACGGTGATGATGCTGCGGGCCAGGGCGATGGGATTTCCTTCCCGGAAAAGTTGGAAAATGCGCGTGAGAAAAGCGCACTCTTAATTGGATCCTGGCTGGAGAGCGAAATCGCTTTTCGTTTCAAATGTCTTGCTGCTTACCCGGAAATGTTCCGATCCCACTTCCGAGAAGCATTAGCGCCTCGCCTCGTCTATCCGGCTGGAAAACGTTTGCCGGAAAATAAGCTTCGCGGCAAAACGGTGCCCTCGATTGACTTGAATTTTTGATAGAGCTGCTTCAACCGGGTGTCTTCAGATTGAAAGATATCGGAAAAGAATTGGAAGAAAGACTTAGGAGTTCTTGATTTTCAATCAATTTTCTCGACTCGCATCTAGTATTGATCAACCCTGGTTTAACACCAATTAGTTCGTCAAGAAATTGTCCGAAGCCCAAGATAATCGTTGCCTGTGAAAAACTTCTAAAAAAGCTAAGCGAATAAGAGCAGCTAAAAATGATAGTTTTATTTTTGAAGAGCCAAGGAAACTTGCATTTTTAATTCCTTTTTTTAATATTTGTCTTACTGTTTGGATTTGTAACTTTTATTTTAATTTAAGCAGTTATTTCATCCATGTTATCAAACTGTAATTAAAAACCGTAGTTTACATCAAGTTCATTTATTTCCTATCGCCCATCTTTGCTTCCTTTCAATCCAATCGATGAGATAAAAATCATCGAAAAGTTTTATTGGAAACCAGAATCCACTTTATATCCCGTGTAGCCACCCGTTTGATCTCTCGCGGGATCCCGTTTGCATGATTTGCATAATGAACCCATCGAAATAATGATGGATCCCGAGCCATTGAGGTGAAGTGAATCTTGGGCCATTAAAAAGTTTTAAATCTGGGTCATTCTGCAGAGAAGAACACAAAAAAAAAAGAAAACGATGAAATGGTTGCGGCGTGGGAGACAAACCGAGGAGGCTGTATTTTCAGAGCGCAAACGACGAAACAATAAACGATTCTTTTTTGTTCGCAGTGTTGAAAAAATAATGGACTCTGGATGCAATTTTGCCCTGAATGGAACTGAAATAAATTGTTGAAAAGAAATGGAAATAATTTTATGGCCTCGATTCAACTGTCCAGATAAAAAAGTGAGCTATAATGATCTTTTCATCCTTGGAATTTAAGCATTATTGGAAAATTGTTGAAACTTAACTTGAGGAAAACTGTCAAAAATATTCAAAAAATAACAAAAACACAAAAAAAGCAAAAACTCACTAAAAAAAACGAAGTAACCAATGACAAAAATGACAAAAATGACAAAAATGAAAAAAAATGACGAAAATGACAAAAATGACAAAAATTACAAAAATGACAAAAATGACAAAAATGAAAAAAATGACAAAAATGACAAAAATGACAAAAATGACAAAAAATGACAAAAATGACAAGAATGACAAAAATGACAAAAATGACAAAAATGACAAAAATGACAAAAATGACAAAAATGACAAAAATGACAAAAATGACAAAAATGACAAAAATGACAAAAATGACAAAAATGACAAAAATGACAAAAATGACAAAAATGACAAAAATGACAAAAATGACAAAAATGACAAAAATGACAAAAATGACAAAAATGACAAAAATGACAAAAATGACAAAAATGACAAAAATGACAAAAATGACAAAAATGACAAAAATGACAAAAATGACAAAAATGACAAAAATGACAAAAATGACAAAAATGACAAAAATGACAAAAATGACAAAAATGACAAAAATGACAAAAATGACAAAAATGACAAAAATGACAAAAATGACAAAAATGACAAAAATGACAAAAATGACAATAATGACAAAAATGACAAAAATGACAAAAATGACAAAAATGACAAAAATGACAAAAATGACAAAAATGACAAAAATGACAAAAATGACAAAAATGACAAAAATGACAAAAATGACAAAAATGACAAAAATGACAAAAATGACAAAAATGACAAAAATGACAAAAATGACAAAAATGACAAAAATGACAAAAATGACAAAAATGACAAAAATGACAAAAATGACAAAAATGACAAAAATGACAAAAATGACAAAAATGACAAAAATGACAAAAATGACAAAAATGACAAAAATGACAAAAATGACAAAAATGACAAAAATGACAAAAATGACAAAAATGACAAAAATGACAAAAATGACAAAAATGACAAAAATGACAAAAATGACAAAAATGACAAAAATGACAAAAATGACAAAAATGACAAAAATGACAAAAATGACAAAAATGACAAAAATGACAAAAATGACAAAAATGACAAAAATGACAAAAATGACAAAAATGACAAAAATGACAAAAATGACAAAAATGACAAAAATGACAAAAATGACAAAAATGACAAAAATGACAAAAATGACAAAAATGACAAAAATGACAAAAATGACAAAAATGACAAAAATGACAAAAATGACAAAAATGACAAAAATGACAAAAATGACAAAAATGACAAAAATGACAAAAATGACAAAAATGACAAAAATGACAAAAATGACAAAAATGACAAAAATGACAAAAATGACAAAAATGACAAAAATGACAAAAATGACAAAAATGACAAAAATGACAAAAATGACAAAAATGACAAAAATGACAAAAATGACAAAAATGACAAAAATGACAAAAATGACAAAAATGACAAAAATGACAAAAATGACAAAAATGACAAAAATGACAAAAATGACAAAAATGACAAAAATGACAAAAATGACAAAAATGACAAAAATGACAAAAATGACAAAAATGACAAAAATGACAAAAATGACAAAAATGACAAAAAATGACAAAAATGACAAAAACGACAAAAATGACAAAAATGACAAAAATGACAAAAATGACAAAAATGACAAAAATGACAAAAATGACAAAAATGACAAAAATGACAAAAATGACAAAAATGACAAAAATGACAAAAATGACAAAAATGACAAAAATGACAAAAAATGACAAAAATGACAAAAATGACAAAAATGACAAAAATGACAAAAATGACAAAAATGACAAAAATGACAAAAATGACAAAAATGACAAAAATGACAAAAATGACAAAAATGACAAAAATGACAAAAATGACAAAAATGACAAAAATGACAAAAATGACAAAAATGACAAAAATGACAAAAATGACAAAAATGACAAAAATGACAAAAATGACAAAAATGACAAAAATGACAAAAATGACAAAAATGACAAAAATGACAAAAATGACAAAAATGACAAAAATGACAAAAATGACAAAAATGACAAAAATGACAAAAATGACAAAAATGACAAAAATGACAAAAATGACAAAAATGACAAAAATGACAAAAATGACAAAAATGACAAAAATGACAAAAATGACAAAAATGACAAGAATGACAAAAATGACAAAAATGACAAAAATGACAAAAATGACAAAAATGACAAAAATGACAAAAATGACAAAAATGACAAAAATGACAAAAATGATAAAAATGACAAAAATGACAAAAATGACAAAAATGACAAAAATGACAAAAATGACAAAAATGACAAAAATGACAAAAATGACAAAAATGACAAAAATGACAAAAATGACAAAAATGACAAAAATGACAAATATGACAAAAATGACAAAAATGACAAAAATGACAAAAATGACAAAAATGACAAAAATGACAAAAATGACAAAAATGACAAAAATGACAAAAATGACAAAAATGACAAAAATGACAAAAATGACAAAAATGACAAAAATGACAAAAATGACAAAAATGACAAAAATGACAAAAATGACAAAAATGACAAAAATGACAAAAATGACAAAAATGACAAAAATGACAAAAATGACAAAAATGACAAAAATGACAAAAATGACAAAAATGACAAAAATGACAAAAATGACAAAAATGACAAAAATGACAAAAATGACAAAAATGACAAAAATGACAAAAATGACAAAAATGACAAAAATGACAAAAATGACAAAAATGACAAAAATGACAAAAATGACAAAAATGACAAAAATGACAAAAATGACAAAAATGACAAAAATGACAAAAATGACAAAAATGACAAAAATGACAAAAATGACAAAAATGACAAAAATGACAAAAATGACAAAAATGACAAAAATGACAAAAATGACAAAAATGACAAAAATGACAAAAATGACAAAAATGACAAAAATGACAAAAATGACAAAAATGACAAAAATGACAAAAATGACAAAAATGACAAAAATGACAAAAATGACAAAAATGACAAAAATGACAAAAATGACAAAAATGACAAAAATGACAAAAATGACAAAAATGACAAAAATGACAAAAATGACAAAAATGACAAAAATGACAAAAATGACAAAAATGACAAAAATGACAAAAATGACAAAAATGACAAAAATGACAAAAATGACAAAAATGACAAAAATGACAAAAATGACAAAAATGACAAAAATGACAAAAATGACAAAAATGACAAAAATGACAAAAATGACAAAAATGACAAAAATGACAAAAATGACAAAAATGACAAAAATGACAAAAATGACAAAAATGACAAAAATGACAAAAATGACAAAAATGACAAAAATGACAAAAATGACAAAAATGACAAAAATGACAAAAATGACAAAAATGACAAAAATGACAAAAATGACAAAAATGACAAAAATGACAAAAATGACAAAAATGACAAAAATGACAAAAATGACAAAAATGACAAAAATGACAAAAATGACAAAAATGACAAAAATGACAAAAATGACAAAAATGACAAAAATGACAAAAATGACAAAAATGACAAAAATGACAAAAATGACAAAAATGACAAAAATGACAAAAATGACAAAAATGACAAAAATGACAAAAATGACAAAAATGACAAAAATGACAAAAATGACAAAAATGACAAAAATGACAAAAATGACAAAAATGACAAAAATGACAAAAATGACAAAAATGACAAAAATGACAAAAATGACAAAAATGACAAAAATGACAAAAATGACAAAAATGACAAAAATGACAAAAATGACAAAAATGACAAAAATGACAAAAATGACAAAAATGACAAAAATGACAAAAATGACAAAAATGACAAAAATGACAAAAATGACAAAAATGACAAAAATGACAAAAATGACAAATATGACAAAAATGACAAAAATGACAAAAATGACAAAAATGACAAAAATGACAAAAATGACAAAAATGACAAAAATGACAAAAATGACAAAAATGACAAAAATGACAAAAATGACAAAAATGACAAAAATGACAAAAATGACAAAAATGACAAAAATGACAAAAATGACAAAAATGACAAAAATGACAAAAATGACAAAAATGACAAAAATGACAAAAATGACAAAAATGACAAAAATGACAAAAATGACAAAAATGACAAAAATGACAAAAATGACAAAAATGACAAAAATGACAAAAATGACAAAAATGACAAAAATGACAAAAATGACAAAAATGACAAAAATGACAAAAATGACAAAAATGACAAAAATGACAAAAATGACAAAAATGACAAAAATGACAAAAATGACAAAAATGACAAAAATGACAAAAATGACAAAAATGACAAAAATGACAAAAATGACAAAAATGACAAAAATGACAAAAATGACAAAAATGACAAAAATGACAAAAATGACAAAAATGACAAAAATGACAAAAATGACAAAAATGACAAAAATGACAAAAATGACAAAAATGACAAAAATGAAAAAAAACCCTAGAGAATAAGATAAAATGGGTTGAAATGACAAAATTCACGACAGTGACACAATTGACAATGTTTCCAAGTTTTTCCAGGATTTTTACAAAATTTTAATTGAATATTCTAATTCAAAATTATCTTTAAATCTATTCGAAATTATTCTGGAATAATGTCAAAGTAACTCTACATTGACATAAAATTTTCTCAAAAATGTCCTTAAACTGACCAAAAGTTGTCTTAAAAATTTCTCAAAATTATTGAAGAATTATCTTTACACTGTTTCAAAATAAACTTGAAATGATTTCAAATTGCTTTGCTTTAATATTCTTGCTCAAAATGGTCTCATATTTTTAATGGGTCCTGAAATTTTCAAAAAATTGTTGAATGTTGTCTCAAAATAGGCTCAACATTGCCATAATAGCTTTAAAATTATATCCAAATTTCCACAGAATGGATCAAAAACTAATTGAAATTATTTGAACAAATATTGTTTTGAAAACGTCTCAAAATTCTTTATGAATTACTAAACACGGTCTCGATGCGTTAGAAAAACTTTTCAAAATGATCTCGAACTGTCCTAAAAAAAATTCTATTAGTTGACCTGTTTTTTCTGAAAATTATCTGAGAACAGTTCCAAATTGTTTCGAACTTTTTGTCAACATAGGCATATGAAAACTTTTTCAAATTTTTCCAAAATTTTCTCAAAATTGTCTCAAAAGTGGTTCAAGAATGTCTCTAAAAAGTAAATGAGTAACTGTGGCACGCTCCAAACTTTTCCAAAATTAAAGCTTATTAAAAATATAGGTGAAAACAAGTGAAAAAGTAAAAATAAGTAAATTATGTAGCTGTATCATAACTGTTTAAGTTGCTCGCTTAAAAAATATATTTGAGTTGTTGATGTCTTAACGCTTTAAATCATGGGTGTCCAACATTCTCAGCTGGTGGGTCAAATTATAGAAATGTGATTTGTATGCCGGCCAAAATATTCTTGATAGTACATTCTTTTTTCCTTTCATACTTTTAAAGTATGTTTTTAAAGTATTTAATCGAATATGTTGAAAAAAAACGCATTTAGGAGTTGTAAAAATATATGTAGATGATATGCAGAAAACTAAAAAAACGGTTTTTATTTGTAGTTTTGTGGTAGTTTCTACACTTTGGAAAATCTTTTGAATCGAAATAAATATCAAAGATCTTCCACTTCCAGTACCCAATTAACAATGTTTGATTAGCCGTTCAGTTTTGTTACTCATACAAAAATTTTGATATTTTGCTGAATCAATTATTGCTATACTCATTTAAAAAAAAGCTATATCCATGGTAGTGGCTTGTGATAAAGCTTAGTTGGCAAGTCAGTTGCTTCCTGAGCCGATGTCCGTAATTTCTAATCCAAGAGTTAACATCGAACACAGTTGTAGCGAATAACATCGAATCGAAAATAAATCCAGAGTTGCTAGCGGTTTTTCGGGTTTGACTTTTTTTTTTGTTTGGTTTTGATTACCGCATTTTCTTGTGGTTTTCTTTGATTGATATTTTTCGGTGATTTACGACGATAAATATAACTGCTGTTTTTAACGTTTCGGCTTACTGAATTTCAGCCATCCTTAGAAAAAACTTGTTTTGCCGCGTGTTTCCTTTACGGCCGTCGTACGATATTTTTTACTTCATTCACAATCACAAAAGTAAAATTTCGAAATCTAAAATTTTTTTCAGAGCTTTTCTAAAATGTTTATAGCTTAAAATAATCAAAAATGTATCACGTAAACAAAGAGTCCAAATTGAGATAATTTACAAAAAAAATCATTTATCAGCCTATCAATTCGAACGGGATAAGCGTTAGCTCAAATTAAAAATCATGTCAACAATACAAAGAATTTACCGCCAAACTAGTATTTTACAAAATTTATCTTGAATATTTGCCTTCATAAGTACTGACATGTAGCTATCTATAGAAACACGAAATGAAGCAATTTAAGAGCGACCAATGAAGAAATAATAACTCTTTTAAAAAACTCTTTTTCAATGTGAAAAATCGTACGCTTATAAACTTTACAGGATTGAAGTTTTTAAATAAGAATTTTTTTTCTCCAAAAATGTGAAAATGTACTCGTGTAGTTACTAATTTTAATCCGAATTACGTTCAAATCAATTCGTTCACACGCCTGCGATAAAAATTCTGTTAAAATTCAAAAATTCGATTGAATGATATTTCTATTCTTTGGAATGAACTTTGTAAGTATTAATTTTTTTACATTCTTAGCTGGAAGTATTTTTTAAGTTTGTGGGAAAGTATTCAAAAAATGACAATTTTCCCAGTTTCCTACTGAAATTCCCAGTTTTTTTCGGTTTTCTGGTAAAAGAATGACATTCCAAACTTTTTCCAAAAATGACCGGATCGCTTGCAACCCTTCATCATTAAACCATGTTTATTAAATGCAGGATACTTCACTCTATCCGAATTTGTTGTATGAAGCCCATCCATACCAACCTGATGATATTTCTTTCTTTATCTGAGTAGCACAGCACATTATACAGTGTTCCGTTTGTAATTATCCTGGCAATAAGCTAACGTTATCAGAAAATTGTGTTCTTAATGCATAGGAAAGCACATGAGACTTTCCATCACCTTGAGATCTGTTCTCGAGATCCAATATTAAGTCTGAAATTCAGCGTTTTTTTGGCATTTTAATTGTGTTTCATTTTTATTTCAAGCTTTTGAATAATTTTTTTCGTTGAAAACTTCGCACAAATTTTCAATTCCAACGAAGCGACTTTATACTGCCTTCAAAGCTCGAAAAGTTATTTGATTAAATTTCAAAAAAGCTAAAAATTTGTAATAAATTCGAGGATTTTTTTCATGTACAATTTACAAGAAAATTAGAAATGTAATGACTGTAATCTGTTTGAAAGTCTAATTCTTAATTTTAATTTCTCTAATTACCAAAGCTCCGCGGGTGCCCGCGGGCCACGGTTTGGCCCCCCATGCTCTAAATTCTATATTTGATTTAAAAAATGACTCATAAAGATCCTTAGGGGAGATGAGGGCATAATGAGCACCCAGGGAATAATGAGCACTCCTTTTTCTACATAAGTACGTATTTTCTTAAACAAATTTTCATAAGGACTTGTTTCGTACTACCCATAGTATAAATTTTTCACCAAAAAAGAAATATCCTTTTCATCTTTACAGAAATATTAAATAATAACCAGCTAGGTTCTCAAGTGACGAAAATATTATAATTTTTGAGCACCACCAAATAAGCTTTTATGACCTGTAAATCATCTTGATCTGAAATGTACCCACTGCAACATGATCTACACATTGTTTCTCAATTTTCAACAACATAAAATTTTTGATTTTTCACTTTAATCAATTTTAAAACGCTTTTTTACTCTAATTTGTTCACTAGAGGCGAACAGAGCACTATCAATGAAGGCAAAATGAGCATTTTCTGCCGAAGAATCTAGCAGCGAATTCAACTCGATGAAGTCATTTGAACTTATTTCGTCTGTCGATTTGGCCTATTGGTAAGGTGTCGGAGAGGTAATCAGTAGACTCGAGTTCGATTCCTATTCAAGAGGATTTTTTTTTGCACATACCATTCATGATTGATTTTTTTATTGTTACATTATACGGCTAATAGCATCAAAGCATCATTTCATTGCTTTGTTTGATGAATCTACGCCTAACCGTTTTGTGCAATCATGATCATGAATGATGAATGAAAAAAAAAATCACCTCGACCAGGAATCAAACTCGAGCCTACTGATTACCTCTCCGACATCTAACCAATAGGCCAAATCGTCAGACGATTCAAGTCAAGCTGTAGCACTGTTACTCAGTTGACTTCATCGAGCCGAATTTGCTGCTAGAATCCCCGGCAGAAAACGCTCATTATGCCTTCATTAATGGTGCTCATACTGCCTCGGGGGGTTTTTCATTATGCCTCTACAGTGACTGGTTTTCAGATTTCGGCAAAAATTTTAAAAATGCATTTTTAAACGTTTTTATCTACTTTTTCAAGTTTCATCCAACTAGGCAGTAGACTATTTGAGTGTCTGAACACGAAACAATGATGCAATTCACATAATACAGCTGTTCTCTATGGTTAAATAAGCGTTTTCCTTAAGGTGGCCATTATTGTTCTGATGTTCTGCGGGAATGAGAACTAGAGAGAATTTTTGTTTTAAAGAAATTTGAAAGAAAGGTGGATAGACAGGCATTAGTGCGACGATATCCACCTTTTTTCTAATTTCTATAAAATAAAAATTCTCTCTAGTTCTAATTCCCGCCGAACATGCCGTTAAAATTATAATCATTATTATTCTAATCTTAATCTTTTTTGAGTTGCCTTTAGTTCTCAATGTCCTTTAAAAACCTTTTCATTGTTTTAAAACAACACTATTTAAATTTGAAAATTTTTGAGTTATGGATTAACACAATTTTTTTTTTTGAGGTTTTAAGAAAATAGCCCATGGTATTTCTATCACGGCATTCATATGTATGTGTGAGATATTTTAAAACGTATGCATTGTATGCAATTTTTTTTTGTTGAAAAAAGTATATTTTGGAAAATCGCGGTTGTTTCTCCAAACCTGGAAATTTTAATAAATACTTTTATCTCTATCAATCAAAATTTGGCAGCTAAAGAACAATGTTTGAAAAAACTTGTAAAATCGTATCGATGAAAATCAAAAAAGCATCATAGCTGTTCTGTTGTGTTATTCGAATTAAAATGTTACTATTTCTCTGACTCAATAATGCCGGAACAAATTTCGAATCTTTCTTTTGTCAGTCGGAATTGGATCAGTGCAAGTGGGGTGGATAGTAAAAAATAATGCAAAAAACTAATAAATTGCATAAAACCCATATACAGTGAGCGAAATAAGAATAGCACCACTATGTGTTTTGCTTGTTAAAATATGAATACTTGATAAATACGAAAATTTTCTTCCACAGTTTGTTCTGAATTATTTAACGGATAAATCAAGCATAAGGTTTCTTTTTTTGGACGTAGCAATTGGCGTTGAGGACCAAAAATGTGAAAAAAGGGTGCGAAATAAGAATAGCACCACTTGAGTTTTTCAACAAAAACAAGATTATTTGTAAAAATTTAATGTGTAAAAGTGAATATTAAAGCTTCTACGAATTACTTGAATACATAACTGCATTTTAGGAGTTTTCCAGGATTCCAAAGTTTTTCAAAGGTATTAAAAGGGGGTTTTAAGAAATGCTCCTCTAGCGTTAAGCAATTTGATATATGAGCCTTAAAACTTTATCAAACTGCTTGATTTCTTCATTAACATTCAAAAGTGTGATGCAAAATGATGAAACATAGATTTGAGGCTAAGTTTGAATCCAAAAAGCAGGTTGGAATTCTAAAATACTAATATTTTTTAAGAATAAAACACTATTTATCTAGTTTTAAGTCATAGATGGCAGCACTATCTTGCAATTTAACTAAATTCATGCCCTTTTTTGAATATCCGGGATTTGTTAGGGAGTGCTGGATTATTTTGGTCAAGAAATAAATACAAGTACTGTATGAATGCTTTGGAAATTCTAAGATCACTAAATCCAAATAAAATTAGAATTGCATCAAGGTCACTAAAAGTGAATTTTTTGTACCGATTACCTATCTGAATAAAGTTATACTTTGCGATGGAGCTTGATGAACCAGACGGCTAGCAGTATTCTTGGTATGATTTGTAATTGAATCGGAAGTTGAGATGAACAGGAATTTTTTCGGTTGTACATTTTTGTGCTGATGATTCTTTTGCAAATCCGGAAAAGCTTTCTGCAGCGTGAACTTCCACAAAACTGTGATGGTAAAATACCTCAAAATGATGAATATGGGCCTAAATAAACCTGGAAAATCAATATTGAGACTAAATTTGGTATTAACTGCAAGATAGTGCTGCCATCTACGACTTGAAACTGGAAAAAGTGGGGTTTACTGAACAAAATCAAAGTTTTTTATTTCAAACATATTTTTTTCTGATACAAAATTAATCCCAAAAGTTTGTTTCATCATTTCACGTCATTTTTGTGAAGAAAATAAGTTGTTTGATAAATGAATCAAATATCAAATTCCTCAACGCTAGAGGAGCATCTCTTAAAACCCCCTTTTAATACCTTTGAAAACCTTTCGAATTCTGGAAAACTCCTTAAAATGCAGTTATCAATTCAAATAATCCGTAGAAGCATTATTATTCACTTTTACACGGTTAATTTTAAAAAATAATCTTGTTTTTGTTGAAAAACTCAAGTGGTGCTATTCTTATTTCGCACCCTTTTTTCACATTTTTGGTCCTCAACGCCAATTGCTACGTCCAAAAAAAGTAAACTTATGCTTGATTTATCCGTTAAGCAATTCAGAACAAATTTTGGAAGAAAATTTTCGTATTTTTCAAGCATTCATACTTTAACAAGCAAAACACATAGTGGTGCTAGAATAGCTATTCTTATTTCGCTCACTGTATCATTGCACAAAATCCATAAAACCCCGAAACTTCCATAAAATACTTCTTAATTTATTTATTTCTCCTTTCGGGTTTTTTTTGGAAATATCGAAGGGGGGGGGGGGAGAGGGATTGGTGCAAAAATAATGTATATCTGTTCCGGCTTAATTTCTCTTTTTATCACAAAAAAGTTATTGATTAAAGTGTTTGGAGCTTCTTTTAAATCTATTTCAAAACTGTTCAATAAGGAATGAAAAATCTCAAAAGTGTCTTGAATACGCCATACTATGGATTTTATAACGCAGCTTATTTACGGAAAATTGTTTTTCAAATTATCAAAACTGTTTCTAAAATAAGCTTGCCAGATTGCCCGGTTTTATCCGGGTTTGCCCGGATATTTGATGCAAAATTTCGAGAAAGTCCGGTCCGGCCCGGTTGCCCGGATATCGTGAAAAAAGTCCGGGTATTGCCCGGATATTTTCACAATTTTCACAAAGAAACAAAAAAAAAAATCAAAGTTTTTGAGTAAGTTTCAGCAAAATCGATTAACGGTATGGACATTTTCAACGGTTGTTTCAAATAATTTGGCTGATTTACTTTTATAAACCATTAAATATTTAAGTTTTTGGAAGTCTGCAATTACATTAATACAATATTAATTTAATTTTTTTTGCATTTTTTCTTTGCTTTTATATCTAACAACACCTAAATTTTGCCCGGTTATTGCCCGGTTTTTGGATTTGAAAAATTGAAATTCATGCCCGGATTTTTCCAGGTTTTTTGAAAAAATGCCCGGAATTGCTAGGCCCGGATGGGAGTGGAAAAAATTCTGGCAACCTTATTCTAAAAATTTCAAAGCTGCCAGCATGTTTCCCAACAACATGTCATTAGCTTCTCAGGCTTTTTTTGAAAGTTGTTCATATTATCTCAAATTTTCAGAATGATTTTAATTAAATAACTTCCAATTTTCCTCTCATCCATAATTGCCCAAATAGTTTCACAAAATTGTAAAAAAATGACATTTTGATGATACGAAACTTATTTGTTGAAAATCATAAAAGTATTTATAAAGTTTTTTTGATAAAATTTGCAAGAAAAATGCCTCTAATTGTCTCAAAATTGTACTTAAGGGGGGGGTAGGGTCTAACGGGTATAAAAAAGTCACCATTTTCACGATTTTTTTCTAGAGCTATCGTTCAAACAAATGTATTCAATTTTTTTGCATTACACAAAGCATTGTTAAAAGAACATTTAGTAATTTTTTCGTAGAAAAATATTGAAAAATGAGCCGGTGACGGAGCACTTTCGAGGATGAGTTTTAGAAAACAGGATTTGCGGTGGACACTGTATCTCAGCACAGAATTATCTGAGGTCAAAAAATCAAAGCAACATATTTTTAATAGATGTTTTTCTGGACCCCAACGTTTTTATTTAACTTAAAAAAATTTTTATGAAATTTTTGTGGCTGTTTGAAGTCAAAACTACCATTTTTCACCTGTAAAATCTCCCCAAAGTAAAAAAAAAACAAAAAAGAAAAACGTTGGGGTCTGGTATTGTATATGTAGAAAATATGTTCCAAATTTGAAAAGAATCGGATAAGTAGTTTTCAAATGACGATGTCCACGGACTTTAAAAAAGTGCTTTCGAGAAAAACGCGTTTGAAGTTTCTGCCCTTGCTTTCTTGCAGTATTAGATAGGAGGAGATAAAGGCCTATAATTTCTACAGTTTTGCTCCAATTGACTTGAAAATTTGACACAACATTTTAGAAATGCTTTACAATAAGAAAATAAAAAAATAAAAAAATCGATTTTTTGAAAGTGTTAGACCCTACCCCCCCCTTAAACAATTCTTCGAGATTGTCTTAAAAAAAGATTAGAACTGCCTTAATTGCTCTAGATGTTTTCAAAACTGTCCCGAAATCATCTTGATCATTTTTTAACTGCAATTGTGTTAAATTGTGTTAAAATTGCACATTAGGACTGTTTCCAAATTCACAGAGTTACCGTATTGATTGTTGATTCGAAAGCTTAATTTGCCCAAGGGGCCACAGTCGGGATGAGCCTGCCTGGCACATAATTGTTCGGTTCCGAAAAATGTTAAAAATAGCAAAACGAGCAATTCAACCCGCAACTGACACCCTCATACCTCTGTACTAGGAACAACATATCGGTGTGACATTTCACCTTATCATCCGGCCAACATCTCTCTCGTTTTTTCGGCTTTGGAGCAGCGTCAGGAACAAAGCACCGTAATCGAATTTCGGATAAAGTTCTTTCCTCAAACATACATTCCTGGGGTGGATGGGATCAAAAGCTTTTCGGAAAACCGACTTGCGTAATGTTTACCAACCGAAAAACCGACCGACCAACCTACAACGTTTTACCTGAATTTTTTTTCTTCCTCTCCTGTTGTCTTGCTTCCTCAAGTGTACTTTTCCACCCCACTTCTAAAGAAGAAAAAACAGCAACAGCGCCCCGTAATGACCGATGATAAAGTAAACCGTCATCACGTAAAATGCCAACCGGAGGCCCATTTCTGAAGATAAACATGGAAATAATACGCCACACGCAACGAATAATGTTTCGGGAAGTATTTCCACACGCAGCTAGCAGCAGAATGTTTGCGCCAATTTCGAGGTGGATTTTGTTTTTCCTTTTCCAAATGTATTGTACAAACTCCCTGGTGTTCTCCCGCTCTGCTGATGGTGGAGCCTTAGATGTTGACGATTGGTTGCTTGCTTTCCTGCGCTGTTGTTTGGTTTCAGCTCAATGTGCCCTCTGGAAGCAAAACCAAAGGCCTCAGAAACAGCAGCAGCAGAAAGCGGAGGTGTTGCTTCCTTTATTTGCAGTTTGATAAGATCAGCAAACGGACTGACTGTTCCAAAATAAAGAAATACCTTCCAATGCTAATGGAGCCAACGGCGGCGCCCCTCTGAAAGGTCCTGTTTGTTCGATCTGAAAAGCGATTTTCTCTTCGTAGTTAATCAACCAGGTTTGGGGCTTTGATTTTGGAAATGAGATTTTGAACCGCGTTCGATTAAAAGATTGTTTTTGAAAGGATCCTTCTTTTCCCTCTTCTTGTTCAGTACCAGTTGAATTAACGACTGAACGAATGAACCTTCGGCATTAAGTTCAAATACTCACCTTCATGTGTAACAATCGTGTTCGTTCATGTAACCTTTTCAACGGGCCGAGAGCTCTTCTTAACTTCCTGTTTTCTTTCGGCCCACTCGAGAAAATTGCGTTCTAGGCTTTTTGGCAAGATGGTCAGGAAAAACTAAAAGGCAAGTCATTGAACTCGCGCTTCCTGGAGGGCCACACTGAGCGAAAAGGGCAAACACATTATCCATCATCTCAATATGAGGAATTGTTCTTAGATTCCTCACAATGCTGGTTCTCTTGAGGTTCCTCGAGGTGAACGACCTCTGTCGTTGCAGTTCTCTCAACAAAGCTAATTTTCATTGAGTAGGAAATCTTTTTATAAACTCAGTAAATTTAATGTTCAACCAAGATATGTAAGTATATAGAGGAGATTGGGGTAACGTGGACCACTCTATATATCTCAGCTGTGTATTGAGATAAAAATCGCCATCCAGCTGTCATCCTCGTCGCTTTTCGTAAGCACCCGCAAATTGCATTCGTGGGAGACCTCATGCTCATAATAAAAATATGCTCATATGCTTATGGTCTATGTTTTGTCATGGTCTTTGACATGGAAAAGGAATTTTCCATCAATTATCAACAAGTCACTCTAACGCAAAAAAAAATTAAAATCTTGGTTGTTGGGGAATCATGGGTCGCATTACGTGGAGTATCTGGGCCTCCTATACTCTGGTGTGTTATACATGTTCCAAACTTAAAATACATTTATCCTATTTTTTCTCTTTTGCAATACCCCCCCCCCCCCCCCCCCACCACCCTTTCGAAATTTCCAAAAAACCTGAAGGAGGAAATAAATAAAATTTGAAGTATTTTATAGAAATTTCGAAGTTTCATGAGTTTTGTCCAAAGATATAGTATGCAATTTGATTGCATGCAAGCTTTCATGCAATTTATTAGTTTTTGCATTATTTCTTAATATCCCCCCAACTCCGACTGACGAAAGAAGGATTTGAAATTTGTTCCGGCCTTATCGAGTCAGAGAAATAGTAACATTTTAAACCGAATAACACAACTGAACAGTTTTGATGCCGTGGTTTTGAGTTTTTCAAGAGTTTCGGTCCATCATAGAGGAAAAATAAATTTTTTAATCATTGATTTTCTTTGATACGGTTTTACAAATTTTTTTCCAAACATTGTTCTTTAAGTGCAAAAAGATGTTTGAAATTGATAGAGATAAAAATATTTATTAAAATTTCCAAATTTGGAGAAATAAATGCGATTTTCCAAAAATAAAAACAAATTGATGCATACTTTCTTATTTTACACATACATTGGAATGCCGTGATAAAAATACCATGAGCTAATTGCTTTGAATCAAGAAAAAATGTATGAATACATAACTCAAAAATTTTCACGCGTTTCCGAGATATTTGGATTTCAATTAGTGCTATTTTAAAACAACACTATGCATTAAAGGATTCAGGTAATGTTAAGAATTTTTTGAGGTTATTTTTTAAAGAACTTTGAGAATTAAGGGCAATTTAAACAAGATTATGATCAGAATCATAATAGGGATTTTGAGACAGCTTTCACATCAATTAGGGCATTGAGAGCTTTAAGACATCAACAACTCAATTTTTCATATTTATTTTTTTAAGCGAGCAACTTGAATTGTTCAACTGGATCATAATTACTTATTTTTTACTTATTTAGTTAATTTAACTTATATTTTCAGTCAGCTTTAATTTAAGAAAAGTTTGGAGCGTGGCAGCAGAGCCAGTTGCAATAAGTAAGTGCAGCTAGCGGGTTACTCATCCATTTTTAAAGACATTCTTGAACATTTTTGAGGTAATTTTGAGACAATTTGGTCAAAATTCAAAACAGTTTCCATATACGTTAAAAATGAGTTCGAGTTAATTTGGAACTATTCTCAGATAATTTTCAGACAAATTCTAGTCATCTTTTGAATGTTTTTTGGACAGTTCAAGATCATTTTGAAAAGTTTTTCTAAAACATCGAGACCGTGTCTAGTAATTCTCAAAGAATATTAAGACGTTTTCAAAACAATTTTTGTTTAAATTTTAATACATTTTTGATCCATTCTGTGACAATTATGATATTACTTAAAAGCTATTAAGGTAATCTTGAGACTAATATGAAACAATATTTATCAGTTTGGAGACAATTTTGGGCAAGAATATTGAAGCAATGTTAAGATAATTCTTCAAAAATTTAGAGAAATTTTTGAGACAATTTTTGGTCAGTATACGGACATTTTTGAGAAAATTTTATGACAAAGTAGAGTTACCTTGACAAAAATTTCAGAAAAATATCTAATTGATTTCAAGACAGTTTTAAATTAAAATATTCTAATGAAGTTTTGAGCAAAGCCTGGAACAACTTGGAAAAATTGTCCAAAAACACATTTTTGACATTATTGTAATTTTTGTAATTTTTGTAATTTTTGTAATTTTTGTAATTTTTGTAATTTTTGTAATTTTTGTAATTTTTGTAATTTTTGTAATTTTTGTAATTTTTGTAATTTTTGTAATTTTTGTAATTTTTGTAATTTTTGTAATTTTTGTAATTTTTGTAATTTTTGTAATTTTTGTAATTTTTGTAATTTTTGTAATTTTTGTAATTTTTGTAATTTTTGTAGTTTTTGTAATTTTTGTAATTTTTGTAATTTTTGTAATTTTTGTAATTTTTGTAATTTTTGTAATTTTTGTAATTTTTGTAATTTTTGTAATTTTTGTAATTTTTGTAATTTTTGTAATTTTTGTAATTTTTGTAATTTTTGTAATTTTTGTAATTTTTGTAATTTTTGTAATTTTTGTAATTTTTGTAATTTTTGTAATTTTTGTAGTTTTTGTAATTTTTGTAATTTTTGTAATTTTAGTAATTTTTGTAATTTTTGTAATTTTTGTAATTTTTGTAATTTTTGTAATTTTTGTAATTTTTGTAATTTTAGTAATTTTAGTAATTTTAGTAATTTTTGTAATTTTTGTAATTTTTGTAATTTTTGTAATTTTTGTAATTTTTGTAATTTTTGTAATTTTTGTAATTTTTGTAATTTTTGTAATTTTTGTAATTTTTGTAATTTTTGTAATTTTTGTAATTTTTGTAATTTTTGTAATTTTTGTAATTTTTGTAATTTTTGTAATTTTTGTAATTTTTGTAATTTTTGTAATTTTTGTAATTTTTGTAATTTTTATAATTTTTGTAATTTTTTAATTTTTGTAATTTTTGTAATTTTTGTAATTTTTGTAATTTTTGTAATTTTTGTAATTTTTGTAATTTTTGTAATTTTTGTAATTTTTGTAATTTTTGTAATTTTTGTAATTTTTGTAATTTTTGTAATTTTTGTAATTTTTGTAATTTTTGTAATTTTTGTAATTTTTGTAATTTTTGTAATTTTTGTAATTTTTGTAATTTTTGTAATTTTTGTAATTTTTTAATTTTTGTTATTTTTGTAATTTTTGTTATTTTTGTAATTTTTGTAATTTTTGTAATTTTTGTAATTTTTGTAATTTTTGTAATTTTTGTAATTTTTGTAATTTTTGTAATTTTTGTAGTTTTTGTAATTTTTGTAATTTTTGTAATTTTTGTAATTTTTGTAATTTTTGTAATTTTTGTAATTTTTGTAATTTTTGTAATTTTTGTAATTTTTGTAATTTTTGTAATTTTTGTAATTTTTGTAATTTTTGTAATTTTTGTAATTTTTGTAATTTTTGTAATTTTTGTAATTTTTGTAATTTTTGTAATTTTTGTAATTTTTGTAATTTTTGTAATTTTTGTAATTTTTGTAATTTTTGTCATTTTTGTTATTTTTGTTATTTTTGTAATTTTTGTAATGTTTGTAATTTTTGTAATTTTTGTAATTTTTGTAATTTTTGTAATTTTTGTAATTTTTGTAATTTTTGTAATTTTTGTAATTTTTGTAATTTTTGTAATTTTTGTAATTTTTGTAATTTTTGTAATTTTTGTAATTTTTGTAATTTTTGTAATTTTTGTTATTTTAGTTATTTTTGTAATTTTTGTAATTTTTGTAATTTTTGTAATTTTTGTAATTTTTGTAATTTTTGTAATTTTTGTAATTTTTGTAATTTTTGTAATTTTTGTAATTTTTGTAATTTTTGTAATTTTTGTAATTTTTGTAATTTTTGTAATTTTTGTAATTTTTGTAATTTTTGTAATTTTTGTAATTTTTGTAATTTTTGTAATTTTTGTAATTTTTGTAATTTTTGTAATTTTTGTAATTTTTGTAATTTTTGTAATTTTTGTAATTTTTGTAATTTTTGTAATTTTTGTAATTTTTGTAATTTTTGTAATTTTTGTAATTTTTGTAATTTTTGTAATTTTTGTAATTTTTGTAATTTTTGTAATTTTTGTAATTTTTGTAATTTTTGTAATTTTTGTAATTTTTGTAATTTTTGTAATTTTTGTAATTTTAGTAATTTTAGTAATTTTAGTAATTTTTGTAATTTTTGTAATTTTTGTAATTTTTGTAATTTTTGTAATTTTTGTAATTTTTGTAATTTTTGTAATTTTTGTAATTTTTGTAATTTTTGTAATTTTTGTAATTTTTGTAATTTTTGTAATTTTTGTTATTTGTGTAATTTTAGTAATTTTTGTAATTTTTGTAATTTTAGTAATTTTTGTAATTTTTGTAATTTTTGTAATTTTTGTAATTTTTGTAATTTTTGTAATTTTTGTAATTTTTGTAATTTTTGTAATTTTTGTAATTTTTGTAATTTTTGTAATTTTTGTAATTTTTGTAATTTTTGTAATTTTTGTAATTTTTGTAATTTTTGTAATTTTTGTAATTTTTGTAATTTTTGTAATTTTTGTAATTTTTGTAATTTTTGTAATTTTTGTAATTTTTGTAATTTTTGTAATTTTTGTAATTTTTGTAATTTTTGTAATTTTTGTAATTTTTGTAATTTTTGTAATTTTTGTAATTTTTGTAATTTTTGTAATTTTTGTAATTTTTGTAATTTTTGTAATTTTTGTAATTTTTGTAATTTTTGTAATTTTTGTAATTTTTGTAATTTTTGTAATTTTTGTAATTTTTGTAATTTTTGTAATTTTTGTAATTTTTGTAATTTTTGTAATTTTTGTAATTTTTGTAATTTTTGTAATTTTTGTAATTTTTGTAATTTTTGTAATTTTTGTAATTTTTGTAATTTTTGTAATTTTTGTAATTTTTGTAATTTTTGTAATTTTTGTAATTTTTGTAATTTTTGTAATTTTTGTAATTTTTGTAATTTTTGTAATTTTTGTAATTTTTGTAATTTTTGTAATTTTTGTAATTTTTGTAATTTTTGTAATTTTTGTAATTTTTGTAATTTTTGTAATATTTTTATTTGTGTTATTTTTGTAAATTTTGTAATTTCTGTAATTTTTGTCATTTTGTATTTTTTATCATTTTTGTTATTTTTGTAATTTTTGTAATTTTTAATTTTTGTAATTTTTATAATTATTGTAATTATTGTCATTTTTGTAATTTTTGTCATTTTTGTCATTTTTGTCATTTTTGTAATTTTTGTAATTTTTGTAATTTTTGTAATTTTTGTAATTTTTGTAATTTTTGTAATTTTTGTAATTTTTGTAATTTTTGTAATTTTTGTAATTTTTGTAATTTTTGTAATTTTTGTAATTTTTGTCATTTTTGTCATTTTTGTCATTTTTGTCATTTTTGTCATTGTTGTCATTTTGGTCATTTTTGTCATTTTTGTCATTTTTGTCATTTTTGTCATTTTTGTCATTTTTGTCATTTTTGTCATTTTTGTCATTTTTGTCATTTTTGTCATTTTTGTCATTTTTGTCATTTTTGTCATTTTTGGCATTTTTGGCATTTTTGTCATTTTTGTCATTTTTGTCATTTTTGTCATTTTTGTCATTTGTTCTGTTTTTTCGACAACTCGGAAAATTCTCTCATCAAAATTTAATTTAAATTCAATTTTTCGGATTTTTTTTTATTATATTCAGGTCTACTCTATGATGTTTAAGATGCTTTATAAATTTTCCAATGCAGTAATTAATCTATCGTTTGGAGCAATTCGTGATGATTCGCCAATTTGAAATTCCCATATAAAGCCACCGGTTTTCCAAAAAAGTCCCATAAAATCGGTTTTTTTTTAGCTCATTTTTATTTTTTCGAGATACTACCAGATCTCGACGTGCATTTCAAGTCAGTTGGCATCAAAGTAAAAAAAATTATTTCTTTTTGTCCCCTTTTAGGTGTTTATGTGACATAATTTCATTATGGATTTTTTAAAATAAAATTTAACTCTTTTATTATTTTGACGATCAAAGAAACATTTTTAAAATAGACTCAAAGTTAACGATGGGTTCAACGATCTGACACTCAGCTGTATGACAAGAAGGGGTTAACTTTTAACCAAACTTCAATCTCACGGGAACGTACTAAACATCAAAATACGATGGGCCGCAGTACATTACTTAAATTGCTGTTGCTGCGTAGTACCTTACTTGTCAGAAACGGTGAAAGTTATTTATTACCCTTTCATTTCGTCGCCGGGTTCCAATCATCAGCGTTCGCAATGAGAGACAAGTTGAGACAAGTTGAGCGTCTCAATTGGCGGGCGGCGGAATCCAAGGAAGAATACGGGACAGGCAATATACGTAATGTCCGTCCGGACCGGATTCTATTAATAGACTGTTGGGGTAGCAGATCGCGACTTGTAGGCGGTTTGAAGTGGGGGTGGGTGATCAGAGGAAAATGTGGCTGGCAGCTCCCATAAAACATTCTAGCCCCAAGTAGTCGTTACGATTTCGGGTCAGAAAACGGTTGGGCAGGTTAAATGTCCATACCACTAACATATGGGAACCATGATACGGGTACCGGAAATGACTCCACTGGGATGGCTAAACTTTTCCGTTCCATTCAATATCGGTTTTGTTTTTGGACAAGAACTTTATCAAAGTTTGATTCATTGATAAACTAGGGAAGGTGGGTACATAAATTTTAAATTTTAATTTTTTCGCTTAAATACATATTTCTAAAAATACTTAAATTTTCAACCTTTAACATATGTCGCCCTAACGTTCAAACTTACACAAACCGAGCCAAGTTGGGGGTATGTTTCTGAAGGTGTGCTCTTGTTGCTATTCCACAACTATAAAGTGAATTTATGGTGCATCCGAAACGATTAGGAATCACTTTTGTTGTTCTTCGAGAATCGGGACTGTTAAAGCTAGATATTGCAGGCAAGGGCATCGCTATTTGAGTAAGTGAGTGAGTGATAAGGCAATCAAATGTGAAAAATTACCTCTTGAGATGAGTTATATCGAGATCGTGGCGAAATAAAGAGCACGCCCCCGCTGTAGATACTTTGATCTGGTCGGATCGTAGCACTTGTTTGGAAAAATAATGAAGAAAATAAAAATTTTAACTATGAAATCTTATTGCATCACATACTAGCTCAAGAGAAGTTAATACTTAAAAATTCATAAGATTATCACAGTAATTTATTCTAATTGTCTGTTTTCTTTTCTGTCAAAATAGCATCTTATAGTACACTAGCAATCAATTCAAAAGCGAAGAATGTGCTTCGTGAAGAGTTGTACTACGATTCTTAAGATTTTTTAAATTTGCATGTTTTTCGAACGGTATTTTTTAATTTTCATATTAAAAATTTAAAATTGGATTCATTTTTGCGATCTTATGATTTGTTGCTGATTTTAAAAATTGCAATCTTTCGAGTTATCATACATTAGAATTTTTTTAACATAAACTAGATTCAAACGATTAGATATTTATTCAGCTTTTTAAAAAAAATATTGAAAAAAATATGTGTACCTGCAATAGTGGACAAAAAAGTGGAGAAAAATAGTCTATGACCGGACAGCAAAATTTAAAGTTTCTCAGAGGACCTAAATAGTTTCGTTATTGAATCCTTATCTTCTGCTAACCGTTTGAGAGTGCTATAGAGATGAAAAAATGAAAGTTTCAAGTTGAAATCATCTATAATTTTGAATATTGTCTTGTCCGGTCATAGACAACAATTTGGTGTCCGGTCATAGAAAAATCGCATTTTTTTTTAATTTTCCTAATATTTCGTTTCAACTTCCGTTTTCTTATCTTATATCTAATGTAGTCGAAAGATAACCAATCAACGATGTCGTTCATGAGCATTTCAAATTTAACAAGCCGAAAACACTAACCACAATATAAATGCAAAATTAAGGCGATCCTCTCCCCACTACTAGGTATTACCGACTTTCTCTAACTCTTATTCGTGACCAAAATGTTTTCGATTCTCGATATATCTGACCATAACGCTTGACATGTGACCAAATTATGACATTGACTCTCTGCAAGGATTATCTTGCCGCTCAAAATATTTTCGTAAATTGGGTTCGATTCTCAGTTATTATGATTATGTAGATCGAATGTGAATGAAAAGATGTCATTAATTCACAATTGTTTCGATTGTGTCGATTTCATGACTCGACAAATAATTTTTATTCAATAGGACAATCAATTCGAAATACTCTTCCTACCTTTAGGTTGCATAAGCTCTAGAATGTATTGTGCAAATGTATGTTTAGAAAATCGTTCTTGCTCGATAGCAAACATCAAAATTTAGATTACTAATAACTGCTTATTTATATATTTTTTGCCTAATACTAAGTATTACCTTAGCCTACTCCACTTCGATGAATCCGCATGCAGGTCAGCTGTGTTGCTGCTTCAGATCCAATCCTCATAGTTCTGCATTATCGGCAGATCAGCTGATTCACTTGGTTCTCCAGCAAACATGCACTGCTGATTCTGTCCTTCTTAATCCGGTGAAGAAAGACGAATCATAACAAACTCGATAACTGGATCATGCAGGCGTGTTGGTGAGATCGAGCTTCTTCCTTATTTCATCACCCGAACACTGAGGAAGACGAGCAAGTTGCTCAGTTCTCTATTCACGCTTCCCAGCAGCCATAACTGCCATTCATGCAAACCTCTTCACAAATCACTTCCCTGGACCCCTTTTCAATCACCAACTCTGCTTCTTTCCAAGACACTCGTCTACACTACACCACCGATGAAGAAAACCACCCAAAATTCGGACACGTAAGACTCTCGTTCACGGCGTAAATATTGCTGGCGATCATACACGTCGAACGCGTCGTCAGACGCGCGACGACTGGCTTTGGCTCTCGACCAGTGATGCCACATTTTTATCGGTATTTTGGAACCCAAAAAAATCTTTTATCGGTATGGAAATCCCAAAAATCGGTATGAAAGTCGGTATTTGAGGTGGATATTCAAAAATGCTTACATTTTCAACTTCCCAACGTATTTTTAATATAAATGGAAGCTTGCAATAAAAAGCAAGTCTAAGAACTCATATGAATGTTAATTTTTAGTATAAAACTTGCTGACTAAGAGTATTTTAGCATATATTATTTCATTTTTCCGTAACTTGGTTCTAGGTAAAGCAAGTTTACATAAAAAGACAGTTTTGAAATTTTAACAGAACTTTATGTTTGTTGCGACTTATACATTTTTGTTTTATTTTTAAACTATCTGCTTTTGCAGACGAAAAGTAAAAATCACAGGTGAAAATTTTTCATTCCAGTACTTATAACTGAATGGAAATCTAATTTAAATGTTACCGTTTGATAAGAAAAATAAGGGCATGGCGATCACCTTCAGGTTACACGTGGTTTAGCCACTGATAAAGTTTAGCCATATTAATGTATTAAAAACTTGATACTTTAATTGATGTTTAGCTAAAGTGGGGTTTAAATTTGATAAATTAGATAAGGCAATAGAAGGTCAACCTAAACTAAATTTGAATTTAGTAAGCACTTACAAATCCAATGGGTTTTTGATGTTCGAGGTAAATATGGGCCCAAGTTGATGTTCTTCGTTTGGTTGATGGTTTTTTTTTTGCCAAACTGGTAATTTCAGCTTTCAAAGCCTTAGGTACTAGATATGAGTTCTAGCGATTAGAAAAAAAAATGATTGGACTAAGTCGAGAGAGTTGTTGTTTCAATTTGTTTTTCAGCCAATGGAAAATTAATTTTATTTTTTGAAAAATCACGCATTTGTCATATGAAAACCCAAGAATTTTATTCGAAAATAAATGAGAAACGTGTTCTAAAAGAAGGTGTTCCCAAGGAAAAATATTTAAAACAGATAGTTTTTCTAAAACTGAAAAAAACCCATTTAGCCTAGCGTGGCCTGGCGATCTCTGCAGTTAGGTACATGTGATATCATTTACTTGGCTAACAAGATGGAGAAGGGTTGAAAATTATACCGATGATATGACAAACCGTGCATTTGATTGCACTTCAAATCTTGACATACCACATCTGGCGACAAGTTGAACAAGGATTATATTCCAACGGTGTATATTTTTCCTTGAAAAGTTGGCATCTCAGGAGACAATCTCAGAAACTTCTACCTTCTGCTGGCAGTCGCAGAAGGTCAAATATCAGCCTTGAGCTGAGTCCATTGGCTTTGAGGTGAAGCACTATAATAGTGCATCATTTGACAAAACATAGGAACAAAACAGCGCGAACAACTGAACGAATTATGAGAGTGAGCCGTGGAGATATTGGCAGGGTACTTTAAAAGTTGTACAGATCAACTTACGCCACGCCAGCTACCGAACTTTGTCTTCTTTCTACGGGACGTTTAGGAGGGTAGCTTGAATTAAGTGGGAATGTGGAAGTGGAATGTAGTTTGAGTTAAAATCTTAAAAATCGGTATGAAATCGGTATGTTTTGCCAAAAATCGGTAATCGGTATATACCGATTCTTGGTCAAAATTTTCCTCAAAAATCGGTATAAATACCGGAAAATCGGTATGTGTGGCATCGCTGCTCTCGACTCTTTCAACTGAGCTACTTCTCGGTTGGCAGAATTGCTGCACTTCCACTGTGATCGATGGTTGTCCAAACTTCAAAGTGTTGGTAACGTGATGGATGATGGTGCTACACGAATGCTCCGTAGCTGATTGGAGTTGAACCTATACCAAAAGCCCTGAAGGCAACGGAATGAGTATGAGGTGCAATGCAAGAATTGAATGTTTGTTTACCTCTGTTGAGGGCTTGGTTGTTTGTAGCTATGGTAGCTGTTCTTATTGGATTCCGATTTTTGCGCTACGTGCCTATGAGAGGTTTTTAATTAGAATCCCGTTGGAATCTTAATAGTTGGAGCTTACCTAGAATGTTAGTGTTCTATTGAGCACGATGCCAGGGGTCCTAAGTCGTTGGCTCGACTATGAATATTTTGTAGTACGTTTCACTTCGCCAAATCCAATCGTGATCCTTCGCTGTTGCTCCTGTCCTAATTGTTGTTGCTCCCGGCTAATATTGCGGAGTTACAACGTGCAGTCGTCAGTGTCTTGAGAACGCGAAAAGATTGTATGAACTTCACACAATGTTGAATTTTGATTAGAGGTTACCTTGAATGCCAAATGGTGCTACTGCGTTTGAACTGTGCGGCAGACGTTCCGAGGGTGCTACGTGCTGTCATTAGTTCCCTATCATTGAAAGTAGTTTGTATGAATATTCACACAGTGCAGAATTCTGATAAGATGTTACCTTACCATTCCGAGTGGAGGTACTACTTTGGGACTATTCGGCAGGCGTTCCAGAAGCACGATGTTTTCATTTCCCTGAGAACGCAAGTTATTTTCATGAACTTCATAGCATAAAATTATTCGGTTTGCATGTTACCTTACAACTTTAAGTTGTATTTCAGCAGGTGAACCTTGTTCTTGCTTCAGCACTATTAGGACAGGTCTATCTTTAAACTGTTTAACGACTTTCTAATTTAGAAGTTAAAGATGTCGTCTGTTCGCTTAGGCCACGAGAAGTGAAGTGCTTTTAGCGGAAGTATCATTTCTTAATATTTGACAGTTTGTCTGATTTGTCAGAGCAATCATTAGGTTTGGATGAGTATAGTACAGGCAGTGTCCGATTTTCTCAATCTTCATTTATGTGTAGCGAATTTTGAGCGATAATAATAAATGGAAATGCTGCATGATGCGATGTTATAAGCACACGGTAATATAGGCAAAAGCTTTAGATGCCTATCATTGGTTTATCTTTTCATATTGGATTACCATATTTCTTACACCATATCAGACTACTATTTACTTTATTTTCATGGTTTTAAAACATTATTAAGATATTTTGTTTTCGAAAAATCGGCGATGTCCGGCCTTATACGACTTCCCCCTATAATGAAAAATAAAAAAATTAATGATGGAGAATATTTAGAAATAATGTATAAATCATGTTGCAGTGCGTACATTTTAGATTAAGATGATTTAAACGTCATAAAAGCTTAGTTCGTGGTGCTCAAAAATTATAATATTTTCGTCACTTGAGAACCTAGCTGGTTATTTTTTAATATTTCTGTAAAGATGATAAGGATATATGATTAATACTTTAACTAATACAAAACAAATCCTCATGAAAATTTGTTCAAGAAAATACATACTTTTATAGAAAAAAGGAATGCTTATTATGCCCCTGGTGCTCGTTTTGCCCTTATCTCCCCTACATGCATACTAGGTAAGTGTTCTTAAATTTTTATAGATTTATGGTTCTGTGTCTTGAACATTTGATTTCCATTCAGAAATCATGTTTTCGATGGTAATTTAGAAGAACCATTTGACAAAAGTTTAGTTATTTTTTATTGTTTTTTTTTAATAAAATAAAAAAAAATGAATTGTTATTCGCATTATAGGGTCAGTTGACCTACTTTGGACCCTTTAAGCGGTGGTTTATATAAACCCATGTTTTTCTCATACATGATGTTTCGTGGTTTTAAGAAAGCCCAGTCGTAGTCAATGATTCTATTTCCAAATTTCAATGAGAATTTTTATCCTTGGTTTAGTTGTTTTTGAAAGATCTACAAAGATATAGATTAGAGATGTACCGAATAGTGGTATTCGGCGAACGGCCGAATACCGAATATTGACCTTTCCAACTATTCGGCCAAACGAATATTCGGCCGAATATTCGGTCGAATATTCGATTGAATTTTCAATGAAAAAACCTTAAGCGATTATTTCAATGCTTTCTATTTTTTTTTATATTAATGCCACTCATGTTTTTCAGTCGATTACTTCCAACCAGATGATATCATCGGATGATGTATTACAAGATCTTTTTTAAGAAGAGATCTTTCTGATTTCTAAAATGTCACCAATAACTGAAAAGGCATCAGATGACTAGTCGCTTCTAGGGCGTTTATCACCAAAGAGATTGCGTTCCTGTGAAATCTAAGATAAAACATGTCGAAACAGGTGACAAATTATTTGGAATTGCTTCTCTGATATTGAATAAGATGAAGGTCAAATTTGAGCAAGATATCTTTAAAAATAGTTGTTGAAAACATAGATGATCTTTAACTTTAAGCATACCATACTTTCAACCACACGTATCCAGACAATCCAGAAAATCTGGAATGAACTACAATCAAAATATAAAGCGATACCATTCAGCATTCCCCTGTGCGATCTACAGTGAAACATACGTGGATGATTGTGTAGCTTTTACAGCATTACTTTTGGATATTTTATAAATTATCAAAAATTATTCGAAAAATTTACAAGTCTGTAGTAGATATTCGGACTATTCGGCCTATTCGGCCGAATACTTAGCTTAACTATTCGGTGAACCGAATATTCGGCTTAACGGTTTTTCGGCGATATTCGGCCGACCGAATATTCGGTACATCTCTAATATAGATGATCCAATTTTCCTACTTTGAACCTACTGTTTCTATTTTGGTACTGCACTAAAGCATGGATCAGTACAAATCTGGACGCACTTTTGTTATACCATAGCGCTCCTAGTTGTCAGATCTGGAATGTTTTGACAGTACTTTGTTCGGAAATGTTTCCTCTATCAGTGCTGAAAATTTAATTACGATTCGTTTTGTTCCAAAAAAGTTACACGTAATGGAAGCCGCGAGATAAAAATTAATTTTGGACACTCAAGTCAAAAACACGACGTGGTCGGGTTCAAAAATCGCGAAATCGTTAAAAATGGTCAAATCAACCGTGTGCAGCAATCTCAAACGTTTCCGTGAGATGCATACTATCGATCGGCAGGTTCATACCAAGCGTCATAGTGGAATTAAGGATCGGAAACTGCATTTGAAGGTGTTGAGAACGATCAAGGCAAACACAGGGTAGTCGGACTACGACATCCAAGAAATTCAACGCCGACCGGTGCACCGTCAGAAGGATTCGTCCTTCTGGAATACGATCCTATCGGACCAGTAAGCAACCAAACCGGACATTGAAGCAGAATTTAGTAGCCAAATGACGTGCCCGGAAGTTATACAACAAGATTCCAACGAAGTTCCACGGGTGCATCCTCATGGATGACGAAACGTACGTGAAGATGGATTTTGGACAGCTTCCTGGCCAAAAATTTTATAAAGCCACTGCAGTGGTGCACTGCACTGGTCGGGGTGATGTCCCCGGCAAGTTCGAATTCGTTTTTGCCGATAAATTTGCATGAAATTGTTTGATCTGGCAAGGTATTGGCAGCTGCGGACGAAAAACCGCGGTTTTTGTGAAAAACAAGACCATGGACTCCGAAATGTACAAGGAGTGCCGGAAAAACGTTTTTTTTTTCGTACATTAGATCTCCATTAGATTAGATTAACTGCCACTACAGCAAAGAGGTACTACAGTGGTATCGGATGTTACCAGCTCGGTAACATTGTTTTGTTTTGCTTTAATTTTATTTTTCATTGAATTAATTGATGGGTTGGAGTTAGGTTAAACATTTATAAATAGCTAGCATAAATCCAACGGCGAGTTCGAATTTGAACACGTGGTGGTCATCGAAAAGTAGGCGAAAACTTGAAACGCACATGTCCCAAAGCGTTGCGTAAGCTCAAAACGCAAGACCGATGACAGCACGCTTTTGGAAAGAACGCAAGTCAGCAGCGCAGCATCGAGACGAAGAGGTTTCTTAGTGGGTCAAGAATCATCACCAAGCCTCTTGGTTCCCGGCAGCGAAAGTATACGGACGCATCCAGCAAGCGCTCCGCAAAAAGTGAGTCCGACAACGAGTTTCCACGGTCCGAACAAAGTTCAACGATAAGCCGTGCGCGAGGTAACGAATAGTGTGTGGTGAAACGAAACCGTAGTCCGAGGTGTGCCAGCCTATTCGCGCAATAACCCCAAAACCAAGAAGCAGTTTAGTTGGTTGGACTTGCCATCTTTTGTGTGCTAGCCGCCAGACCAGCCCAAGCCAGAGGCCAGTGTGTGGAAAAGCGCTATCTCTTGAGTCCCATCAACATCGCCGAAGACGTAGGTGCGCGCTTAGCCAAAAGCGCGTGGTTGGTCTGCAAAGCTAGGAAGAGAGACCGAATCTACAAACCGTGCCGTGAGTGTGGTGTACGGGTACGGTATCGCAGTTCTCCCGTCCCATTATTCCGTTGCCCAACACGTCACGATCGAGCGTGACGACTATCCAGCCGAAGATCGAGGTGCGCGCATATTCGTAAGCGCGTGTGTGGTCTGCCAACCGAAGGAGAGAGACCGAACTGACCAGTCGTAGTGTGGTGCGAGGTACCGCGCCGCTCTTCCCGTTCCATCCAGGAGTCGCCCGGCCCGTGGCGACTCCGACGTTCAACCGAGTGGGCCGATTGCCCCACTACCAGCCCGACCCCCGTGTGCTTTCCACCCGAGAACCGAATTCGCCGAATAAACCAGCTTTAAACCAAGGTAACTTTTTGTTGTAGGAATCCACCCATCCGAAAACTCCCCCAGCCTAACATACGCCCTGAGACCCAGGAACAAAAGAGGCCTTGAGCGCCCAAACCCGTTAGTCCCCGTGGCTTTAGACCAGGGACTGGGTGTTGCTGGGCAGCCCCTTCTGGGTTGACCCGTTCCTGGGGAAAAAGTAAAGTTTCACGGACCAACGGGTGGATTTTGTCGAAAAGAACATCGACTCACCCCATTGCCCTCAATTCCCCCTATCGAAAATTTATGGGTAATTGTCAAGCAGAAGATGAAGAAGAATGGTAGGACGACTCGGGATGGAACAGAGATGAAGAGATTGTAGAACAAAATGGCCGTAGAGGTCAGCGAATATGGTGTCCAAATTATAATGAGACGGAAAGTTAGAAAATTCATCGAAACAACATCGGAATATTTTTTTTATTATTTTTTCTTTAAAGTGCAATAAAAACCCTACATTTTAAGTACAAATTTCGTTTACATAGCTCCGAGATATTTAGACCCGTTTTAATGCGTCCAGATTTGTAGTGATCCATGCTTATGTACCCTTTTTTAGGCCTAGATCTAAAATGCCAGAAAAAAGTTAGATTTCTCGAAAAAAATATCTAACATCTGACTATTTCCATGGAGTTGAATTTAATGTTGAATTTTATTTTTAAATTTTGGATTCTTAGTCTGAAGACATTAAGACAATCAATAATCAATATTCTGTTTATAAGGGCTCCCCGTGAAAAATTTCCCCAGGCTCCCCGATGCCATAATCCGGCCCTGATAAGATTTTTAATTTGTGTTCGTCTGAATTTCATCCAAGAAAAATTACATAATGTGTAGCTGTAGAAAGTAAACCCGAATCATGAATGAGTCAATAATGTCAGCCTCACAAAGCGCTGACAACTACCTATGCACTCAAATTGTACTTTGCTGTCAGCTCAGCAACTGGTACCAAACAAATCGTTTTACATCGCCATCAAGTTGTTGGAGCAGATTCAACCCGGGAGAGCAATCTAATCCTAGATTTGTGGTCCCACTTTCATTTTGTACTCCTACGCTTCCAATGTGCAACGAAACGGCGAGGGGCGCCTGTTGAATGCGTGTCTCTTTTCCGAACACGGTTGAACAAATTAGTTTAGTGACACTTATTTTATGGTTTAAAACTCGCTGAAGGGCAAACAACGGGGATGAGACAAAATGGTGTAACACTTTGTTCGAAGAACACTGCGGGATCCGCGTTTGGGGCGTTGGGGTGGCATTACCCTCAAATTATTCGAAATTTGATTTTTTTTCATTCATTGCCAATTGAAACTTTACATTGCACAATAAAACAATAAAAACGTTATTGAACATTCTAATAAAAACTGTTTCCATACTGTTACTAGGTTCATTGTATATTTCTATTCAATTTTTTTTTAATTTTCCATGTAAACTGCTCAAATTATTGCCACCCTTTATCGGGGCAAACGGACAAAAAAAAAGACCACCACACACACAGACGAAGCAATGAAAACGAATGTTTATCCAACGCCTGGGAACAATGTTGTACAAGCTCGATGAACAATATCCGCAATGTTTGCATCAGCTCGGGTGCACACTCTCACTCTTATGGGGAGTAACTGCGAACCTACACTCATTTCACAACCATGGCATCACCCTTAAAACCATCGACACAGAATTGGGGGGAAACAGGGTTTTTTTTGTTGATGCAGCCACATCGGAGTAAAAAACCAGCGTTGTTTTATGAATCTCTAACCGCTTCGGGGAGAGACAATGTAAAAAACGGTACATTAAAGTTCGGAAAAGGCTTTAGAAGTGATGTTACAATCTAAAAGGTGGCACGGAAACTGGAATAGTCAATTTTGCTTTAAAATTCTGGCAACTGTTTTTGCTTTTCGTCAGAAAATGTTAAAAAGTATAAACGTACACACAACTCTCTTTCAAATTTCCATGATGTTTCTATCAGCTTTCAAACCAATCGGTTTTGAATATATTATTATACACACTATTAATTTTTTTGTGTAAATTTATGTCAAAAAGGTTGCACAAAAAAGAAGCATCACTTTTGACATAAAATAACACTGGAAAATACAGAAACGCTTGAAGACATAAAATTTCCGGCTATAATTGAATAGCACATTCGACATAACATTACATCATCAGAGATGTAAATTTACGTCAAGTAGGACGCACAAAAGCGTAGCATCGTAATTGACATGAATTTAGATCATTGGTGATATAATATTGCATCGTACATACTAATATGTGAATAATTCTACTGATGTATGCCTCTAAAATTGTGTCTCCGAAAGCTCCTATGACTAAAAATATAAACGACGCTGAATCAAAGCAATCGAAAAATTCCTTTTAATTTAACCACAGTATAAGAAAAGTTCAGATATCGGCATTTCGATAGCAACTTACTATCTTCTTCAGTAAGCGTTTTCGATTGAAAACGCTTACTGATAAAAGTAGTTAGTTGCCACAAGTTGCTATCGAAATACCGGTATCTGAACTTAGCTTATAACGTTGTTTAATTAAAAAAATCTTTCGATTGCTTTGATTCAGCGTCGTTTATATTTTTAGTCATGGGAGCTTTCGGAGACACAACTCAAGTAACCAAAAGTCCCATATCTACTTAAACTCGTGCGTTCGAATTTCGCTGAACAAAGGTTGCAGAGGGAATTGGTACCGAGTTTTCTCAAATCTGAGCTTGAATGTTACCAAAGGTCAATCAAATAGCCTTCTGTGGACTTGAAGTTCCAAGAAGTTCCTCAAATAGCCTTTTTGTGACATGTCAATCGCATCCATTCAGTATAAAAGTTTCAAATTGGGTCTCAAATAGCCTTCTATGGACTTGAAATTCCACGAAGTTCCTCAAATAGCCTTTTTGTGACATGACAATCGCATCCATCTAGTATAAAAGTTACAAATTAAGTTTCAAATAGCCTTCTATGGAATTGAAGTTCCTAGAAGTTCCTCAAATAGCTTTTTAGGAGACATGTCCGCCATTTCATGAATATGAAATGTGAACGAATATCACAAAAGGGCATATAATCAATTAATCGTTTTTAGTAGCTTGGAAATTGTTGAAATGTACAATTTATATTGAAATTTCAACTCAGAACAACTTAAAGCTAACTCGCACGAATTTATCAGACATAGAAAGTCAGTTGAGGCAATTCATTAATTAAATATCAATATAAACTCAAGAATTTGTATAATTTTATGCTTAACTGTTATAAACATGGAATACTTTTTTTTAACCGATATTATTTTAACCGATGATTGTCTCGTCTCGTAATGTTTCTTAGTAATAATCAAGATGCGTCTTTGCTGCTGGCCGCTGTCTGCCCTTGCGGGTATTCTAGGAAGCTTATAACCACTTCGAATTTTAACTGCCGGGTAGGCAACATCTAGGCGTGGCGTCGTGGCAGCGTGTTTGGCTATCATCTCGGAGGATCGAGTTCAAATCTGGTACCAGGACTAATTTTTTTTCCATTAGGTTGTTTGATTGCTTGAGTAAGCGAATCAAATAATTGTGAAGCAGAACTGGCGTGCGTGCCAGCATGTATCGAACAAAGTTAAAAACAAAGCAATTAAGTAAGATCAATTGAGGGAAGTGATGGGAGGAATAAAGATGGATGCCGAGAAACCGGCAGCACTACATGGGCTGATTGATTGGTGGTGACCAAAGTAAGAGAGGAGAGGAGAATTATTTTTTTGTTTTTGCTGATTAAACATTTACTTGTGGGCTGAATAGAAGGCCGTTCTAATCTGTAATGGAACTTCAAAGTTTCAATAAGAACTTAAATTTGGGCTGAATAAAATGAACTTGCTTGGGAATTTTAGAGGCATACATTTCATTTTAATATTCATATTCCTATATTGTTAATGTTTTTGTAGGGCTTTTTCGTTTCCTATAAGAAAACAAAAGAATTTCAAAATAAAATAAAATCAAGTTTTTTTGTTTACAAATAACACATTTTCGAGACACGTCAAATATAGTGGGATAATAGCATGATATTTGATCTATCTTTTAGAGAAGATTTGACCAGGAAATATTTACAAACCTAAAATTTATGAATGTTCAAAGTTGAAGTTGTAGCGCGGAAGCATCTTATTTCTATTGTAATAATCCAGCATTGTAATTTATATGATGAAAGCAGCTGATGAAAACTGATCATAGTACTTGCCCTTGTCCAAGGAGATTACAGCCTTATGGTGAGACCCACGACGATCAACAATCTTGTTAGGTGCCATCTTGGCCTGTATTCAGCTCCCCGATCAGACTTGGACTGATCCCAAATAGATCTTCGTTCCGTTGACTTTGCCGCACCGGAAGCTTTCGAATGACGCACTACTTGAGAAAGGTACATTTGGAAAATTCAAAATTAACCGACTTTCGATGAATATTGCGTTTTTCTGCGTCGCAACATTTTTGTAAGTTTTTTTCAATCTATAAATGAATAAGAAAAAATTACCACCGAAAATAACAAGTTAATGAATGATCTTACCTGAAGAATATCTAAATTGAAACATTTTGAGGATGGTAACGGTTCATATTCACGACATTGATTTCGTTTTCCACTGGGACCGGTCTGCACCGCCTGGGCCACCGAAAGCTTCTTCTTCTCCTTCGTCTACTTGTGGAAAACTCGTTTTCCACTGTTGGATCGGTAACGATCACCGAAAGCTAGAATGCATTAAACTACTTAGCAATAAATTAAAATTATGTGAAAAAAACTCACCTGAAGAAAAACTGCCCAATACCAACATTTTGTCTCGGGCAAAACCACCAGTCGTCGAGACAGCAAACATTTTCAGCTTGAAACCATTTGAATAAAAATTTTTGAACTTTCGGATTGATTTCTGCCTTCGTTCTGCAAATTGAAGGAGAATATCCGAATCAAAACAAACAAGATAGGAGAGATTTTTAGAATCGGGAAAAGAGAAGTTTTCCATGGGCGTATGGAAAAGCGATAAAATCGGAAAAAAATGGAACTATCACTAATGTATGACAAATTGTATAGAATATCTTTGATAAAAGTCAACACCAAGTATTAATGTATTTTTAGATATTGTTTGTCGTTTCTATTCTTTTGTTTGTATTTGTTTTTGGGTTTTTTATTAAATAAATATGTTTTTCGTAAGTTTTGAATGCTTTTTTTTTTAATTTTTGTTATTGTTATTATATTTTATCAACATTCAAGAACGTAAAAACGTGTTTATGGCGTTTGTCTAAATTATATTGGTCCTGTTATAGCAGAAACTAAATAATTTTTTTAATCATTTTTTTCTTGTTAGTCAATTTGGCCAATTTTATCAGTTTTTTAATTTTGTCAATTTCGACAATTTTTTTGCATTTTGTCAATTTCAAAATTTTCTCTTTTCTTTTTTTTTTGTGAATTTTTTCAAGTTAAAAAATTTTGTTATATTTAATAATATTATCATTTATATTTGATTTTTTGTCAATTTTCTCTTTTTTATTTTTTGTCAGTTTGGTCAATTTGGTCAATTCGGTCTTTACACGGAGTAAAAAGACCACAGTTGTTCTAATTATTTAAGCTGGTTATACCAATCATCAAAGCGTAGTTGATTTTATAAATATATTTGATTCAACTACAAACTGCTGATTCACTTTACACAATCAACTATGAATATAATAAAATGAACTCTAATGGTATAATTAATTCAACTGTAAATATGCTAGATTCATCTACAATTGCATAATTGATTTAAGGCATTCAACTATAAATCATATAGATTAATCTATACATTTGTGGTTGACTACTCACAATTAACTATAAATACGAAAGATTCAATTGTAGTGGAATAATTGATTCAACTGTAAATATGATAAATTTAACTACAATTGTATAATTAATTTTGTTTATTTAACTTTAAATATAATAGATCCTACTGTACATTTCTGGTTAACCTCTAACATTTAACTAATAATGTGATTGATTCTACTGTAGTGGTGAAATTGATTCAACTTTAAATATGATAGATTCACTACAGATGTATGATTGATTCTTGTTAATGAACTATAAATAAAGTAAATTAAACTATATCGTTATGATTTATTGTGTGATAATTGAATACTATAATGCATCCGCGTTCATCAGCAAAAATAAAAATAAATCGTAAGTATGAGACCAGAACGTGTTCCCTGCAGCGATCGTACCGCTGTTTTTAGGGCTCAGCCGGCAGCTCCTGACGTCGGTGGCAAAGCACAAGCGCTTTCCGGCGATGAGTAAACATTTTCCACTACCAGTTCCTAGCAGCAGTCGTGTTGTAGGCCGACAGTTCCTGGAATTGAGAAAGGTACACCTACTCTGGTGGCCCGCATAATCAACGTGGGTCTCGACGTAACTTTACGTGATCCTTGCAGGATCTCACAGGAAATTAGCATTATGGTAAGTCAGCATATGACAGATTGATGTCATGATATTGCATGAATTTTCCCCCAACAAGGTCAATCTTTGCCGGGTGCAGAAGCACGGACTTCGAAAGACATCTTCCGGGACCATTTAGTTAGGACGCACATTTGGCTGGGCAACCATGCATCAAGATGCAAAATTCGGGATTTCCAGTCAGGTTTTCTAGCATCGTGGTGGCTTAAACGAACTAGATGCAAAATGCTGTAATAATAAATTTAAAGAAAAAAAACGCAACCATAAAATTATTTCGAAAACAAACATCTTAAGAAATGATAACTTCCAATATAAACAGAATTTAAATTTACAACATTGAAAGTTGACCTCATTGAGCAAACCATAGAAATAAAATTGAATCTATCATATTTATAATTAAATCAATCATATTATTAAAGTTGAATCTATCATATTTATAATCAAATCAATCAGATTTTAAAAGTTGAATCTTCTAAAATTAATGTTGAATGTATGACATCATTCGTACATTATAGTTGAATCTATTATATTTATAGTTGAATGCACAAAATTAATCATACAACCATAGTTGAATGTACTGTATATATTGTTGAATATACGAAATCAATCAGATTGTCTATTATATGTATTGTTGAAATTTTGAAAAATATAGTTGGTCGAGAATCAATCAGATGCATACATGATTAAATATAAGTGGACTATTTTTGTAAATACCATACTTTTTTCTCCGTGTATTCGAATTTTTTCAATTTTTATCATTCATATGTAATAGTTTACGGGTTGTAAGAAAGTATTCAATCTACCATCAAGTGTATTAAATAGCGATTTTTTCACTCCTCTTCAGCCACTTCTGCTTCTTATATGTCATTAGACCCAATCTTACCTAGGCCCGATGAACGATGCTGAGAACAGATCCCACTTTGGCCACATCCCAAACTGAGGCTGTGTTCATACTTGCGTAAGCACGTATGACTTTCCGGTCCAAAGTTTTGTCCACCGTTCCCGGTTTTTGCCCACATTTTGTCCCCGAAGTTGCTTTCCACCCCATAGTTCCAAATCCAACTCCAGACCGCTCCAATGCTTACCTTCCGTTTTGACCCAGCAAAATGTTGTGGATAGTACTACATTTGTCCACGAAAATTATGGAACTGGAGCTCACGATACACAGAGTTTTAAGTTGAACTGTAAACAACAACACAAAGTGGGAAACAGATTTAATAACGTCATTCGGAATGAGCAAGTATTAAAATCGTGCTTAGACATAATAGAAAACACTATATCTTGTTAAATGTCAAACCCCACGTTTAAATATCCATGCATTTGAATCTCTTTTTAACCCCCAGCTTATCATCAGCAGGGTGGAATTTTTTCACTCACAACTGAGAATTACGTCGTATTGTAGCCGTTGAGTTGATGTCGTAGTAGCATTTGTTTGAAGTAAAATAAAACAAAAAAAAGGAACGTAGTACCTGTCCCATGAATAAATGACAAGTGGCGAGCAGGATACCTACTATAGCATCAACTGTCATACTGACAAGAAACTACTTTCCGTATCGTTTTTTCCCCCTCTAAACCACTATGTGATTTATGTTTGTGATTTATTTTTATCACTTCTCAAGATACTCGCTCATTCAGCTGCCACCTCCATTCACAGGTAGGAGTTGCGGTTGTAACCATTAATGTGAAATTCAATGCGCGTCTCTTTTCTGTTTCAATATCTTGTTATTAGGTAATCTTTGGTATCAAAATCAGTCATAAATTAATAAAATAATTGAGTTGATTGCTCAAAATTACTGAACTCTTCTCAAACTCAGATCACAAACTCCTTTTTGGTTGGTAGATAGGTACAGATATCTCTGTGACCGACAAGGTCTTCAGGCCTTTGTTTAGTAGATTTTTGTCACCTCTTATGACATTGTTATAATTAAACTTAATTGTGTTAAGAAAAATGAAATTACTTTTTTATTTTTTTTAAACTGTTCATACTATCATATGTAAAAGGTCATGTCTATGCAATGGTGTCGAATTAATTCGCATCATTAAATTGTATATTGCTCGTTTCTGAATGAAATCCAAGACCGACCACACCAGGTAGTATCATTTAAATTAGCCTCATAGGCCACAATGTCGTAAGTGTTGATAAGAGCAATCAGAGGAGCAACGAGCCAAAATCAATATCAGGTAAACTGTTTCGAATAACCTTGAAGAGAATCCTCATCTTAAGATTCCTCGAGACGAGCTGCACTAGACTGGTTCAGAATTTGAAAATAGCTTCGAACTTATTTTACCACCTTTGATTTCCTTCAAAGATGGAATGAATTTTCAATCAGACAAAACCACAAAATAATGTACCAATCCAGCGGCAGACTGGTATCAAACAAAGTTTTCCCATCCGTATGATGGAATGATCCTTTCCCGGGAATGGAAAATTGAAAAGCCATTTTGCATATCAAACCAGCTGCTGCCACCATCTCGAAGCAGTTCCCAGTCATGTGGGTGGGAGGGTATTTGGGGATGCACCCGTTGATATGTGGGAAAAGCAGTATTAACTGCTGAGAGGCTGAGGGAGGCTGTTCTCCTGGCCTGGCATAAAGTGTATTTGTTTGGCTTTGTTTTCATGCAATATTGATAAGACTGACTACTACCGGGGACTGAAAGTTCCTTAAGCGTTCCGGGTTTGTGGATGGGATTGAATACATATAGATACAGGTTACGACGAGTACACATATCCTAGTCGTAACCTGGCCTAGTTAGTCTACTTTCAGGAACAAGGAGATGGCATTATTTGCTTGAAGAACAGAGATTTTCTGCAGCATCCGTTTAAAGGTGAACTTGAACTCTCTGTGGCAACGTGAACTTTGCGTTGGCTTAATATTAGAGGATTTAGTAGAATTTGCATGCATCAATGCAAGTTTTTGCAGCTGGCAGCAGAGGTTGCGAAATTTTCATATTTAATGTCACTAATGACTTGAAGATTACGTTGTTTCTTTGTTTTATATTAATGGTGCTGATTGCTATATGTAAATCTCCTACAACTCTTGTGAAAATAATTTAATAATAAAACAGCGGGCTAAATGCGCATATTTATGTTTCAAGCTGTATTTCATTTACGCTTGCAATATTTTGATACTATTTAATTGAAGAAGGTAGAAACGGATGTTTGGCGTACGGCAAGGCTGAAATTTCATGGTAATATTTTGTTCATGTCGTATATTTATCGGATCGATATTAGGCTCTTCTATTTCGACTGTAAGAATGTGATTTGGGCGTAGATTTAATGTTTCAATGATAAAAAGTAAAAAATTTATAAGACTATTTTTTCTTGATATAGGCATTTAACCTGCCTGATATGAGCATTCGAAACCTGTCTCCTATTCCAATATCTGATTATTTACAACTTTGCCAAAAGCTGCAATTTGTTGAACTCAGATTTTCAGATGAATAAGAAAGAAAACCCGTTAACATTTTTGTTTACAGATTCTGTGCGCACGATATTTAAGTTCAATAAGTTACACATTCGGCCGATCGATCCTCGACAGCACTGGAACCGGAGTTATTCGAAGCACCCGAACCGGGTACACACGCTGGCACACAGACAGCGTGATCAGCAATATTGAACTACAAGTTGGAGTAAACAAGCTCCCACCGGAAAACAGAACAGACGGCAACATGACGCCATTCACACAAATCGTTGCTCAGGAGAATAAGGGACAGCGTGAGGGAATAAATGTTTGCTAAGACTTAACAAAGATCATTCCAGTTTCAACCGCGATCGAGTGTAGTTAACTTTAGTTAGTTTTTTAAAACCGAAATCTCCCCAGTAAAAACTTCATTAATATATTTTAGCAAAACTGACAAAAATCTTGTATAATTTTAAAAAAAATTTTTAACTTTATATAACAACAAAATTTTTTCATGCCATGGGTTAAAAGCGTATTACCCTCATACTGCACTGATTAGATATGTTGAATCTCCAGCCATATCGTCAATCAGCTGTATGCGCATATTACCCAATATGCGCATTTTGGAACTCTTCCCCCTACCGTGTAAAAAACCGCATAAAAACCGTGTAAAAAAGAACCTGAGACATGAGACTTGAGACCTGAGACCTGAAACATAAGCTATGGAACAGTATTCCTGAGATGCCGTAGACCAAAGACCTGCTACCTGAGCCCTTTTGACATGGAATCTGAGACTGTGACTTGAGACCTTAAACCTGAGATCTGAGACATAAGACCAGAGTCCTGAGACATGAGACCAGAGTCCTGAGACCTGAGACCTGAGCCTTAGACCTGAGACATGAGACCTGAGAAAAGAGAAGTTAAAAGTTAGCTGTGAGAATTGAGAAATGCAAAGTAAAAAAAAATGAGCCGTGAGAAGTGAGATTTGAGAAGTTAGAATTGAGAAGTTAGAAATGAGAAGTGAGAAGTAAGAAGTGAGAAGTGAGAAGTGAGAAGTGAGAAGTGAAAAGTGAGAAGTGAGAAGTGAGAAGTGAAAAGTGAGAAGTGAGAAGCGAAATCCCGAATCTGGATTTCTATCGCCCTTTGATGACACCGGCGATGTAGTTCTTCATTTGAGATTCAGTTGCCAAGCCACCAAGCGCGGATGATACTCCGCAGGCACAAATACTTGCAGTTTTCGTGTCGTTACCGCATATGTGCACCAAGTTTCACACCCGTACAACAATACGGATTTGATATTTGAGTTGAAGATATGGATTTCCGTTCGTAGAGAGATCTGGCATGACCGCCAGATGTTTCGGAGACTCGCAAACGCAAATCGGCCCTTTTTGATCCAGGTGAAATTAATCATTTATAACTGAAGAACCAACAATTGCACGTCCCGAGCAGACTTTTATGGCAAAATTATAGCAAATTTTGCTATCACGCCCTGAGAGCCGAATTAGCTCTCATTTTGCTTGACTTAAGGTGGTACACAGCAAAAATGAGAGCACCAATTTTCATACTTGGTTAGCAAAGTGATACCAAATTTTGCTAAAACTGAGACCCAAACTACACCTCGTTTCCCGAGAGCTTGGAGAGCACGATGATGCCAATATAAGGTATTGCGTAGATTTCAGTGACAGCAAAATTTGGCAACAATATGCTCTCAAAACTTTCGAAAATCGAATTATTGTTTGGGTCTTTGCTTATTAAGTATAGCAACTTATGCTGTCATTTTAGCTGTGTATCCCTTTATTTCGAGTAAATTAGAGCAAATTTAACTTCCAAGACGTGATAGCAAAATTTATTATAATTTTCATATTATGAATTGTATATATCGAGGCTTTAGAATTCATATCACGAAAGCAGATACTGGCTAAAACATAAAGTAAAATATTGTTTACTAACTTACCTGAATTTCTTTCAGATTGTTCAAATTCCTCATAAAATTCTTTTACATATCCCTGGACACTTGTCATTTCTCAATACGTACCAATTCCGAATATCCAACCAATAATTAGCAGTCGTTCGGGATCAGAGATTCTTGGTCTTGCAGAGCATTGAAGTTCAACATATCTTAAAAAAAACATATAAAATGGTGGTTGATGATTGAAAAAGCAGTTAAAATATTTAAAATTTTCCGTTTAACTGTTTTGTTATTGATATTGGAATTCAGAACATTTATTATTCTGCTGAATCTATAAATTCGGTTAAGTATACATTTAGGCGTTTAGACCATGTCCGAATAGAATTTGAATCCGTTTTCAAGAAGGTGATTACAATACACTAAGGTCCTTTTTACGCGGTTTAATTTTGCTCAGTTTTTCTAACACGGCTTCTTTTTACGCGGTTTTTTGCCACGGATATGATTCTTCTACACGGCCCTCGCGAATCAACACGTTTTTTGAGCGAAAATATTCCAAGTCCTATACGTTAACGACGGAATTCATACCGCGTAAAAAAACCTTAGTGTATTCAACATTCTGTGACCAAGAGCAAGTAATCAGAGAATTTTGAAAACTATAATCACATTCTTAAAACGAATTTTAAATTGTTTCATACAAACATGTTTTAAACGCCTGAATATATACCGATCTCATTGATTTCATAGAATGATTGTTGATGGGAGAAAAAATCTACAATTAAGAGTACAATGTACTCGACAATGCGGTAGGCAGAAACCAAAATAAAATTATTATGTCATTATAATAAAAATATGAAAAAATTTAATTCTGAAAAACAGGATTAGCGATAGGTTGATCGAGTCCCTCAGAATCCGACGGGGATAAATTCTTAAATGATAGTTTTGAGAACAAGTGTCAAGGTGCTCGATTTTTCATATATATTTTTATTCAAGCAGTTTCAATTAAAGCGAATGTGTTTTTTTTAAGAAATCTTAGGTTTGCACCAGACGTAGATAAAGAGAAAAAAGAATTTATGTTACTTTAACTCATAATCGATCATTTTGGTAATTATCCCCCTCTGATTCTGGGGGAGTCAATTATGAGAAAAACAGGTACCAAAATGAGAAAATAATAGAAGAATTTGAATGTAAAATAAAGTCCATCAAACATAAAGAGAATATGCAGATGCGGATAGACTTACCCAAATAATTTCCCGTCATAAGTTTCTCATCTTAAGCGGGGGAGTCATCTTCAGACCAAAGAGTCCTAACTAAAAAGTCCGGCCTCCAAGTCCAATCGGGGAGAACAAGTCGTTAAGAGAAAAAGTGGGCTTACACATGACAATTCCATTAGTAATTACAAAATCTCCAAACGAGGAAATGTAATCAGCAAATGCGACTCTAAAATAAAAGAAAAATAATTAGAAAAAAAGAAATGCTTACAAGGTAAATTAGACAAGTAGGTAATTAATACAATCAAGCCACACTGGATCACATGGCTGCAAGGGCCAAGATATTCAAATTGGACTTAAGCATAATCTTAAATTTTATTTTGAACATTTCATCCATTCAATTGAAAAATCAAGCGCAACTAATATAGAACTATTATATGCGGGAAATCGCTAACACCGACAACTTAAAAGCGCGATTTCTCGAAACGAAATTTCGAGCCCTTGCTCCCTTCTGATCCTAGAGTTTGGTCCACACTGGAATAACGTACCAAGTATAACAATTGTAACAAAAATAAACTTCATAATACCTTCACCATCGAATTGGCAGGAACCTTTTTCCGTGACCGGTGTGTAAATTCCAGGATCGGTTGGATGTTGAGCAAAAAACGGGAGCTCAGGGTGGATCGAACTGAGCAGCACCATTTTGTCGTGGGAATCTGATCAACCTTCCTGGAATCTCCGATTACGGACGATGAAGAACTCCGCTAGATGTGTATCCGCTAAATAGTGCCAAAGTCATTGTGGCCACAATCTGCGCGATACGACGGACACGACACTTTCTGATTACTGTTCGCTCCCGCACTGATAAACAAAAAATGTTTGTTTACATAATGTTTGATACATCGCGGTTGGATCAGTAACTTCAAAATATGGCTAGCGGTTAATAAAAGTTTCATTTGACTAATTTTTGTTCACATATTTTGCGTTTTCAAGTTTGACGATTGCTACAATGTATCTCCAGAACGCTTTAAATTGTTAATTCCACTACAGTATAAATAGGAAGCATGAGGGACGATCAGGCACTAATTTTTTATTAAATCTTGTTACAATTTAATAAGTTCACGTGTTATAATTTTCGCTCAACGTGAGATTTTTAAAGAGTACATCAATTTTGGATTCAAAAACCAAAATTTTTATAATAATGATATAATGAATACGCGTTTTTAGTTTTCTGATATTGCAATAGTTCTATTTGCTGTGGTAGTGTTCATGATATCATGAGATGATGGTCATTTCTCTAGCACTTTTCAGTTCTAGGAAAAACTACCTCAATTTTTGGAGTCAGAGTTTTTTTGGTTATTTGTTCCGTCTCATTCTACACGTTCAGCAAGTGTGCGTGAGAAATGTTAAAAACAGCGTTATAGTTTATGCATTTGCACTAATATTATTGAAATAAAAATGCTTGTAATTTAAATATTAAATGATCGACATTGTTTAGCTTTGGTACTAAACAACCAACTGTTTATCTTTTTTATATTTTCCTTTGCGCTAAGAGTTATGTTTCAGACTCAATTATCAAATCAATGCAATGATTCAAAAATTTGTTATTTGTTTGTTAATCTGAAAGCTCGATATTTTTTAAAGGATCTATAAAACACAAAGCATCACATAACGACTTGACTAAATTCACTTTTCAAAAATAGTTTATTTTATTTTATTCTTGAAAACGAGTTATTTGCCTATTTCAAATTTGACAATTTGATTGAAAAACTTATAAGCCTTAACTTAAAATCTGAAAAACTAAAAATAGTACCAAATTATTTTGTTATGAGAAATGTTGTTTAAAAAATCTTGTTGTTTTGCATAATTTGGAAATCCTTGAACTACTAAGTCTCAAACAATCATAAACCTCTCCCCGCACCTATTGAACAATGTTCATTTGCCGTTTGAAATTAACTAGGTTTTCTATAATTCGTATTATTTCGATACTTAAAAGAAGTAAATGTGTTTACATCCCTTTTTATTTTGTTGTTTAAAGATTTTGCTCCCAGCCAGAAAATCAGTGAATCCTTTTTATATATTAAAAAAAACTAAAATTTTATTAAATGATTTTAAATTGAACATGCTTGTATTGTTTCATTAACATGGAGGAAAAATAATTATTATTAATATATGGATAGCTTATTGATGCCCAATTTTACTATTAATTTTTAGTATTGATTTAAAAAAAATGAATAAATTCTTTATCGGATGATGCTACAAATGATTTCAGATTTCAATTTTTTTTTTTAAATTGAGAATACCACGTGATGACAAATTTTGCTATTGGGTTAGTTGTACAGCGAATTATGCTATAATTTTGGTTTCAGGTTTTTATTTCATAACGAAAAATGTACACGTCAATTACGCCTTATTTTGCTATCAATTTTAATTTTACATCAAATTTTGCTTCCTGTTAGCTATTGATACCTAATTGTGATCTCAGTTTGCTGTCAAATAAAAATATATGACACCTTAGTTATGCCTAATTTTGCTCTCGTACAAAAATTAACAGCATAAAATGCTATCATTTTGCTGTCGACACCTTATTATGGCCTAAGTTTGCTATCAATTTGGGCATCAAAGTCTGCTCGGGGTGAAAGACAAAACTGATTCTGATATTTTTAATCACTAATCCCCTATTTAAAAATCCCAAAATACTTTGCCTATTTATTCTTGTGTTACAGATAAAATAATCAAAAAAAGATGAATTCTACAATTTCAAGAAATATGAAAAAAATGTATTTCTAACATTTCTGTGATAAGCTTTTTTTTTAAAATAAAAAAAAGCAGAAAAGTTGTGACTTATGCTAACAATGTAAGTCACTAAAACCACTCCGTACTAATTCAGTAACAGAAGGCAACTGGAAATTTAAACCACAATCTTCAGTTTTATAAGTTGTATTCAAATCTACTAGCAAGTAGCAGCAAGCAAGCGCGTAGCAAGCAGTTGGGGCAACAATCCATTCACAATGGTTAGTGAATCAGTTGAAAAAAATACGTTATTGCTCAGTGCTCCACTCGGTATCAACAAAAAAAATCTGCTGTGCTCAAGTTGCATAAATAAAGGCTATATACAATCAACAAACGCTGTGCGCCAATAGTCAGGTTTGTTACATCAGTACCGCCATTATTTATGTAAGTTTAGTAATCAACACAGGGTGGGTGTTCCTAATTTGGTATATGTTAAACTAATGTTAACATACCGTTTGGTTTTGACTGTTTGTGACGTTATTTTCGACTTATCACAACTACATCAAATATGATAATGTAATGGATCATCTTAACTTTCATCATACACATAATATATTTTTACAACTCCTAAAGTTTTTATTAATAACCGTTTTTTTAAATATGTCCAAATTGAACGGGATTCTTATCATTTTTCTTTGAAAAACACAGTTTTAACAATGGAAGATATAAACTGAACTTTTCAACCGATTTTTTTGAAAATTTTTGTCGCATTGTTAGTTAAAATGATTTTTTTAATTAGACAGTTAAAATCATGTTTTTTTTTTTTTCAAGTAAAAGCTAAAACAATGCTGTGCCGATAATAAGGAACACTTTTTTCAGTGTGTTCCTAATGTTGGACATAGTAAAATGTTCCCAACTGTAATGAAGCTATAGCGTTTTTTAAATGAATATGATTGACGTAAAATAAATAAAATAATGAAGTAAAGTTGTAAAAACTTATTTTGTATTAACTTTATTTTCAACTTACTGTAAAATAAATGGTTATAAGTTAAAACATGATAATATTTTTTTTACTTTTGTGCATTCCAAAGCTTTATCTAAATGTCGAAAATATATTTATGAGAAATTTTACACAGCGTTGTTTAAGAAACTCGAAGAAGTTATGGAAATAGACATAAAGCTTCACAGCTTAGAGAAAGTATGGCTATAGTTAAATTTAAGGAAGCTTTTAATAAAAACCATGTGTCTATTCCAAAATTAAAACTTATCCATATTCATGACATGATGGACATGAGCATTGTACACAAGTTCAAAGAAAATCGTTGTTCGAAAATTCATAAGAACTTATTTGAATTATTGAACAATTTGTCTTTCACTTTAACAATAAAACCATTTTCTCGCAAATTGCAGGATATTTCAACATAAAATTTTTTCCCATGTATAGAGAACAGATGTCTGCTCATGTGTATTTAGAATTTTTAAACAAATATTTCAGCTGAAAACTGCTCAAAGCAGAGCATATTGATATTATCGATCTTACAATGATTGAAGAATAACAGGAAAATTTCTTGGAGTCTGCTACAAAGCAAAAAAAATCTAAATTTGTCCCATGTATTTAATGGGCGATGATTTTAGTCGAAAGCTTTTCAATTCGTCCTCAAATCGAAGACCAATCTGAGAAACCTACACGCGATAAAAAACCACTCAAAGGTAATTCTTTCATCGAAGCAAATTATCTAATTCCGTTTTTTTTAAATAATGGAACATGTAACAAACTTGCAAAGCAGATGATTTTTCGCAGCTCTTGAAGTTACACAAAAAAGAAACATCGTAACTACAGAAAAAACATTATCCTGTCCTATGAGCTGGAACGCATTGACGAACTTACAAAAGCAATGTATGCAAACAAGTAGTTTGAAGAGGAAAAAAACAAAGGTTTGAAGAAAGACTCAGAATTATTAGAAAAATAAACCATCATGTTTCAGAAAGCTTCTCAACGAGAACAGAATCGAAATGAGAAATTGAGAAAAGAATCTGAATTAAGTACGTTGTAAACTTACGTGTATCCATTACTTAAAATTTTCTACTTATTCAAATATGATTAATGATAAATGAAAAACATTTTTAAAAACAGACAAGTTTCATCTGTCCGAATTGAAACAAATGAAAAATTTGATTTTTTATAAGCTTTACATCCACTTCTTTCTTCAAAACTGACACAAACGAACTTGTTGTAGAATTTTAATCGGTTTGTTTTCTATGGTCGTATTCCCAAAAATAATATAAAAGTTATGTTATGGTATATTTTTTCAGGATTTTCTCATTAATTTAATAATAAAGATAATCATATGCGGAATTAGGACCGAATATTGGGTACGCTTATACACTTTTCCTCTATATGTCCATAATTAGGAGCACATATGTTAACAATTAGGAACATCGAAACACTTTTAAAAACACAGTAGTTCGAAAATTAAAGCTTAAAGTTTATTTAAAACATCAACCGAGTGCTTAAAATAATTTGGAACTTACTTACCTAAAAATTTTATATCTTGCAATTGAATATTTGGCTTATTCTTATCAAATCTAAAAACCCCTGACAAAATATAGCGGAATTAGGAACACTTACCCTACGTGCAGATTCTCGACATTTACAAATTTTCTATAAATTAGTATAGCAGTTAAAAAGAATAGTGAACCAATTCCCCACATCAATTCATCCGCGGCATTCGCTGAGTAAGCACTTGCTTAATGACTGAATGCAGTGTGAAACTGTATAAAATTGTTACCCAATAGTAAAACAAATTGAAACACAATAGTGTTATATTATTTGTTAAATATCTTATCTTTACAAAAAAAATTGTTATTTGTTTCTTTTCTTACTTCAATATTCTGATTTTAAATTGAATTGGTCCAGAAAATTGTGAATGGGAGTATAAAAAACTTAAGGGGCTACTGTAAGGAAGAATTTAATGGACAGTAAAACTTAAATCTTTCGTATATCGAAAACTAAAAATATAATATTAGGATTTTGCTTGGTTCTTACGTAAAATTTTCTCTTAAAAAGGGTCCTGGAACAAGGAGTGGGCGGATAATTCTCAAAAATAGAGGTTTTTTTGACCGGAACAATTCTAAATAAAGTGGGTGAATCCAGACTACGGTGGACATTACTATGTGTAGTCTGAGCTCTAGGTTCCTTGGGAGAATGCAAAAGTGCATGATGTCGGTAATCACAACCCTCTATTCCACACAGTTTACGACTGCGGCATGATCTGCGTCCGTGCGGGTATAAACAGTTTTGACATATTCGTAACGCTCGTATTTGCTGCCATCGTTCATCGACACTCAGAGCTTCGAACTTAGCACACTCTTGCACTTTGTGCCCAGGTTCACTACATACGGCACACGCTGTAAGTTTTGGCTTGTCAAGAGAATTAGCTAATGAAGGGTCGGCAGAGTAAAGTGTATTTTGTGTTATATTTTCTGAATGTGAATACAAAAATCCTTTCGGTTTAGCCGTGTCCCGGGCGTGGGGTTTTCGCGCATCAGGCTGGAATGTAGTGACGCTTGATGCGTAGCGAGCTTCTCTGGACATATAATCTCCAAACGTTTTAAGATCAACCTCCGTGAGTTTACTTTTGTATTCGGCCCACTTCATCTTTTGCTCTGCTGATAATTTTTGCACAAGCTCATTGAGCAGTGGTGGGTTGGATAGATGGGCCTTTTCACCTGCTGCAACGATGTGATTGCATAAACTTTGGACTGCCATTCCAAATTCGATGAGTTCTTCTAGTTTATCAGGCTTCGGTGCCGGAATGGCACGAACTTTACGGAGGAGCATGGTAATTAGAATTTCCGGACGACCGTAGCGGAAGCGCAACTCTTCTATCACTTGCGGTACCGCTTCCGGGAGCAGCAGGCTGCAACGAACAATCTCCAAAGCTGGCCCTGTGAGACATTTTTGGAGTCGTAACATATTTTCACCATCTGAGAACCCGCATACCTCAGTAGTGTAGTTGTAATTCGAAATAAACAACGGCCATTCCGCGGGGTCTCCGGAAAACACTGGGAGATCTCTGGCAAATGAATGTCGTGCTGCAAGTTGCTGTTGAGTGGGACCGCCTAACACTTTTGGTTGATGGATCATTGGCTGAGCGGGTGAATGCTGTGGCGGCCCACTGTGATTGTTGTTACATAAGGGAAGTTCCGGAAAAACATTGATTTCAGCCTGACTCGGGCGCGCGATGATCCGCTGCTGCTCACGAGACAACTCGAAAGGTGTGTCCAGACGCGTCCCGTCTTGGTTATCGGAATCGTGTTGCTCATTCACGTTGTGTCTATAACGATTATTCGCGTTCGGATGTGCATAGGTATTCGCATAGGCTTGACCTACCACCGGCATAGGCTGGCTAGATTCTAGATTCTGTGGGGAACCATTTTGACACGCAATCGAACCAACAAGGGGGTGCTCAGGGTTCTCGAATGCTTGCACAGATATCTCGGGAACCATTCCTGTTTGTAATCCGGTTGATAATCCCTCGTTGCGGTGCTTCTCAAGAGTGGCGTTCATACTTGCCACTGTAGCCGAGGCTCGAATGTGCATGTCCTCTAACATACTTCGACAAAATCCCACTTGTTTCTGAAGATTAGACACCTGTTGAACAGGATGAAAAAAGTCATTCTTCCGTTGCTCCGAACTTCTTGTGGGAATTGCAGCCGCTTCTGATGCTGGTCGTTGTCTTGTAGAATCTCTGAAATGTACTGCAGACGATCTTACAGTTTGGTTTTCATACAAGGCCGAAGAACATGCACCAGGGTCGGAACGCTGGAAGGAGGAGATTGGTTGATGAACCTCTGGGATCAATGCATTCGCGTTACTTATTTCTTCAGCCTCCACATTGTGGAGTGTTGGTACCACAGATGTGGTTTGTGTTGTTGTTGCTATGTTCTGTCGTCGTAGCGAATCGAAGGGAATCGCAGGAGGCAAAGCGTGCGCCTGAGAGCTAACCGGTGCCGTGCCTACAGCTGAAGTGACATCCTTAACCCACTGTGTGATTCGTTGGGCATTATCACGATTGGCAGTTTTGCTACGAACGCTGCGCGCTTTCTCTGGAGCATGGATTGCATCGAGAAGTTGCTGCTCCTGATCAAGAAACTTACGTCTTAAGTCCAAATCCACTTTTGCTCGTTCTATTTCCTGTCGCTGACGCAGACTTTTTAGACTCTCAGCCAACACCGACCGGTTTGTTTTGCTGCTTATAGAAGATATTGAGCCGGCCACCGGTGAAATATTACACTGCGAACATATCCACGGGCGATTTTCAACGGATTCATTCACCCCAGCGCAGGAGTAATGCTGCCACGAATCACATCGGTCACATTGTACCATGTTCTCATACGAATCTGGTCTCTGACAAGAAACACAATGGAACTCCTCGGAACTGGAATCCTGAGCCCTTCTCGTATTTTTTCTATTCATTTTACAATGAATCTTTGAAGATGTTGCGGGGCGAGTTGAAAACAGTCGTCACTGGATTTGAGAGCTATTTTATTGTATGCTTCAACTGCAATATTTAGAAATGATTAACAATGGTTTATGAGGTGTTAATTAAAGGCTTACAGATTCAGTGTTTCAATCAATCCTGAATGAAATGCCTAGTTGACCGCTAGTATACACTCTTGTCGGGCCTGGACAAAGATAGGTTAGGTATTAAGTTCATGACGTTGTCATTATCATCGTATTCAACTTACGCTATTACGCTCCTAACTTTTGCCAATCTAGGCAGCTGTTTTAAACTCGCTAATTCTGGCTCTTCTTAATTTTTAACTAAATCTATAGTAAGATTAAATCGCCGGGATTAAACTGACGGTGGTTTCCTGATCGGGCCTGAATGAAATAGGTTAAATTAATTTCGAATTGCTTTTAAATGGACTTACAATATTTGTACCACTAAAACAGTTTAACTCGCGATTGCTTAGGCGATATAATCGATAGATTAATATTTCACGGAAGTAACGATTGTATTTCGCGTATGAGCTAATTGTGAAGACACGTTTCTGATGTGCCTTTTATTATTCACCCACGATACGTTCTTGTCGGTTTTGACGTTTCTGCTTCCTCCTTCAATCGGTTGACTGGGGGGTGACCAGATTACCATTTTTAGCGGCGACAAGGCTTTTGGCCAAATTTGGCGAATTTTTGATAAGATTTTTTTCCGCTGAGCACACTTCAGATGAAATGATCACATGAGTTAAAGTAAACAAAATACAAACTCCAATTTCTTTATCGCAGGAAAAAAAACTACACGCGGTCTTGAAGAAATTTGATCATTAGTTCATAGCCTTCCTAAATTTTTTACAATTTCGTCATTTAGGGCAGAAAATTCCAAAAATGATTTTTACCTTTTTCAAAAATTATTTGAAAACCAATGCTGATAGATAAAAACGCATTGCATATTTGAATTCAGAGCACCCAACTTAGCTAAAAAATATGTTCTTCTTGAAAAAAAAATGTGTAGATTGTGGAGATGTGTAGATTATTCAAAAACCATATGTATTTGGAGTAGATCATTTGAAAAAAACATGAAACCCAGTAAAATTAAAACCGAAATAAGTTTTTTAAAAGAATATTCCATATAAACATAAAATGTGAAATTACATGAAGGATTCTTATTAAATCAATTTAACCCTTCATTTCATGATTTTTTATTTTTTCTTGAAAAAATTCTCAATAGTGCGCAATGATGAGTACATGAAGGGAAAAATAATGAAAAATATAATTTTCACACATTTCGAGTATTTAGCCAAAATATTAATTGTTGCAAATTTGCAACAACATGAAATGGTTATACCTTTTTGTTCCTCACACAAGACAGCCAGATATAAAAGTTTACGCTTAGTTTATCTTGCACTAACCATAGTTTTAGCTCAAAAACTTCGTTAACCTAGTGTCTGGACACCATTTAGCTGGGGGTAGAACCTATGTATGCTGGTTATCCACCATGGGTGCACGGATTCACCGCAGTTTCTACCTAAGTATGTGCTTACATGCATTATTAAGATTAATTAGATCGACAAATCTCCAGTTCTTTTTCAGTTACTTCATTTTTTGTGAAAGGTTTTATGTGGTTTTATGATAATCTTCTTGTTCATGGTTCTTTAGCGCAATATACAACAATTTAAAAAAAAGTTCATTCTCGGCTGACAACAACGAATTATAAAACCATTATAACAGAAAAAGTGATTGTTGTACATGGTACACTTATTTGCAAAGAACCAAGTAACTTTAAAATCAGGGAATACAAATTGTTGAAGAAACAATTTGCATTGTTTATTGAAACACCAATAATAAAAAAACAAAAAAACAATATTTTCAATATTCCTTAATAAAGAAAACCGATGGATAAAATACCATCAAAATGCACTCATATAACTTTTGTCGATTTTTTTTAATCATAGGTTTATTTATTGAGGCAATTTACTTATAAGTTTCATTTTGCCGAGATGATCACTATTTAATCCATGTTTGTAGAGGAAGCAGCCGTAATAGTTGCGGTGACTCAACTGTTAGCTTTGATTCTAGTTTGGAAGAGGGAAGGGGAACGTTTAGGGTTCAATATCGAAAACGATTTTCCGATGGTACACATTCAGAAGAGTTAACGGAATTATAAGTAGGACTAAAATGAAACTGCTAATTCACCATCATGCACCGTTTCCTTATCACATTCGTTCTGAAAACATTAATACTGTAAACATTAATACTGTTTAAATGATAAAAAGTAATTGAAGCACATTATGGAACTCATTTTACAAACTAGGGTACTATATTGTATAACGTTGAGAACATATAATGCATTTGCATTTAAAAATTCAATGTACTGGTATGGAAAAAAGTATGTTAATAATTAATTTACTAAAATTGCGAAAATATTTATTTCGAACCCAGAAATTCTTTCCCGAGGATCACAATTTAATATTAAAAATCATAGAAACACAGGGCTCGTTGCATTCGAAAAAATATAGATTCAAACTATCACTACAAATACTTCAACTACTCAAAAGTTACAAATTTGTACTAAATGTGACCCTGTGGAAATATATTATCGAACTTAATAATCTGAGAATACTTTTGAAAACATACTTAGGCAGAAACTGCGGTGAATCCGTGCACCCATGGTGTATAACCAACATACAACATACATACATATGTGACCCTTGAGAAATACAATTTTTCAACTTTTATGCAGGATTTCTAACCAGGTTTCGTAATTAATGCCATATTTTTTACTTTATGATACGAATGGCTGATGATCTAGTCAAAAGGATTTTTTACTGTTTTTTTCCCATATTTCTTCAGTTGGTAGCCATTTTGTTCAGTTAGAGAATAATGGATCTGGATTATTTTTAAAAATGTCTCGATAACATGATAATATAACATTAAAATAATAATACTTTCATCGGAAAACATATAAACTGTTTAAACGATGAAACTTTCGAAAACACACTTTGTAGCCCATATACTAAGCTTGCCAGATTGCCCGGTTTTATCCGGGTTTGCCCGGATATTTGATCCAAAATTTCGATAAAGTCCGGTCCGGCCCGGTTGCCCGGATATCGTGAAAAAAGTCCGGATATTGCCCGGATTTTTTCACAATTTTCGCAAAGAAAACCAAAAAAATCAAAGTTTTTGAGTAAGTTTCAGCAAAATCAATTAACGGTATGGAAATTTTCAACGGTTGTTTGAAATAATTTCGCTGATTTACTTTTATAATCCTTTTAATATTTAAGTGTTCCAAAAAGTTTTTCGGAAACCTGCAATTACATTAATAAAATATTAATTTCATTTTTTTTTTGCATTTTTTCTTTGCTTTTATGTATAATTACACCTACATTTTGCCCGGTTTTTGCCCGGTTTTTGCCCGGTTTTTGCCCGGTTTTTGGATTTGAAAAATTGAAATCCATGCCCGGATTTTGCCAGGTTTTTTTGAAAAAATGCCCGGAATTGCTAGGCCCGGATGGGAGTCAAAAAAATTCTGGCAACCTTACCATATACGTAATAAAAGGTGCTACCGTTGCATGATGTTGCAAATTTGCAACAATTAATAAAAGGCCATTATATCAGACAAAAATTTAAAAAAAATCTTCAAATTGTATTCAATTGTGTTAGTTGCATTACTGAAAATGCGAAAACATTTTTTCCAGTCAAATTTGTTTTCCTCGGTGCGAATTGGACTAGGTCAAAATTCTAAAAAATAAGCCTTTTTTAACATTTCATATTTTTCAGATTGAAGTTGGTCTAGTTTGTACATATATACTCGAAAAGTATTTTTTTTTAATTGAACCGTATCTTGAAGTTAGAAATATGATTGCCATGAAGAAAAAAGTTGACTATTTGAATTTCTGCATAATTTACAACAGCTTTAATTAATTGTTGCAAATTTGTTACTTTATGAAACGAAGGGTTAAGTTATTAGTTATAAAATATTGGACACTGAAATGGTTGGTTTCAAATTCTGAACTAGTTTAGTAACGCTTTTTAAAGAAACCCCATTCTAAAGAAGAGGTAGGAATTTTGAGTTTTATTATTTGAGTTTCAATACAAAAGGTTTCTGAAAATAAGGTTCAATTTGTGAACGTCACATAGCGTCGTAAAACGAAATGTCATAGGTTTATTTAGAGTTACATTGGACTGAATTCCGCCGGAGGCGAGCCGATTTTTTGACCGGTTACTACCGTAAATACCTTTCTTGAACTGAAATTTTTTTTTTAAAAAAATCTTCATGAAGGGATTAAACCCCTCTAAAAATTTAAAGGAACTTAAAGGAACGAAAATATTCCTTCGCAAAATTGCGCAAGTAGTTCAACTTAAAAGCACTTGCACCAATTGAGGAATTCCAAACCTGATGTTGGTTTTAGTTATTTTTCTGAAATCGTTCAGGTAGGTGATAGAGAGAAATAGAGAGGCAGATTGGTGTTGGTTTGCTAATCGGTTAATAATGTATGGGAGTAAATTAGTCGCTCGATTGCCAGTTTCATTGATTGATCTCCGCATGAATGGGCCTGAAAGTGTTTGCGTTATGGGAAATTCACGAGATTGAAGATGGTAGTTGTCGACTGCTGATCAACTTTAAATAAACTTAGGGTTTTTTGTGTTGCAAACAGTTAAAGTTTAGGTTTGAATGATTTGGTAACACACTCTTACAATAAACTGATGGAACACTACGTTGAAATTTTGACGGTCGCCAAAGAACGAGCATATACAGGGACCGTAAAACAAAACCAATGTTTTTAATGATACATTTTCTATTTTATGCATTTTTATTTTGGTTTTCAACATCAGTCAGAAATGTTAAACAAACCATAGCTCTTTTTGTCAACAATTCGAAACAAAATCAGGCCATAAGTTTTCGTACAAACTTCTATTACCTTCATTTGTTTCGGAAATTTATAAGCATTATTTACTCCCGATCGGTCGGCATCCCACAATATTTGTCCGTCGATATCAGATTAAATCTGATCGGAGACAAGAAAAGAAGCAGAAAAAACCCTCTTTTCCAGCCGATGTCAAATCGACAAAAACCGACCACAAGGACGGACAAAGACCGGGCCCAGATCCCATAAATCCACCTTTTACTTGGATGGAGTTGGCAATCTTCTTGGCTCGGCTAGCTGAAACCCACCACAGGTATCCGGCACCATTACTATGGCAATGAATTTTGAATCGTTTTCTGCCGGGGCTCCATTTTGCAGCAAACGACGACGACGACGACGGACAGGTCGAGGAAGACCGGCAATTTCCAAAGACTAGATGGAGGAAATATGGAAATGGGATTTTCATGATGGCGAGATGGCGTAGAAAGGATAAGTAAAAGATCAAATCGTAAAAACATGATTGTTGGGGTTTTGGGTAGAGCGTCTGGTAGCATTTTGGCCGAAACGAGTCGAGTCGAGTCGAGCTGAATCGAGTTGGGGTGCCCAGATAAGGTCCTGGGTCCCGGGCGTCTCGCTGCTCCACGCTATTTATATTGGAGATGAAAGGCTTTAAATCACGGTTCCGGGAAATCTGACAGCGGTATTCAGAAAAGGTGTTGCATGAATGATTGGACCCGGTGTCGGTTCGAGGTTTGGAAGCTTTCTGAAAAGGTCATCTCATGGGTAAATGCTAAATGAGATGCTGGAGGTTTCGGGTAGGTACCTGCCGATTATTCATGGCACAATAACGGCCTGCGACACACACAAACACACAGTAGGAGTAAGGATTTAATTGATATTCGTTATTGCTGAACATTTGAAGAAAATTTTCTTCCAGGTGTTTTTTTATTCTATTTCAATTTTCTTTTTTTAATAAAACTTGATTACGGATGAAGAAGCTCCAAAGTAATGAAATGAAATTATTCTATTGACATTTAAGTGAATTGAAAAAAAAAGTTTCTATGCTGAATATATATTGAAATTGAAGCAAATTGTCATTGGTTTTAACCAAGAAAACTCAATCAATGCCTTTATTCAACCTTCCATTACATACATGTTTAAGTTGGTTTTTACTTGAACACCTACACATTTTTTTCGTTAAATTAATTGCCATTTGCGTGTTCTTGACCCGTTTTTTTTAGGCGGCCAGTATCTCTCATTCTGATTGCCATGTATGATGAAAACTCTATCTTATCGAAAGATCCAGGAATTTTATCGTTAGAGCCTCGAAGTAAATCGATAAAGAGGATTCGGAGATATACACCTCCTTTCCATTCATGACTCCATTTCGAAATTTGAAAAAATCTTTCGTTACCTCACAGAGAACCTCTCACACTCGGAGGAATGTCACTCTTTCTTTCCTTTAGCCATTGTTGTAAGATTTTGGCTTTTAATAAAAAAAATATCAGGATAATTGTCATAATGGAAGCTCCTTTTTTGTAAATCGCTTCAATTCTGCGTATCGGAGCGTCCCCATTTTGGCTAGTCGATTCTGTGTAGGAGCATGTGGGGGTGGTCAAAAGCTGTTAAAGAGCTGGAAATGTCATGACCTGGCGGCGAGGCCAAGTGGTTCACCATTCAGTATAGATACATGTTGGTTGATCTATAGCTGTCTGACCATCAAGTACATGTATACAACACATTTATGTGGGTTAGCTCACATATCAAATGTCGTGTATTGACACAAGGGGTGGACACGAAACAAATGAAGAGCACTTGCGGGGAGCCTTCGAATGATAAAGTAAACACAATTGAACAGTAGTGTTATGAATGAATACTACCATGTGATTGAAGACGAGTTTGCTAACATGGTTCTGAAAGTGGACAAAATTTAATTTTTTTATATTTCAGAATGTTTGAAACAATTTCAATATGTAAAAAAAACGAAATATGATATAGAGAGCATTATAGGAGAAAAAATCTTAAGCAACCAATTCATTGGAATTGGCAAATTTGGAGGGCATAACGACTCAAGCAGAATGATTTTTCAAAAAATAAATCAATTATCTAAACGTATGGAATATAAACATTCAAAATTATAGTGTTTTTAAACGGATTTTAAACAAAAAAAAATTATTTGTTTTTTTTTAATATCTTTCCAAATTGAAATCAGGCAAGTGTTCACTACATTAAAAGAAAAAAACAGATTTTTAAATAAAATCTCTCTAGAAGGAATTAATTTTAAAACTTGTAACGGTCCGTAGTAGACAATGTGGTAATATTCGTAGATCTCCAATGCATAATTTGTTCATGTATCAAGTTAGACTCACTGGGAGTTGATCCTTGGGTGAGTGAACTGGAAAACGCCGGTAAAATGGAAGAATCCACCCGGAGGACCACAGAATAGCTTATCGTTATTCTGACAGTCGTCATGAGTTGCCAATGGTGACTTTCCTAACTGGTGGTGAAAATGGAGTTTTCTTGGGTTGTGAAGAAGAAAAACTGGGGGCTTAGCCATTTTAGATTTGAGTCGTTCGGTTGGCATTTTTAAGAAGTAAGCTTGATAAAGTCTCGGATTGTGATTTCAAAAGGCGGTTATCATTACGGTCTTCGATTATTCATATTTTCGGCAATTTTAGTACGAGCTAGCAGTTTTGCTCTGTGGTGTACCCGGAAGTCGACCCTGGACCGATTCCAGTCCAACCCCAAACTGCGGAAGTTATCCGGCGGTGGCTCAGTGCGCAAGTGGAAGGAAGATTCTATCGGTAAGTTGACCTTTTTAGTTACCCAGGGTGTTACAAGCTTTGAGCATTGTGTTTGCACATTTTATGCAGCGGAGTTCTACGGATAATACCACAGAGTCTAAGTTCGTGTTACGGCGCTACTTTCCTCATTTCGCCAACCCCATTTTGTGTACTTTCGTTGGAAGCCCACCCCTGGGAAGAAAGTTCGGGTTTAAAGCGACTTCAGCACATCAACTCCTTGAGTTGTTGGCGCTTAAGTGCTTGAAGTTTATTTGCGCAAATTTTGCTCAGAAATTTATTTTCTTATTTCACAAAGTGGGTGTGATAGCGAATTAATAAGGGATTATTGCTTGCTGAAGGTTTTTTTTTGCCGTCTTATTTCAGCTTTAGACTCTGGAAAGAATCGAGACGGTACATTTGGCGCCCGATGAGTAGGCTAAGTTTTCAGTTAGTTTGAATTCCTACAGCGTATTAGTTTTATAGCAGTTATCATTTTCGTGCGTATGTTCCAGATCTTTGGTTGAGCTATCAATTGCATCTCTTCTTGATTTGGTTACACTCGATATCTTTTAAATATTTTCAGAGAGAAAGAGTGGCGTGAGGCAGAACCTCCAACTGAGTTCCTAAGAACTCATTCAGTCTACTTCTGATCGCGTGCGGTTCGGTCGTTACTTTTTGCTCGTGGAGTTGTAAACGTTAATATCGTATAATATTGTTTAATTTCGATTGAAAACAAAATTTGCGAATACACACAAAAATCGATTATTTTCGCATTGTTCTTTGTACACAATTACAGTGTTTTTAAGAAAAAAATTAAGTGTAATAGTGCAGAATTTAAGGTGATTGGGGTATTAGTGGAAGAGGGAGTTCTCGAGCAAATTTTGTGATTTAGTTGCGAAGCTACGTAAAAGTTGGGTAAATTAAACTCGGTTGGATTGATTGGGCTAAGTGGTTTTCGATATTTGCTAGTGATTCGTGTGAATAATATTGGAATATTTTATGAAAATATTGCAAAAAGTTAAAATTCTTGGTGAAGTTTATATTCACATACAACAATTGTTTCATCAGAGTTCATAGAAGGAATCAACATCAGTTTGGTTGTCGTGGTAAGTTTTTTTTTTTTGTATCACCTTTTTTTTGTCACTAAGATTTACTATTACATATCCAACTTCATTGCTCTAGCTTCGGTGTTTCAATAGTTTTTTTGGTTGCGAAAATAATGTCCATGATAGTGGCTGATTTGTACCCAGAGCAGTTCGATTACGAGTGCTCAATTAGAAAAATTTCACCTTCATATAATGATGGTTTGAGGACCAAAATCCTTCAACAAACTATTCTTAAAGAACAGAGAGGGGACATTATATCTCCAAAGGTGGACAAATCTGTAGATCTGGAAAAAGAAATTCAAACTTTACAGCATTACCTTGAACGACTTATTCCTGCGTTAGATGATGCAATGGTTCTTAAGGATGTTGTTAGAATTAGGCCGTTTATATCGCAACTTTGCCACTTAGAGCAACGTACCTCGAGAATAGAAACCGAGGATGATATTTTGGTGCGCGACAGAGAAATGATATTCATCCAAATTCGGTGTCTAGCAGAAGATTTACAGCAAAGCTTTCCGGAAGAGTTCGGCGCGAGTGCAGTTGAAGATAGTGGTATGAATACAGTACCGGACGATGGGTTAGACAAAACAGTGGGGGATCTAGAAAAACGCGTACAATCAATTATCAATCAAATTAATGATAAAACTTTTGACCAAGTAGTAGAGGAAGAAGAAGAGTTGCCTCCGTATGAAACTGTCTTAAGAACACCAGAACGTAATACTGGTGCAGTTAGAAAAGCTAGGTTTTGCGCAAATTCGACTACTTACGAAAAACCTCTTAATATGCCAACAACTGCTGATAGGTCCACGCGCGGTTTATCAAGAAATGCGATAAGTAAGTCGAACGCTAACGAACGCGCTCGCGAATCAAATAGTTTCAATGATACAGAGATTCATTCACTTACACAGAAATTGCAGCAACTATCAAATTCAATTAATGACATTGAAAGTTTTTTGAATCGTGATCCTAACAATTCCCGTCGGAACGAGTATACTACGCTAAACAATTCTTCTTGTTCTCAATCCAAACCAAATGGTAAACCTGTACATTTATGGAAATTGACATTCTCTGGAGAGGGAGGAATTAGTGCAAATGATTTCCTCGATTCTATTTCTATTTTGCAAAATGCCGAGAAGATTTCGGATCAGGACATGCTTTCGTCGGTATTTCATCTTCTCCAAGGCTCAGCACTTAGATGGTATAGGGAAAAATATTATGAATTTCGTTCTTGGAGGGATTTTCAAATCAAATTCAGAGAACAATATTTGCCCCCACACTATGATGAGCTGTTGTTGCAGGAAATCGATACTAGGTTACAAGGTGAAGATGAATCATTCGCCTCTTACAATTCCGCTATGTCATTGCTGTTCCGCTGGATTTCGGTCCCATTTAGTGAAACTCAACAACTCTTCTATCTTCGTAAAAACCTCAACCAGTTCTATTTTGAGAAAGTTGTTACACAAGATCCCAGGACGGTCAAGGAGTTAGTCGCCTTGTGTCGAAAAATTGAGTCAGCTAAATTCTTAATGGATAGGAGGAAATTTGTTCGCAGGATGCCTTTCTCTTGTCTATTAGAGCCTTCTCTTTCAGCGCCCACAAGAATCAGGGGATTAAACATTATAGATGAGCAGGATAATGAAAAACATGATACTGCCTCTGGAGAAAATACTTTCGAAATAGATTTCCTGAAGAAAGTAACCAAACCCTCTTCGTTCAAAGTGGATAAAGCAACTTGCACCTCAACGAATACCGAATTTGTTTCACCAAAATCGCGAACGTGCTGGAACTGTGGATCAAATGAACATTTCTTGTTACATTGCCCCTTCCCTCGTGAAAGCCTAATTTGTTTTAAATGCGGTCAAAAGGATACCACGGTTAGGAACTGTCCAAACAAAGAGCAACATCGTCAAGATCCGGGAAACGACCAAGCGAAGTCACAGTAACCGAGGATTGCAGTGATTTCGCAGGTGTTCCTTCTCCTCCGTTAAGTGGTAATGATTCTCACGCACTTCCGATAAGTGACCCTCTTCCGGTTTTACAATCAGGGATTTCGGATTCGCAACTTGAAGAAACAGATTTAGAATGTTCCAGCGATGACGGCGAATCAGGTACTGGGTTCTCTAACGAATTGCTGGATCCAGTAGTGTGTGCTATTGCTGATGGCTCTAACGGTGATGAGCGTCCTTACTTGCAAGTCCGTGTGTTAGGAAAATCATTTCTTGGACTTCTGGATTCAGGCGCTAGTGTAACCATCGCAGGGTCACACGAGGATTGGAGATTAAAACAACTGAATCTACAAGAGTTTCCTTCAAGCGTAATTGTTGCAACGGCAGATGGAACCAAACATCAATCTTGTTCTTTTGTGAATGTTCCGTTTGAAGTGGGAGATCGTTTGAGAGTTTTACCGGTTCACTTAGTGCCGTCAATAGCGAAGCCGCTGATTTTAGGGATCAATTTTTGGAAAGCATTTGGTATACAACCCTGTTTTGTCGACACCCTGTCGATTGAAAGTTCCCCTTTACCCGCAGCAAAACCTGGTAACCTTAATAAACAGCAGCAGGACATTTTAAGTCAAACTGTAAGTATTTTCCCATTTACGATTGAAGGTCAGCTAGGGCGTACTTCGGTGATCGAACATGAAATCGATACTGGCGATGCTTCTCCGATAAAACAACGATACTACCCTGTTTCGAATCATCGTCTTAAAATGATGCACCAGGAATTAGACAGGATGATTAGCTTGGGTGTAGTCGAAGCTTCAACCAGCCCCTGGAACAATCCTATCGTCTGTGTTCCCAAAAAAAATGGCAGGGTTCGGCTGTGCCTCGATTCTCGTAAACTGAACGAAATTACCCGTAAGGATGCCTTTCCATTGCCGTATATCGAAGACATATTTAGCAAAATCGAAGGCACTAAATATCTCTCTGCGATTGACTTAAGCGACAGTTTTTGGCAAATACCCCTGAAGGAAAAAGACCGTTGTAAGACAGCCTTTACAATCCCAGGTCGAGGACTTTTCCACTTCAGAGTTATGGCTTTTGGCTTGACCAACGCTCCAGCCTGCATGAGTCGTGCGATCTCACAAATTTTGGGTTATGATCTGCAGCCAAAAGTGTGGACATTTTTAGATGACATTCTTATTGCGACAGATACTTTTGAAGATCACATTAAGATGTTAGTTGAAGTAGGTAATCGTCTTAGAGTTTCCGGTATTACAGTCAGTAGGGAGAAATCGGCGTTTTGTGTTCCGAGCGTCAAGTATTTAGGCTATGTATTGGATGAAGAAGGCGTTCATAAGGATCCGGATAAGGTATCTTCAGTCGTTAATTATCCAGCTCCCCGTTCAATCACAGAAGTTAGGCGCTTTCTAGGAATGGCGGGATATTATCGAAGATTTATTCCCAATTATGCAAACATTTGTATTCCTCTGACTAACCTTATCAAGAAGAATCAGAAATTTCATTGGACCTCGGAAGCAGATAATGCATTTACCCTTTTGAAGTCTGCTCTCGTATCTTCGGCGGTTTTGTCAATTCCTGATTACAAAAAACCTTTCCGAATAGAATGCGATGCAAGTGGTTATGCGGTAGGAGCTGTGCTTTGTCAGGGGGATGGATCGGAAGAACGCGTCATTGCTTTCATGAGCAAGAAGTTAAACGGAGCTCAGAAGAATTATAGCGCATCAGAGAAGGAATGTTTAGCTGTGATCAAAGCCATCGAGCATTTTAGGCATTATGTGGAGGGTTCGCACTTTATAGTTTGCACAGATCACAAGGCTTTAACTTGCCTTAAAAACCTTAAAGACCCGTATGGCAGGTTGGCACGATGGGCGCTTCGGTTAGCATCGTATGATTTCGAGGTTCGTTACAAAAAAGGTTCTCTTAACACAGTTCCGGATGCTTTGTCTCGAATTCCACCTGAGCTTGCAGTAGAGGAAGTGTCAATCGAAGTAATTGATCTTGACCGTGAGGACCCTTGGTATAAGGGTCTTTGTGAAAAAGTGCTTGATTCTCCTAAAAACTTCCCACAATATCGGTTCGTGGATGGCGTTTTGCAGCGGTACGAGCCTTTGAAAACCCCGGATATAAGCTTAGCTTGGAAAACGGTCGTACCAGCTAAGAACAGGTCGTCGCTTCTTGGTCAATTTCATGATAGTACTGTTGGTTGTCACCTTGGTGTTCGTAAAACATCACAGAGATTGTGGCAACATTACTTTTGGCCAGGGCTTACCCGTGATGTAAAGAAATACATTAAGATGTGTGATACGTGTAAACAATCGAAGCCTACTAACAGTAATGAGGTGGCTCCCATGGGAATAAGAAAACCCTCTGATTACCCGTTCCAGGTGATTTCTATGGACTACGTGACTCACTTTCCGCGTTCGAAATCTGGAAACACAGTTTTATTAGTGGCCACTGATTGGTTCACTAAGTGGGTCATAGCTAAACCTTACCATGCTGCTACCGCAGCGAACGTTGTTAGTTTTCTTCGTAATGAAATTTTGTTGAAGTTCGGCACCCCGGAGATCGTTTTAACTGATAATGGGAAACAGTTTGTGTCCCAAAGTTTTCTCAACCTTTTGGCCGATCACAACATAAAACATTGGAAGAATTCGTTTTATCATCCACAAGCAAACCCTACAGAAAGGACAAATCAAATAATCGGTACATCTATTAGGAGTCTTTTGAACGAAGATCAGAGAGAATGGGATAGGTATGTTCCGGAAATAGTATGTGCAATAAATACATCAATACACGAATCAACTAAATTTACGCCCTATTTCTTAAATTTCGGCTATGAAATGAGAACTGAAAATTCATTGAACAGGTCAACTGATGAGTTTCCGATTGAGAAAAACTGGGATAAACTAAAAAAAATTAGAGAAATGGTGAAAGTTAACATGACAGCAGCGTATGAGAAGAGTAAATCAAGATACGATTTAAGATCACGACCTATATCCTACGCTGAGGGTGAAACCGTTTGGAGGAAAAACTTTGCACTATCTGATGCGGCGAAGCGGTATTCATCCAAGTTGGGCCCATTGTATATAAAATGTATAGTTGAAAAAAAACTAGGTTCGAGCTCCTATCAACTAAAGGATTTGGATTCTAGTAAAGTTGGCGTATACAGTACAGAACACATGAAAAAGAACTAGTCGTTACAACTTGGAACAATTCTCCTATAAATTTGAATTTCTACGTTTCAGAGGCGGCGGCGGGTTTTTGGTGAATATTAGATATAGTTTTGAACAGCTCGGTGTTGGGTAGTTTTAAATAATTGGTGATAAAAGTTATTGTGTAAGTTAGATTTAAAGCTTCAATTGGTAATTTAAAATTCAAACCATAAATTTAGTTGGTAAGCAGAGCCGAAGGAATTCAAACGAAAGTTTAATTCGAGCTTTGTGTCGATTCTTGAAGAGATCTCGCTGGAGACCTGAGTTCTTTAACGTTGACGGTCAGTAGCTTTCGAAGTGAAATAGAGATGGAGCCTTTGGCAATGATCATATATGACCCCGAGATCAATAACGGAATCGAGACTCCCTGTAACTCGAGCAATCAAGGTCTTCAATTTAAGAAGCTTACGAAGCTTGTTTACTACTTGGGTACTTTCGGTAATGAAGCGATTGTTTTCAGTTTGTACGATGGCAATTACTCGATGTAGCTTTATTCCTTTTAGTTCGCGGTTTTTAGTTCCCGCGGGCTGGTAACATAAATAAGAAAATAAATAATCGACTAAAGAAGGAAATATGTGTGTTTATTTCCTTTTATAAGGACATGAAGATACAGTTTAGCAAGTAACTTCGATGAATCTGGCTTTTTTCCCCGGACGTAGTTTTTCAACGAAAGCTACAGAAAATGGCAAGGCAGATGCATTAAAAAAAAACTAGTTTTTTTTCTTGAATGAGGGTGTAGTGTAACGGTCCGTAGTAGACAATGTGGTAATATTCGTAGATCTCCAATGCATAATTTGTTCATGTATCAAGTTAGACTCACTGGGAGTTGATCCTTGGGTGAGTGAACTGGAAAACGCCGGTAAAATGGAAGAATCCACCCGGAGGACCACAGAATAGCTTATCGTTATTCTGACAGTCGTCATGAGTTGCCAATGGTGACTTTCCTAACTGGTGGTGAAAATGGAGTTTTCTTGGGTTGTGAAGAAGAAAAACTGGGGGCTTAGCCATTTTAGATTTGAGTCGTTCGGTTGGCATTTTTAAGAAGTAAGCTTGATAAAGTCTCGGATTGTGATTTCAAAAGGCGGTTATCATTACGGTCTTCGATTATTCATATTTTCGGCAATTTTAGTACGAGCTAGCAGTTTTGCTCTGTGGTGTACCCGGAAGTCGACCCTGGACCGATTCCAGTCCAACCCCAAACTGCGGAAGTTATCCGGCGGTGGCTCAGTGCGCAAGTGGAAGGAAGATTCTATCGGTAAGTTGACCTTTTTAGTTACCCAGGGTGTTACAAGCTTTGAGCATTGTGTTTGCACATTTTATGCAGCGGAGTTCTACGGATAATACCACAGAGTCTAAGTTCGTGTTACGGCGCTACTTTCCTCATTTCGCCAACCCCATTTTGTGTACTTTCGTTGGAAGCCCACCCCTGGGAAGAAAGTTCGGGTTTAAAGCGACTTCAGCACATCAACTCCTTGAGTTGTTGGCGCTTAAGTGCTTGAAGTTTATTTGCGCAAATTTTGCTCAGAAATTTATTTTCTTATTTCACAAAGTGGGTGTGATAGCGAATTAATAAGGGATTATTGCTTGCTGAAGGTTTTTTTTTGCCGTCTTATTTCAGCTTTAGACTCTGGAAAGAATCGAGACGGTACAAACTGTAGCTTAAGAGAAAAGTAAGTTATTAAGGCTTGCCAGATACTTTCAGAAAAAAGCGGGACATTTCACGATAAAAAAGCGGGACATTTGAGAAACTCTTCAAAACATCTTTTTTCCCTAAAAAAAATAAAAACAGTTTAATTGTAAAGCCAAACATCGTCCAAAGTTGTTCATTGTACACAAAGGTTTTTTTTTCACGTGGATTGATTTTGTTCGGTTTTTTCTTGTATGACTTCTATTTTCCCTGGTTTTTGCCAAAAAAATGTTTAATTTTCACGTTTCTCGCTAATAAACACGTTATTTAAGAGAAAATATTTGTAGAATATAAGTCCTACATGTACACAGCTGATTTGATACCAATTATGAAACCATTGTGTAATAACAAATTTATTTCAAATTTTAAAACTCAAGAAAACTTCCATCATTTTATACTTTGGACAATTGAGTCTCAAAAAGTGATGTACAATATAAGACAGTTTAATTCAGATTCCGGAGAAAAATTAAGATCTTCAATCATTTGGAAGCATTTAAACAATCTTTTCTTCATACTAAATATTTAGATTGCATTGGTTGAACGTTCTCCAAGAACGGTTAACTGAGTCAGAATCTTTCTGTAATGCTAAGAACTATCTTATATGAAATATGAAAAAGATGCCTATTTTGAGAAAAAAAAAGTTTGGAAGCTTTTCTGTGTTGAACCAATAAATTCAAATTAGGGCTAAAGTTTGATTTTTTTTTCTAGTGTAAGTTAGTGAACTTTGTGAAAGTTTAAAAAAGCGGTACAATTTGAGGAAAAAGCGGGACAGCGGGAAATTCAACAAAAAAGCGGGACATGTCCCGCTTTTGCGGGACGGATGGCAACCCTAGATTAAGCTTCAAAAAGGTGACAAAAGTGTTAAAAATAACAAAAATGACAAAAATTACAACAATGGCAAAAATGCCAAAAACGACAAAAATGACAAAAATAACAAAAATGACAAAAAACTGAACTCCACCACTAAATTTTATTTTATTATTTTTTAGACATCTTTCAAAATAAAAAAAAGGCAAGCAAGAAGGAAAGAATTCCCCGTGAAAATGAAAAAAATACAGATTATAGAAAAAACACTCTCTGGAGCCACCAGCTATCTGAATAAACTTCAAAGAAGCGTTAGAAGGTTTAAATTTCAAAACGATGGCTCTAGAGATAAGTTTGTTATAAAGCATAATAATGTTGACAAAAATGACCAAAAATGAAAAAAATAAACAAAAAAAAATTACGGAAATGACAAAAATGACTGAAAAGACAATCTTCAGGAACCTTTTCATTGGATTTGGCAAATTGTACAGGAATATCGTGTCAGAATAAAGTTTTTTTTAGAAATAGAGAACGGTAACTTATAAAGCCACCTTTCCATCTTACTCCAGGTTGATAAAATAATCTGTTAAAAATTTGATGATTAGAAACTTTGTCACTTTTTTAAATTTTATGCTAGGTCCACTCAGAAATACACATTATCAAGAACATTATATGCTGATAAAGCTTAATTTTGACAGAACATTCTCAGTGCGTCGGCGAGAGAGTGCGGTCGGATTGGATAACGCGGAGGTTGTTGCAGTTTTTATTTTCATTGGCGTATCTAGTTTTTTCAGCGGCTACTGAAGTTCCAAGCGGTATTAAGTCGGGCGATTGAGCTTTCGCGTGTTTTTATCATGGAAAAGGTGTTCTAAGTGCGTGGATTGGGGTTAAAATTGGCACTTGCACGCCATTTCGACCATTTTGGGAAAGGTTGGGTAGGGCGGGCAAAGGTGTAAGACGAGCCATCTTGAAGGCTTGATGCGGTTTTGGTCTGGGTTTCCTTGATGTGGAGTGAAAGTTGGTCTTGGAAATAAAAAAGAAAATGAGTTGGGAAGTGTTGTGGGCCTACGTGTATTAAAATCGGCATATTTTCATTGGAAAAAGCCCTAGTTTCCCGAGTGAAGAAAATTGAAAGCGGGAAATAGCAGCGCTTAATGTGGTATTGGTTTGGCAAGAAGTACGCGAGCAAGAGAAATCTCGCCCTGGGAGAGTCGGCAGAAAAGAGTGTGGGAAGTGGTGAATTTAATTGCACACGGAAGGCCTGAGTGGTGAATAGAGAGTTTGAAATTTAGTGTTGGTGAGGGAGAGAGAGGAAGAAGGGAGAAGTTTTAACAAAGGAGAGCAAGCGTGGTTGTGCAAGTGAAACCAGGGGTTTGGCGACTGGGAAAGTGAAAAAAGGAAACGTGAAACATCAAATAAAGTGCATAAAATAACCGAATCAGGTTGGCTAGTAGAGTTAAACCAAAAAGGAAGCTCAAAGCTGGTTAAATTATTGGTTTGTATCAGGTAAGTTTGGTCAAAAACCAGCAATAAGGTAAGATGTTCCCGTCAATATTATATTTTTCAATAATTATATGACTATATAATAGAATTTTCAATCGTATGCCAACTGGCCAGGTATATACACGGATGCCGGAATACCTGTGAAAATATATGAAATTAAAAATTTCATGAATTATGAACTGGTTGCGCAGATGATTGAAACATTCGTCCAGAATATACAAACAGCAACACGATATACATACATCCACAACAAAAAACACGAAGCCATGGTGCCGGGTATGTCACACTCTGCATTGGAGATAAGCCAAATCTTTTTATCTAAGGGATGCGGAGATGTTCATACTTTGGTAAAACTGCGGTGAATCCGTGCACCCATGGTGGATTACCTAAATACATACATACAGAATAAAGTTTTTTTTAGAAATAAAAATCAATGAGCTAAAAATGACAAAAATAACAAAAATGACAAAATTGACAAAAATGACAAAAATGACAAAAATGACAAAAATGACAAAAATGACAAAAATGACAAAAATGACAAAAATGACAAAAATGACAAAAATGACAAAAATGACAAAAATGACAAAAATGACAAAAATGACAAAAATGACAAAAATGACAAAAATGACAAAAATGACAAAAATGACAAAAATGACAAAAATGACAAAAATGACAAAAATGACAAAAATGACAAAAATGACAAAAATGACAAAAATGACAAAAATGACAAAAATGACAAAAATGACAAAAATGACAAAAATGACAAAAATGACAAAAATGACAAAAATGACAAAAATGACAAAAATGACAAAAATGACAAAAATGACAAAAATGACAAAAATGACAAAAATGACAAAAATGACAAAAATGACAAAAATGACAAAAATGACAAAAATGACAAAAATGACAAAAATGACAAAAATGACAAAAATGACAAAAATGACAAAAATGACAAAAATGACAAAAATGACAAAAATGACAAAAATGACAAAAATGACAAAAATGACAAAAATGACAAAAATGACAAAAATGACAAAAATGACAAAAATGACAAAAATGACAAAAATGACAAAAATGACAAAAATGACAAAAATGACAAAAATGACAAAAATGACAAAAATGACAAAAATGACAAAAATGACAAAAATGACAAAAATGACAAAAATGACAAAAATGACAAAAATGACAAAAATGACAAAAATGACAAAAATGACAAAAATGACAAAAATGACAAAAATGACAAAAATGACAAAAATGACAAAAATGACAAAAATGACAAAAATGACAAAAATGACAAAAATGACAAAAATGACAAAAATGACAAAAATGACAAAAATGACAAAAATGACAAAAATGACAAAAATGACAAAAATGACAAAAATGACAGAAATGACAAAAATGACAAAAATGACAAAAATGACAAAAATGACAAAAATGACAAAAATGACAAAAATGACAAAAATGACAAAAATGACAAAAATTACAAAAATTACAAAAATTACAAAAATTACAAAAATTACAAAAATGACAAAAATGCTTAAAATTACAAAAATGACAAAAATGCTTAAAATTACAACAACTGTGTTCAATCATTGAATTATTTAAAAAAATTTTAACATCTTTCAAAATTTAAAACAAGGCAAGTAAGAAGGCATTGCCCATAAAAATAATAATAAAAAAATCGATTTTTGCAAAACCTACTCTCTGGAGCCACCATATACCTGAATAAAATTCAAAAAAGCGTTTAATATTTTCAATTTCAAAACGATGTCTCAAGAGAAATCTTTGTTCTAAAGCGAAAAAAATGGTGACAAATATGACAAAAACTAATAAACACCCTCTGGAGCCACTACCAATTTGAATAAACTTCAAAGAAGCTTAAGAAGGCATTTTTTAAAAGACATTCCCAAAGATCCCAAAAATGTTTTAAACAAAGGTCAGAAAAATTACAAAAATTACAAAAATGATAAAAAAAATTTGAAGATTAAATTTCCCACACAGAAGCGTAATAATCTAAACTCCAATTGCAGCTCTAAAAAGTAAACTTTGTAACGTTTTGAAAGGAAAGGAATTATCTAAAATTGATTAAAGGTACCAAAACTAAAGATATTGGCTTAAGCGCCAAATTCAAAGTTGAATTTGCCAAAATCTCACTTTCCTTTGCCCGGCGGCTAGCGGGAAGTCGTGGTTCCGTAGCTTGTTTTTAAGGATACCAGTTCAACAAAGATGCAAAAACCCTTCAATTTTACAATTTGTATTCAGAGCAAGGTTTTACAAAAGCTAATTGGCCAAAAAAAAAGAACTAACTCAACGTGAGCGCTCACGGAAACAGCATCCGGTCCGACAGGAGCGGCGTCCTTCAGCTGAATCCGGTTTCTTAAGAGGAGAACCAAAACGTAGAAGCCGATGGTTTTCTGGATGAAACCACGGGTGGAATTTAGTTTCATTCACTGCACTGGTAGCTAAGAGTTACTTACTCGGCTTCCTGGTGGTTGGACACACCGGCAAGTGAGAGCGATCGATTCTTTTGTGGCTCTTTCAATAATTTATTAGCCGTGAAAACGGCCGTTTCCGCAAGCGGTATCGGTATGTGGGGACTAAAACCCCGATCGCTCTCACGATCGATCCCGTGGAGTGTGTGCCTAGCGCCCTGGTCAGCGAACGGCCCTCCGCACGATCCCACGACGATTACTACACACACACTGTAGCACACAACCTTGGTTGCTGGTTGGTGCGAACCACTTTGCCACTAGATGGTTAACTGATCGTCACTTGGTCTTACTCGTGACCACACGGGATAGTGCCCAAAACTGAAGTGAAGCTCGATCGCTACCGTCGCAGCTCTTTTATAGCTTCCAAACTCCTCGCGCCAGCTCCGACGACGTAGGTACCTCTCCGACTTATCGGTGATTCTTCCATTTTCCCTTGATCTTTTGCATCAACGGGTTTTCTTATCTAGTTTGAACTAGCTGGGGGGGAATTGGATGCTACAACTTAATCGGAACCTTTAAGAATTCAAATCATTCTAGTCATGATTCATCTTGCTCATTATTACTCGTTTATCAATTAAATGATTTGCCTCAGGTTGACAGTGTCCGTTCAATTTGCTGTCATTAAAGGCAAAACTCACTTCAGATGAGCCTTTGATGTTTTACGATTGAAATTTAATCGACTCGAACCCTCGATAAACTCCGAGAAAGGCACATTTTTACGAGTGGATAATTACGTGAGAATTGCCTTCGGGTCAGATAAGTGTGTGATGCAGAAGTTTTTTTTTTCTCGGGATGTTCCGTTTTACGACCATGCATTCATGTGCATGAATGAAGGGCGCTTTTTATGTCAAAAGCAAAGAATAATTGAAATAAGAGACACACACGTCCTTTTTTTTGTGTGGTTGTTTCATGAAAATTTCCCAAACGAAAATACCACGAAGTCGGAAAATGCAAAAACCTCTCCGGCAAATCAACCAGAAAGTGCGATAAAAGCGGAAGACAGCAATTTGCATTTCCCATTCTCCCTTCTTTTGATCTTTCTGCAGTCCCACGCATTCGAATGCGCTACCGGAAGCCACACGCATCACCAAAAGCTTTCGGTTGTGCGTTTCGGTTGACTGGGAAAATCAAGATTGGTTCCGGATTACATTGTGTCTTTTCCGCCGAAAGAATCAAAACAGCGGGTACTGGCAAAAATTCAGAGGATGGGGCACGAAGGAAAATTTCCCGGGAAGAGTGGATTGAAGTGTGACAACACAAGCGTGAAGGTGATTCTTGATTCATTCACAAAAAGGAAAATTCCTTTAGCTTGAGCAGCACCGCACAAAGCATGGAAATTCTAGAACTACGCTCTCTGATAATCTCGGTGGTGTGCTACCACGCGTTGACGATGATGATGATTACGATGATGATGATGATGATGACAGCGAAGACGAAGACGGCGGTGATGATGATGCTGCTTTTATTAGAGCTAAAAATAAACCTGCTACCTCGGCTGGGACCGTGTTTCTTGTTGATGTTGAGGGGCCCGGTAATCTGGCCCTGGTGTGCCCTTAATCTTTTATTGTGTTTTTCCGTTAGTTCAAGCTCTGTTTCATTTCTACTCAGCACTCTTCAGCCAAAAAATCGTTAAAAATGACGGCAACGCATCGGACAACAAAAGATCAAGTTCATTCCAGCCGGTCCCGGTGATGGATTTTGGTGTTATCCATTCAGTGTTTGAATCAAATTTCATGCAAACAAAAATGGCTTCCAAAGAGCGGTGTGATGCGAGCCATGAATTCATATTTTTGTTTTCTCTTCAACGAAGACAAATTTTGTTATTTTTTTTATTTTTGTCATGCAGTTTGTTCTAAATTTGAATAAACCATCAAGACTGATTTAACCTCCGATTTATGTGCATATCGCGGGTCAAATGCAAGATTTGCTTATTGTGTCGTCTTTAAACTATAAATAAATAAAAAACTATAAGTTTAACAAACAAAAATATTTTTAAAAAAAATAAAAAAAAACATATTTACATACATACATAAGTTTAACAAAAAAATCTAACAGCATGCACAAGACTCGATACGATTTCTGCTTACCATCTAAAGTTTTTCAAAGCGTATTTCAAGAATTCTGAACTCTCTCTATTATGTTGTTGTGTACGGCATATTCAATGACGGTTCTAACTAATCCTTACTAAACCATTCCGAACACAGAATTTTGCTTTGCTACAACTTTTTCGACGTGTTTTAACCCCGCGTCCAACACCACTCCCAAGTCTTTTACTGAGTTTTGCCGAGCAATAATGCAATCGTTTACTAAGCAGTGTTCATAAGTGATATTGCTTATTTTCCGAGAAAAAGTTATCACGTTGCATTTCGGGGAATTGATCTTTAGGCTGAATCTACTGCAACACTCTGTGAACCTGTGCAAGGCGTTTTGCAGAGTCACGCAATCCTCCGGGTGACGAATAGGCAAAAACATTTTAAAATCATCGGCATAAGCCAGCACCATCACATCAGGAAATTCGTTCATAACAGCGATGAAAAGAAGGGGCCCCAAGTGACTTCCTTGTGGAACACCGCTGTTGACCGAGAAAGTACCAGATCTCACGTTCTCCAGTTTGACGGACTGCGTTTTTTTAAATCAAGTAAAGTCTGTTTCACATAGAATCTGGTCGGATAATATAGATCATTTCTCCGCAAAGAAATAACGTACAATAAAAGTAAAAATGTCATTTTGTAGGGTTTTCATTGCACTTTAAGGAAAAAAAATACGTAAAAATCATTCGTCAACTTTTCGGATGAATTTTCGAACTTTTTTTTGAAACCACCCATCATTTTCTGCACAGTACTGCTGGTAACCTCATTCGCCATCTTATTCCACTACTTTTCCATTTGAGCGGGTTTTTTCATGGTTCTGCCACATTTCTTCAGTTTGCCCTTAACTATTGCCCAATATTTCTCGATGAGACAAAAATCCGGACAGTTTAGTGGATTGATACTTTTTTCAACAAAATCGATCTTGTTCTTCTTATACCACTTAACGACATCCCGGCTGTAGTGGCAGCTTGCCAGGTCCGGCCAGAACTTCACCGGACCTTTGTGGGACCGAATGAATGGCAAAAACCTCTTCTGGAGACATTCTTCTTTGAAAACATTTCCATTCATTGTGTCCCCGCTCGACACGAATGCCATAAGGATGGTAAAGTGTCGTTAATAAAACTTAAAAAAAAAAATTGTGTCCCCAGTTATGAAAATCTTAGTCCTAGTGCCAAATCATCAACTTACGAGCAAATTTATCAGCAAAAACAAACTTTATCTACCCGTAACATTCCCTTTACGCTTCGCAAGGTAAAATTTGTTACCGGGTATTTGTCCAAAATCCATTTTGACAGTTTCGTCGTCCATCAAAATGCATCCGTCATACTTGGTCAACACTTTCTCGTACAACTTCCTTGCCCTGGTTTTGGCAACCAGGTTTTGTTTCAGCGTCCTGTAGTCGAGCTGTACTGTGTATCGTCTTGAACTTTTTCGCCAAATCACGCAAGGAGATTCCAGGATTATTGTGAACTGATCGAATTACCTTTGCTCGCAGCATCCGGTCATATGTTCCACTTTTACGCCTGGTTTGTTTTGCTCGATCCACCGTTAGGGTCTCCCGGTAACGTTGCAGCACCGAATTTACAGTCGATTTTGGATATTTCAGTAATTTCGCGATCTTTACCCCTGACCACGTCGGTTTCTCTACGTGAGTGTGCAGAATTTTCTCTCGCCTTTCGCGTTCCATCGTCGATAACTTTTGAATGACTGTTTCAATCTTGATAAAATTTTCACCACTAAGTAAACAAACCATCCGGATCAAAACACTGTCAATAGATTCGCGATGTGACAACTAGGGGCGCTGCAGTAAATAAAAATATGCGACCAGATTCTATGCCAAACAGACTTTATTAACGAATCCATTGAAGACAAGATCCGATTATTCCATTCTTGCATTATACCGACAGTAGAGCGTTATATTGATTACGTCAAAGGATTTGGACAAGTCAGTGAATACTGCGTCAACTTGGAAACCTTGCATCATCCACTGTGAGGTTTTCGATAAAAACCCTGTTATGTACGTTACGGTTGAACGATTCTTGAGAAAACCATATTGATCGTCCGAAGTCTTCACTTCAATCCAAATCTTATCGTATACAATACTCTCAAAAAGTTTGGATATTGCTGAGAAAATTACAACACCACGATAGTTTTCTACGGTGAGGCTGGAACCATTCTTGTGTATCGGTATAACATGCGAGATTTTCCAAAACTTCGGGAATAAACCGGTATTATTCCATCAGGGCCACAACTTTTCGATTCTTTGAGTGTTAAAATCTTTCTTCGTATATCAGATACCGATATTGCGAATTCGGGTAAGATTTCTATTGGTAATTGGCGTTCTTATCTTATTTCTGCGTTGTTCATAATGACACACTGCGAAAGTATTCGGCGAAGAGCTCGGATGCACTTTCTAGAGATTCTGTTTTGATGTTTTTGTAATAAACATTTTTTGGTATCAAGTTAGACTTATGTACGTTTCGAGTTGACATATTTCCAAAATCGTTTTGCTTCGGATTGAATATTTTGTTGAAGTTCGTTCAAATAGCTACATCGTTGGTCTCTTTGCAATCCATTGAATAAAATAGCCGCTGTTCGTTATGCTGTTTTAAAAGGTGATACGGTCAAAATTTGGTCAATATCAACTTGACGTATTTCTTTGAATTTTGCATTTAAAAAACCTGAACAACTCTCATTTTGAAGGTGTGTGTGTGTGTGTGTGTAGAATGTTGCTCCTATTTTGATTTTGGAATTCACTCTTCAGTAGTCAAAATGCCGTCCAACAAAGAAGAGCAGCGTATCAAAATTTTGCTCGCGCATCGCGAAAATCGAAGCAGTAGTTTCAAGCGAAACCCTAACCTCTCTCCGAGATGCCGCAAAAAAGCTGGGTGTATCGTCAACAACCGTGCATCCAGCCAAAAAACGAGCCGGACTATCGACTTACAAGAAGGCAGAGACTCCAAATCGTGATGATAAACAAAATACGACGGCCAAAGCGCGATCCCGGAGGCTGTACACGACGATGCTGACGAAGTTTGACTGCGTGGTAATGGACGACGAAACCTACGTCAAAGCCGACTAAAAGCAGCTTCCGGGACAGAAGTTTTATACGGCAGAAGGAAGGGGAAAGGTAGCAGATATTTTCAAGCACATGAAACTATCAAAGTTTGCGAAGAAATATCTGGTTTGACAAGCCATCTGTACCTGTGGCTTGAAAAGCAGCATTTTCATAGCTTCCGGGACTGTCAACCAAGAAATTTACGTGAATGAGTGTTTGAATAAACGTCTGCTGCCTTTCCTGAAGAAACACGGTTGTTTCGTACTGTTTTGGTCGGATTTGGCATCTTGCCATTACGGTAAAAAGGCCATGGAATGGTAAACCGCCAACAACGTGCAGGTGGTTCCCAAGGACAAGAACCCTCCCAACACGCCAGAGCTCCGCCCAATTGAGAAATACTGGGCTATTGTCAAGCGGAACCTAAAGAAGACAAAAAAAACTGCTAAGGACAAGTAGCAGTTCTAGGCAAACTGGCTTTCTGTGGCGAAGAAGGTGGACAAGGTGGCTGTACAAAATCTGATGGCAAGGGTTAAGCGTAAGGCCCGGCAATTCGGATTTGGAAAATCGGAAGCCTAACTGAATATTTTTCCTGAATTTTATACTACCTAATTAAACTTGAAAAAGATATTTAATTTGATTTTTTAAATAAACGATTTCACCGATTTACACGCGTTTTCCCTGGACCAAATTTTGACCGTATCACCCTTTATGAAAAGAAGGGTTAAACAGTTTAAAATTAATTTTATTTAGTCGTGATACTAACCTAAGCGCAGATCGGGTTTCCAACCCCGGTGAATGGTTTGGTCGCATGCAGACTAAGAAGGTGACCGCACGCGTCAACAACAACCGAGCGTCTGTTCTCCAGGTCAGGGGCGGCTCAAACAGCGTCTGTCTCGCAGCGAACGGCTGAATTTATGAAATGCGGCTCCCGCCAGAAGTCCAAGATGGCAGACCCATCGCAGAATAGGGACATTAGGCTAACAGCCTACTGCTCCTGATAAATCAATCGTTACGGAAACTGAGACAAGAAATATACGAATTGGAACTTTGGCAACGACTTTTAGCATGAAAACATGGACTAGAATTGGAACTTGGAATGTTTTGACCCTTGCCCAACCAGGTAAGCTGGCGCAACTTGCCGATAAACGAAAGAATAATCGTAGCCAGATTCAGAATACGGGTTAGAAACGTGCAACGGGAGGCAGTGGGCGAATTGGGATCTGGGTTGTTAGCGGATGATTTAAGCGCCACTCCGAGGAGACCAGCCGCCTTTTGATAGCTTGCCCGGCTTTTGAGACCCAACATAGGGTGGGTGTAGATTGTATTGGCCCAGATCAGACTCAACCTACCGACCTCAACCGTCGATCATCCATCAATATCCCCGACTAATTGGTCATAAAATCTACAAAAATTCAGACTGGTTGTTCGGATGGCCAAAAAATATCAACTGACCGGAAAAACTATATTTCCAGAATTATCTTCAGCGGACCCACTTTCCCCGAACAAATTCCCCAGGATTGCTTCGGAAACTGGAAAGGGGTTGGATGGAAAAAAGAAACAAACTAGAGTCAACCCAACTCAAAAAAAAAAAGCTCTACTCTACCGAACAACCGAAAAAAAACGTGAACCTTAACTTTTCATTAAAAACATCGTTTATTTGGTCTCAAAAAACGTTTGTTGCAACAGCTAATTTATTTACATTTTCTGATGGTGGTGGTTGGTGTTTGTAGGATTAGTAAGGAGTGTGTTGGGGGAAAAATGTTCACCCGAGCACTTAACCGGTTCGGACACTTGTTCGGAATTCGCGGATAAAATAAAAACCACTTAAACTTTAATTTCGATTAGATTCGCGGCGGTTTATTGTGGGACGATTTCAACACGGCGATGGTTTATGTTCGACTGTGCTGCTGCTGCTGTTTCGATCAGCTGTTTCGGCAGTCACGCACTAACACACCCGCAACGGCAGAACTGTCAAGCCGTGCGATGTTTTTTTTTATTGCTGGGGGTGTTCAAGCATTCTACAAGATCGATATATTCGCTATCTTTTTCTACCAGAGTGTATTTTACATTTAGGTGGGTGGTTTTGGCTTCTACATTCCTCTACGTGCTAATTCTCCTCATAGATTTCTCCTACTCATTACTAGCGCCTCTAGCGCTGCCTAGGCATATTAAACCTTCCCAAAGTTTCCCCGGATGGGGGTATTTGTCGGTAACGTTGAGAGTGCTTTTCCTAAGTTTCCTTTACTTGACGAGGAAACGGTGCGGTGCGTTTTTCTTACAACACCACCGGAGGTTATTCCAACCTCATCGGTGGACCATGGATTTTATATATATAAAAAAATATATCGTGAGGAGAATTGAACCCGGGCCCTCTAGGTCCTCAGCTGGGAACGTAGCCGAGTGAGCTATTTGCTCATATGAGAATCGGCTTCAAAAAGGGAATCAAGCTCGGATTCCAATCATGCGCATGATATAGAAATGGTTTTGAAGTACTCACGTTGCTGGGCAATCTAACCTCAATTAGCTTTTCGGTTGATTCCCAGACCGTCGTTTCTGCTGCTGTCGATGTTGGTATGGTCGTCGCCGTCGCCGGGTGTTGTCGGAAAATCGGCGCAGCTCCCGTGATGTGTGGCTTCGCCGGTGGCGATATGCGTCGACCCGCAGCGGATTTCCTTGGACCAGGTGATGATGACGTTGTTGTAGGCGCGTGGACTTCGTACCTGATCCGTTTTCGAAAGTTAGTTTTAGGGAAAAACGCACTAAAAACCATTAAAAATTACCGTGTTCTGCTCTTTGAGTTATCACCCAACGGTATTGCTCGCACTTAGAACACTCTTGATCGCACTCTATTTTGGGAAGGTTAAGAAAGACGTTTTTATAGGAAAAAATTAAAACCCACGTTTTTTAATAAAGTACCTTGTGGTACCAATGCGGACCCGAAATAAAAAAATAACTAGCAGTCCAGCCTACTCCACAGCCCAAGGAAAAGTGATCGAGTACTTGCATCAGCCCTCAGATCAGAACAGTCATCTAATTTCCTGACCGGAACTTCGTAATCGTTAGCGAACGATTACGAATGTTCACGAAAAACCCTCTTCTTTTTCATATCTTTTTCTGGTAATCAACCCGAGATATTGATATCCGATCTCGGGTGTAGATTCTAATTCCCGATTCTTACCAATACAACCATAAGACCTATCATCTGGTGGGGTCAACGCCCGGACATGCATCAGCTGGTGGCGATATCTCTAGAAAAGTTTCGCCAAATCCCTTTAAAACACCCAGATCCGCTTTACGAAGAAAAAGAGTTTTTCCGTGACGTCACGCTCTCGATGGGGGTGCGTCGAGAGGGATCGTTCTTTCCCCATCGACCAGCACACTTAGGCTGAATAGAAAATCAAATTGACCACATCTGCATCAGCCGAAAGTGGAGAAGGAGCCTTCTTGATGTCCATAACAAACGAAGTGCAGACATTTTATTTGAACATCACCTCGTCCTTGGTGAGATACGACTGAGAGCTGCGCGTGTGCAATGCAAGGTTGCCAAAATCACAGAAAAATCTGTAATTTCACAGAATTTTGAGCAAATTTTCATCACAGAATCTGTGTCACAGAACACAGAACTTTGATAAATTCACAGATTTCACTGAATATTTGAATTTGGAGAGGATTTTCAGAATCATAATTTTTTTTTGTCAATATAATATTGAATTTTTTTTCTTTGAATCTAAAAATTATGATAAGATTGGTAATTTTACTTGATATAACCTAATTTAAATGTAAAAAAGATCCAGTTTATCATGAATTTTCAATGAAATTTAAGGAAATAGCAACACAGAAAACTATCACGAAATTTTTGGTAAAAATCACAGAAAGTTAGAATATTTTTTTTTCAAATCACAGAATTTTTTTTCGGCAACCTTGGTGCAACGGCGAGAGGAGAAAATCGGGTGTCAATACTGTAGAGTTTAGATAAACTTGGTTTTATATTTGCTCTCCGCACTTCCGTGTATGAAGTATAGAGAAACCAAGTATCTCCGCAGCGCAGACGAGTCGACGTTATGTGGCAGTAGTTAACGAATCGTTGAGCAGCTCGGTAGCATGGAACTCAATAACGCGACCGGTGTATGTGAGTTGACTTTTGATCCTTTACCCGCGGATTCTACATTTGGCGCAGTCGGTAGGATAAACCGTCGTAAATTACAAATCGGAGCGCGGAGTTTGCTTTATTTTGTGTATAATGCGTGATAGGAAAAGACGAGATATGCAATTCGAAATTGCGTGTAAATGATTTTTTTTAAATGGCGACTTTCCCCGGAGAGGTGAACTCCTTCGTTCGTTGTATTTGTTCTCACGCGCAATGTTAGGTCGGTCGGAAACCGTTGCACATATACCAATGTCGAAATTAAAGGCCGCGAGAGGAGAGCGAGTCTGACTTCAGTCAGAGCCCAGAGCGCTGATGATGACGATGTCGGTTGAGCTCCGCCCAAGGAATCAATAATAAAAAGAGCGAGTCTGACTTTGGTCAAAGCGCCAAGAAAAGAGCGAGTCTGGCTTCGGCTAAAGCGCCAAAAGAAAAAGCGAGTCTGGCTTCGGCCAAAGCGCAAAGAAAAAGAGCGAGTCTGACTTCGGTCAAAGCGCCGAGAAAAAAGCGAGTCTGGCTTCGGCTAAAGCGCCTGGAGAAAGAGCGAGTCTGACTTCGGTCAAAGCGCCGAGAAAAAAGCGAGTCTAGCTTCGGCTAAAGCGCCTAGGGGAAGAGCGAGTCTGGCTTCGGCCAAAGCGCCAATGATGATGGAACCGGCTGAGGGCCGCTAGAAAAAAGAGCAAATATAACTTCAGCCAAAGCGCAGAGAAGCGCGAGTGTGACTTCGGTCAAAGCGCATGTACATTTAAATTCAGAATCAAGCTGGCATGTTGGGAGCTTGACAGAAATAAAGAAAAGGATTTAAATAACTGCAGCGCGAGAACGGGTCCGTTTGAATGAATCAAACCGTTACTTTAGATTCGAAAGTTTGACTGCAATATGCTGGCTGATACTATAAGAAAAGAAAAGCCATATCATAAAGACGATTGCGAATAAACGCGATTTCGAATACATTGGCTTGGTTTCTACTTTGCTGAATTGAAATGTTAGAGCAACTAGAAGCAATGAATAATCGTTCATCATTGAAAGTGAAAAGGGACTGAAAGAAGATAAGATTCTTATTAAAGGAAAGAAGAATTACTTTTGTAAAATAATCAAATCAAATTTAAAAAATGCCAAGATCGCTTTTCAAGCACCAGATCACATATGCAAATAAGAAAAAGAACTCGAGTACGAGATATGTGTGTTGTGTAATTTTTGGAGGAAAATGCTTCAAAAAGCTTAATGGAATTTTCAAAGAAAGGTGACGAGAAGTAAAACTTATGCAGCAGTGTTCTGGAACAAAATTGTTCTGCCATAACAAATTATAACGAGCCATGTACATTCGAGCATGGCGCACACTGGATTACTTGTAAGTTTGAGAAAGAATTGGCTTGAATCGCATCGTTTTTTTGTTGGGTTCGATGAAAGAATTAATATTATTTGGAATTCCAATCAAAGGAAGTAGTCACGGAAGATGTGGTGATAAGAGGTATCTATAGGATGTTTAATTTAGATTTAAGGATTATCGTTCATCCTTAGAGTCTTTTCAGATTTTGTTTGGAAATGTCTTGATCTGTTGTTCGCTCTGGAAGGTAATAAATCTTCCACAAAATTACGAGCAGCAGTTTGTTCGAGAAAAAATACGGCAACAAAAATAAAATACAATAATAAAAAAAAATGAAGTTTCAACAGGAGAAGGATATGATTCCGCTCCTAGTATCGGAATTTGAAATTCGTGCTATGATTTGCATTCGCTGTTTTCCGTACAAGGTAATTTTAAAGCTAGTTCAAAAAGCGTGTAGAAAAAGAAAAGCACATTTAACTCTGAATAAATCGCGATCTTAAAATGTAATGTAATGGAATTGGCAGTCTACTTTAGGTGCGCAATGTATAATTCAGGGGTCCAAGACTTCAAGTTGGAAGTTTGTTTGCAGATGTTTCTACACAGAGTAGTTACCTGTATTACAGTCGATCGACTTGTCCTGATTTTGGAGCAGACAAGGGATTGTAGAGTTTAGATAAACTTGGTTTTATATTTGCTCTCCGCACTTCCGTGTATGAAGTATAGAGAAACCAAGTATCTCCGCAGCGCAGACGAGTCGACGTTATGTGGCAGTAGTTAACGAATCGTTGAGCAGCTCGGTAGCATGGAACTCAATAACGCGACCGGTGTATGTGAGTTGACTTTTGATCCTTTACCCGCGGATTCTACAAATACGACGTCCGCTTGTTGGAGAATACAGAGGTGAAAAGAGCATACGTTGAACAGCTTGAGTCCCGAGCCTCGCAATTGCCGACAGACGGAACAGTTGAAGAACAGTGGTGTAGAATCAAGAATGTCTTTATCTCAACGAGCCGTGGTACTCTCGGAAAAGTCTGTGGAGGAAGAAGTGAATGGATGTCGGATAATACTTGAAAGATGGTTGATGATTGGAGAAAGGCTAAAGTCGGAATTGAGCAGGCATGTATCGGGTCAGCCAAAGCAGCCACCCACCTACAGCAAGTTCACTGGTGTTGGGAAAAAATGGGAAAAATTTGACAATTACAGCACATTTTGAAAATTGTGCCATGCAAAAACTTTTTCAAGACCTGTGGCCTTCAAGTTCTTTTACAACACATGTTGTATTTTCGCATACTGTGATGCAAAAATAGCAATATTTCTATCACATACGGCTGAAATAGAAACAACGCTGTAAAAAATACAACGCCCAAAGATTTTGAAAACATGTTTGTATGGAAAAGTTTTCAAAATGTGCTACAAGTGTCAAAATATCTACCACTTTTGCCCAACACGAGTGAACTTGCTCTTACGTTGTGCGGAGCTGGAAAAGGCAGTTAAACGCGTTTGTAGAGGGTCGGGCCAAACTCCCTAGCCGAAGAGAGAGAAAGAGCCGCTGCCATTGGAGATATCCAATTACTTTATGATATTTCTCGCCGACTTAGTGGTGCATGGACTCATGCAAGAATGCCGATGAAAGACCGATCAGGTAAACTGTTGACAGATCGAACAGATCAGCTCAAGCGTTGGACTGAGCATTTTGAACAACTCTTCCGAGTCACAAATAGCGATGGCCAACAGAACCCGCTGCTCGAAGCGCCAAAGCACAAAACTGAAAGCCGATCCTGCCTTGTCAGCGCAAATTTAGCACCGTCTTTTCTCGGGGTACTGCAACATTCCCGGCCGACTGGATACAGGGTATCCTTGTAAAGGTCCCGAAGAAATGAGACCTTACCGAGTGCGGTAACTGGCGTGGCATAACTTGGATCTGTACAACTCTCAAAGTACTCTACAAAGTTATCCTATACAGGATCCAGGAGAGAATAGACGCAGTAAATATTTCCAATTCCGTGGTAGCTGGACAACAGGTTAAGAAAGTGAAGTGCTTCCAGTATCTTGGTAGCCAGATTACGCCTGATGGTCGTACCAAGAAAGACATCGAAACCCGGATCAGAAAGGCTCAATTTGCGTTTGCGACTCTCCGGAGCATCTGGCGCTCACGCCAGATCTCTCTACGAATAAAAATCCGAATCTTCAACTCAAACGTCAAATCCGTATGGTTGTACGGGTGCGAAACTTGGTGCACATATACGGCAAAGACGCGAAAACTGCAAGTTTTTGTGGATCGCTGACTGCAGGGTGTTATCCGCGCTTGGTGGCCTAGTAACTGCATCTCAAACGTGGAACTTCATCGCCGGTGTCATCAAAAGGCGCTAGAAATCGAGATTCGGGAACGTAAGTGGAGATGGATTGGGCACACGCTGCGAAGAGATGAAAACGACATTTGCAGAGATGCGCTTGACTGGAATCCAGATGGGCATCGAAGAAGAGGCTGGCCCAAAAGCTCGTGGTGGCGAAGTTTAGCCGTTGAAATCCGCACAGTTGACGAGAACCTTGGCTGGCAGCAAGTGAAGACGCTGGCTCCGGATCGCCAGCAGTGGAGATCTTTCATCTCAGCCCTATGCGTTGGTTAATCGGCGCCGGACCCTTAGGTAGGTAGTTGTATTTTTTTGTGTTATTGTATTAATGTAGTTTTTTAAGACACGAATACCACAGGAGAGGTAAAATGTCTATAATAAACCCGAATATTGATAATGCTATGATTCTTCGTATTGAGATCGACATCATTTGAGTTATAATAATAATTTGCTCTATGAATATCTCTCGGAAGTAATTGGCATTTCCGGCTTGCCCAAGCTAGTTATCATCTTCAATTCCAATCATGCGGTCAACGAAGCAGGTAGTATATTTTTATATCCCCACACATTCGAATTGCCTTGCATAATATCCGACTGGAATTGTCAAAAGTGTCGAATCCTGTTACCGCTATCATACTCACTAGTAGGTACCTACCAGGTACTGTTTTCTTTGTTGTCTCACACGGCCAGAGCCTGTCATTCACTGGAACGATTCCGACACATCTCGGAAGGTATCGGCAAAAAAACAGAAAAGCTCCAGCAGCTAGACACACGGAAAGGGGGAAGCAAAATTGCAAAGGGAAAACTTCTCGAAAGTTTCCTCGCAACACGTCGCTCGTCTTCTGAGATGAACCCACACACCAATCCGAAGAAGGAAAAACATCTACATCAGCATCAGTAGCAGCAGAAAAAAAACAAAAAATGAGGAATGAATTGAAGCTTGAAGTTCGGGGGCTGGCTTTCGAGGAACGAGAAATGTTGAAACGAAAATGCCACCCCCTCCCACTTCATTCGTACACTCCATGTGTCATAAAGTTATTGCTCATAAATGATTCATGACCTGTTTATGCACAGCTTAAGAGTCAGGTATACCGACCATAATCTCTTTCATGCTCACCTTGCCACAGTTTGATACTTCGAAATTTGCGCAAACGTTGAAGATCGAGGGCAGCAGCAGCCGCAGAAAACACACCGCGTGCACACAAAGAAAGACATGATAGACAAACGACGGATGTGGGTAATGGCGATATAAGTGGCGAAGGGAATGCGAGCTTAGAAAAAAAAAAGAAAAGAAAAGAGTCTGAATAGAATTTTATCAGGTTATATGTCAAAGTTGTTGCTCCGGTGAGTGTATATGATCGAATGAAAAATGAAGTTTTCCTGGAAAAGTATTAAAAGAAGAAAGGGAATTTGGATTTGGAAAAAAAGCTGCTGGGAGGACGTTTTTGTTCTTCCATAAGTCCAATGTCAGTTGATTTGGAAAAAAAATCACCTGTACAGAAATGAATATCGCATCATCAGTGCAAAAGGGGTTAAAGTGCAAAAATGATCGAATGAGTTGATAATGCCGAACGATTCTTCATGTTTAAAACAATGTTTTGTGATTTATTTAATCAAATAATTTTCAGATTTCTTGAAAATTTTATGGTTAAATAATCCCTAGCAGACTTTTATGGCTGTCCCCTACAAAATATTCAATTTTCTTATTCAAACCTAAAAGTTCAAATTTGCTCATGTAAACGTTACTAAGGAATTCAGCAAAAAAAATCATGGATGAGTTTTGAACCAAAACGAGGCATTTTAGACCCCAGGGTTTGGGAAATTGAAAAATTACCCCAAATCGACTCAGTCTACTACCCCATACCAAAAACCTCATTTGAGCCTCCTGGTAATGGACAGTTGAGTCCTATAACATTTCTGATCTTGGCAAGGTCACCTGCAGATTAAAGTATGGTTGTTTTATAAAAAATAAAATGATTTTTCAAGACTCTGCTCCAGCAGACAAAAACCAACAATTTTTAAAACACAAACTTCGATTTTCGCTGTTTTCCAAAGCTTAAAAAAGTACTCTTGTATGTATATTTCGCAACCTTCGATCTTAACTAACCGATTATACTTAAAGTTCAATCTCATGATAGTTTAGCTTCGGTTTTGTCAGATTTTGCCAGCAGACATTCCAGTGAAAACGTTTTTAAGTGACACAAAAATTAATCTTGTATCGAAACAGCTGAATCCATTAAAATGCCCTCATTTTCAATCAAAAGAGAAGTATTGGGCCAAACAGTAGGGAAAATTGAAGGAGGAGGATGCAGCCTCTCTCAATACAGGTTTGACGATGTACAAGTGGGAAAAACTGTTCAATAACAAGACTGAAAAAAGTGTGCACCAGCGGGAGAATCCAAAAATAAAGTATAAATATTTCTTACAAAAAACGATGAATATTTTTTTTTCAAAGTTTTACATAAATTGCCATAAGATTACCTTTACTTCCTTCATTGAAAGTATTTCGATCAAACAAATGGTTTTTTGGATAAACGCATTCGTAACTGTTCCATTTCTAAATTAACTGAGTTGTTACATTGAATAAAATCTATCTATCTATGTATCTAAAAATTGGCTAAGCTTTAGTTTTGCTATGGCAGCAAATTTAGAACAAAATCATGCGCGAATTATGCTGGAATTACTTAACTCGTGGTTTTTCTTAGCTCGATTTCATTCTCAATTTTTCATCGCAGAAAATAAGATACTTTATCTCATTTTTCTGATCTATGAAAGTAAATGTATGGTGATTCCTTATTTACATTCTCGTTAAAAAATCAACACCTGATCGTGATCATTTTGCTATAAATGCTTTACTATGGTAATGATTTGTCATCATATTTTGAGGTTCCATTTAAACTAATTTTAGCATCAACAAAAATGCAACACATTATCTTGTTATCATTTTGACATCGATAGCGCATTTTGGTTACTGTTTGCTATTGATTTAGCCATCAAAGTCTGCTCGAGATAGCTTATCGGTCTTATCGGAAAATGATCAAATCACTCTTATTTGTGCTTCATCCTACGTTTCAAACACTATACTGAACCCAAATTTACACTTAAAAAAAGTAAGGGACATGTGAATTTCTTCTTTTCAAGTGGCACACGTAGGTACATTCCACTTGTCTCTCACTAAAGTTTTAAGTAAACCATTATCTACTCATTCATCACTTGAATTTTAAGTGACTGGCATTTGAAATTCTATCGTCGGTCGACTGCAGTGGGATTTCCTCGACGGATCATGTAAGTAGAGCAAAATGTTAATTTATTGGATTTAAAGCAATGATATCTTTTCAGAGCTTGTTGACAATGTCGCTCGGAACTTGCAGCGATTCACCAGAAAGAACTGGGAGAATTGGAAAAGATGCAATTTTTATAAGAAATCACTAGCGTTGCAATGTTTGTTGTAAGTTATTATGATTATTCAACCAATGGTTGTATCTTTTCATTTTACGGAGAGGCTTTTTGTAACGATTATAGCTTCTCGTTGTCTGAACTGTTGGACAAAACAAATAAATGAAAATATCATTTAAAATGCTAAATTCTGATTGATAAAAGAAATAATTTTAATAAAAATTAGCCCTGAAAAAAATCAATGTTGTTTGCTCAAATACAAAAATATCACAGGTAAATCGATTTAAAGAAAAATTTGTATGACCTTAGCATACACTTACAATCCACATGCTCGATCACTTTCAATTCACGCTCTCTTGAAAAAAAAGTGACCATTATACTTAAAATGCACATAAATTTACGTTGCGCCAAAATTCGCTCCAGAGGTCACTTTTATTTTTGGTAAAAATTATTTCCAGTGTATGTTTTTTTTTTTTGAATTGTACTACCTATTATACAGACCCGTGCGAAGGGCCCGTCCATGGGGGGGGTTTTCGAAATTCAAATTTAGCTAGAATCAATAATAACACCTAAAATGCATAATAAATCCGGTAAGTTAATATAAAAATATTCAAAACTATGTAATTCCATGTTTAGTAGTAAATATTTAAAAAACAAAGCACTTCAAAAACATCGAAATTTTGCTTCGAAGTTGCTACTTGTAATTATTTTTGAAACTTTTTATAGATTAACTAAAAAATAACGATAAAAATACGTGAAACGTTTGTAAACATTAAAATGCATATAAGATAGTTTGAAATTTCTAGCTCTTAATATTTTTTCGCTGCCAATTAAAATACTGAATTTTGACAAGGACAAAAGGTCGAAATGGTGTTTTTTCAATGAAAATTAATGAATATTTTGTTTTCAGAAAACAAAAAATCAGGATTAAAAACAAAGACAAACATTTCATTAAATTTCTCAAAAAATTAAAATCGTTCTTTCACAATTTATATGAAAATTTCAAAAAACTATGCAATAAAATTTGGTGAAGTTATTTAAAAATATAAAAACAAACAGATAAGCTTTTACGAAGAAATTTTTGTAAATAAAAACTACTTATGATTTCGAAAATAAATTTATAGAATTCAGTTGATAGCTAAAGAAAACAGGACTTTATGCCTTTGTTAATTTGGTAGTTTTCAAATTTTCCTGAAATTTACCGAGTTTCCTGAATCTTTACATAGATTAAGTCAATCGCCTCTAGTTTTGGAGATATAAGGTTTATTATTTAAAAAAATGAATAAGTGTCGAGTGATATCAATCATTGATAATTGATTAACTAGCAAATCTACATGAAAGACAAAAACTGACTCTGAATTTGTTTACTTCATTTGACTAAGAAGGAAAAATATTTTGATCATGATGATGATGAATAATCTAAAAATAGTGAATTTTACAGTTTTTAAAAATTGGACAAATATCATAACAATATTAAGGTTTCATATAATTAAACCTTTTTGTTGAAGCCTACAAAATTATTTTATTTTTGCTTTAAAAATATCTAAAATTTAGTTTTTGTTGATTTTTTTTCAAAATTTGTTAAAATTTCATTATTAAACAGAAAATTTGTTAAACTTTTTTCGCAGAAGTCAAAATAACTTGTGGTCTTAGGTAAAGCTGAAAAATTTAAACCTTTATTGATTTTTTGTAAAGCTGAAAAATTTTGTCTAAAAGATTCCGATTATTCTCATATGACTTTTACATATTTAAAAGTTATATTATAATAGAAATGCTGATAGAAAGAAACAATAACTGCATATTTGGATTTAATTTATTTAAAGGAAATTAGCTATAAAGTTCTTTGCACTTCGGAAAGATGTGAATTTTGTGGCCTAATTCATAAAAAAAACCCTTTGAATGTGGAGTTGAGTATTAGAAGAACAAGTAACACAAAACAAAATTGCAGCTAAAATTTGTTTCTTGAAGAATATTTATAGTTAGCAGAAAAATGTGATGACGTTTTTTTTTATAATCAAAGTGATTAAAAATAAAATTGAAGATAAAGTTTTTTTGGCTAATTTTAATGACTATCGTAAGTATTAAACGCTTGTCACAATTCTACCAATTTGTTGACATGTAAAATAAGTATTCGATGAATGAATTTTGTTAGCTTCAAATTCTGAATTTGATTTGTTATGCTTCTTAATAAAAACCCATTCTGAATACAATCCATTTTTTGTGTCAAGATTTGAGTTTCAATACAGATGGTATATTGAATTACAAAATGAAATTTACAATTAAAAATAAGTATCAATTTGGAAACGTCTTAAAATGAAATGTTTTAGGCCTTGAGTGATTTAGGATTAAATTCTGCCGGAGGCAAGAAAATTTTCTAACATGTACGGTAACATTTCTTTCTTGAACTGAAAATTTTACTTGGAAAAAATCTTCATGGGGGGGGTTAAACCCCTAAAATCCCCCCCCCCCGTTCGCACGGCCTTGCTATTATATAATATTTGTTTATTGATTTTCAGAACTTGGTTTCAAATTGTTATCCATGGGGAAGAATGGGGATACTTGATCCCCTTTTCTTATTTTCATCATATCTTTAATGGAAAATTTAGCAACTCGCCGCCTTTTTCATTTTCTCATAGCGTGTAATTTCAAGTTTAGATGCTCCAAAAGTTAGAACGATACATGAACTCGTAGATGATCTAGAAGCATTTTCGGGAGACTAAATAAAATGTTATATTTTTAAGTTACAGGAGACTTCATCCCTTACTAAAGGAGACTTGATTCCTAATTCAGGGTGCCCTGACCCTATGCAAAAATCTAGTAAAATCTGAAGTTAAAAAGTCCGTTGACTATTTTTTGCTATATTAGTTCTCATTTCACAATTTGTAAGTATCATACAAAGAGAACTCTAAAAGTTTATCTACTACCCTAGAGTCATTGCATACTTAAAGGCGTAATTTTCAAGTTTTGAGAAAAATATAGTACTTTTAGTCCTTTTTTACAGATTACTGGATACACATTAGATATTGATTTGATATGTAATTTGATGATAAACAATGATCAGGATCTATTCAGAAGAAAAATATATCTACTTGGAATCTAGGGATCAATTATACCCATAACATAACATACATTTTGGAAAACTTCTTCTTAAAAAAAAATTGAGAGATTACTATTGCTTTGAAAATATGGCATTATGAAGTTCATGTTATATTCTAACGATGGACATTGGAATAAATATTTTTATTATGTTTTTTTTTTCATAATAAGGGCATTTTGAAGTGATAAAAAAAGATCTTTAAATCACTGTTTGGTTAAATTTTTCAAATAAAGTTCGATAACTAGAAAAATATAATATTTAAAATTTGTTGAGATAGCAGCATTGTTATTCTGTTCTATTTGACACATTTTTCTAGAACATTTGATGTTTGTAAGATGAAGGTATAGCGAAGGAATCAAGTATCCCCAGGGATTAAGTATCCTCATTCTTCCCTACTATTTACCGGTTTCTTCTAACCTTTTTTTTGCCTTTCTTACAGAAAAGTAGTTATCGGTCGATTTGGGAGATCATTAATTATGGGTCTTAGATATACCTTTATAGGTACCTATCGAATCAGCTCGACGAGTTCTGATGATGTCTGTGTATTTGTGTGTATTTGTGTGAATTTTTATAAACTTTGTTCTCGACGTTTTTGTGAAACTGAGCAGTACTATAAAAATGATTTTTATCTTGAAAAATTTGATTTTTTTCTTCTTCAACCTATAAAAGAAAGAAAAAAATACAAAATAGTTTGAAAAATAAATTTTCATAGTAATTATCGTCCAATCATCACTCCAAAAAACGTATCCATTTGGCTTGCCAGCATTTTCCAACAATCACTCATGAAGATGATCGAAATCATGGAGCGATAAGCGCTGGGTACGCTTTCACTCCGTGTAAATCCCCATAAGGAAAACAGAGGGCGCCTCCAATCGAAAGATAATTATGAGTATTTTTGACAAATAGATGTCAGTAAATCAAAATGTAATATTTAATATTTAACCAATAACCGTGTAACTTATTTTTGTGTATACCAGTCCACCCTTAGGCAGAACGGAACCAAAAATCAATCTTGGGATTGATACCCAATCTAAAGTTCATATTAAGGGATTGCACCGTGAGATACAACCCCGAAATCGAATTTTTTTTTTCTTTTATCTGGGATTTTAAACTTGTTTGCGTATTCATCCCGAAATCGAATTTTTTTTTTTTTTTTTGGGATTTTAAACCAGTTGGTTTATTCATCCCCATCCCGAAATCGAATGACTCAGGCCGAAGGACTAGACCCTCACATCGCATATTTCTATAGTGATGGTAAGTCTCGTCTCACCCAACGATAGATTCTCAAGCACAGATTGCTCTGAGAAGGGGAAAACGACACGGGAGGGAACGCGGACGATGTATGCACACGATCTCATCTTCGCACGTGTCGTTCGTGCTCAGGGAGCTTTTTCTAAGCTCGAACGACAGGAGAGAAATTCGCCCGTAGAAGCAAATTGAATCCAATAGGACAAATGCTACTGAATACTCTCGAGCTTTAAGCTCTCGGGCTTGGTTTTTTTTGTTCCCTTTTCTCTTCCTCTCTCCAGATCTAACGTTGCGCGATGAAAACTTTTCGTTCGCATCGAAAAACCTGTGCAAATGTTGCGTTGTTGTTGTTGGGGTTGGTGTCTAGAAAAAACGAGGACGGCTTGGAAGTCAATCCTAACTTTACTTGCTGGAACCAGTGGAAAATAACAACCAAACAGTAGCGCCACCAAGCCCTCTATAGTAGAGTTTGAAGCATTTGGTATTTTTTTGTTGGAACATGCATATAAAGCTAAAAAGCTAATAATAATATTCGACAAAGTTGAATGAAGAAACAGAAAAAACTATCCGAATTAACCATTTTGGCCAGGTTGACCAAAAAGAAAAATGACAAAATCGACAAAATTGACAAAATTGAAAGAAAATGACAAAATAGACCAAATCGACGAAATTGACAAACTTGACTGACTTGACATAATTCACTGATTTGACAAAGTTGACAAAATCATGAAAATTGACAAAATTTATAAAATTGACAAAATCGAGAAAATTGGCAAAATTTACCAAATTAACGATGACAAAATCGACAAAATTCACTAAATTGACAAAATTGACAAAACTGACAAAATAGACAAAATTGATAAAATTGACAAAATTGACAAAATTGATGGTACTGACAGAATTGACAAAATTGACTAAGACAAAATCGACTAAATTCACTATATCCACAAAATTCATAAATTGACAAGATTGATTAAACTGGCAAAACTGACCAAATTGACAAAATTGAAGAGATTGAGAAATTGTCAAAATCTTAGAAAATTGAAAAAAATGTTAAAATTGGCCAAATTGACAATCAGAAAATCGACAAAATTCACAAAATTGACAAAATTGACAAAACTGACAAAATTGACAAAACTGGCAAAATTGACAAATTTGATAAAAGTGACAAATTTGACAAAATTGAAAAATGGCAAACTTACATAATTTAAAATATTGTGATTTCAAAATTTTCAAAATTTTTATTTTCAAAATTTATTCTACCGATTTTCTACGTTTCGGTATCGTATTTTACTCTAGCAATTGAAATTTTATCCAATAATTTTATCTATGTATTTGTTTCCATTAATTGAGAGGTTGGATTATTTGAAATACATGGTCATGCTTCATTTTTCAAATTGTATTCTTAATTTTTATACCCCTTCCATTTTGAAGTTACCATATGCTATAACTCCAAAAAGAGTAAATTGAGTTTTGATTATAATGTCATAGAAACGAAATTATACAAGATATTCCAGAATCTAGTCATTCAAAAATCTCCAATTAGTTGCAAATAATGTTATTCATATGAAAATTATGATTATATAAAAATACTTTTATCCTATTAAAAACTTCAAATGTTTATTTCCTTAATTCTTTTTGGATTTACTGCGTATGAAATTCATTCATCATAATTCATTTTGTGACATATGTACCCAAATATAATTTACAGGCTGTAAGAAAGGCTACAATCCATCGTCAAGTGTATTAAATCGGGTTTTTAAATTAACTTTTCAGATGAAAGTTCAATAATTCACCACAAAGCTCGCTAAAGATACAATCATCTCATACTTTTATGAAGGTATCAATTTTCATGAACATTGGGGCGTTCGATCTAATAAACACCGCGAAAATTATCCCATTATTAAGGGCAATTTACCTGTGGCAGAGGCTAAGCAAACAAACAACCACCTTTCCCAGCAGGAGGACAACGACGCTTGTAGGTTGTAAAATTTTGGTTCGTTTGTTTGTTCATTCTCGATAATGGGAGAAATTTTCGGAAGTGCTGCGGGAAATTAACACATATCAAACTCAGCAGGTGGTGTGGGAGGCTGATTTGCAAAGTAAGCAAGAAAAAGTTGAGATGTTTGTTATGGCGAAATGAGACCTGTGTTGGTAGAGCAATCTCAAAGTGTTGTAGAAAAATAAATACGAATTGACGTCAGATGTTATTTTATATTCAAGCCAAAGATGTAATAAATTAAAAGAGGAAAGAAATAGTGAAGCTCGTTTGAATTATATACCAGAATAATTTTACTGATCAGGCTAAACTTTTCCTATTGACCATTTTGAAACTATTCAAACTGCTTAAAATTGTTTGGCCCTGATTTATAAAACATTATTTAAAAAAATCAAGCCCTTCCTTCTCCTCCACTGTAAATATTCATATGATCCTTACAATCTTACCCCTTACCCGATCAAAATTATTAATGTAATTTGTGAAATTAACTTTTTTTGTGGTCTTGATTTTCATTTTTTTTTTAAATCGGCACTGCATTCTATTTTCGAAATGATGATTAATTTATTTCATCCAACGTTTCGAAACTAGGTTGGTCTCATCCTCAGGGAAAACTACAAAGTTGTACATATTTCGATGAGTTAATGGATTTGAGTATAATTTGTTTTGTCCAACTTACAATATAGTCATCTTTATATGGCTTCAGCAATAAGAACCAGTCGAAATCTGAAGAACATAAAACATTAACTTTTTTCCAAAATGAAACAACATTAACCTTTCATTTCTGTCATTCAAAAATTGGCATCCATAATTCGAATATGACTGTTATAAAAAGGCCGGGAAAAAAAATGTTTTATACTTGGTTTTCAGTGTACACGTATAAAGTTTATACATTAGTATTAAGATCGCGGCCAGTGATTATGATCAGAGTCAAGATTAACTGTGGTTTAGTACCACTATCTGTATGAAGAACAGATTTCATATCAGGATCAAGTTCTCAACCATGTTCAGAATCAGGGTGAGAATCAGGATTAGGATTAGGAATAAGATTGTAATTGATTTTATTTTAGGATTAGGGTAAGGATATGACCAGGATGAAGATAAATTTCAAGTTCCATATCATGATTAGCTTTAGGGTTAGAAAGGGGGAGAAGGGATCAAATTGGAATAAAGCTTTAATCTAGATCGGTTTGAAGATGGGTTTCAAATCAGAATCTGTTTCCGGATCAAGATAAGTACCAGGGATAGATAAGTTTTTGAATCAGGTTCAAGTATAGGATTATCTAGATCGGGTTCCAGATCAGATTAAAATTCAGCTTCCGAATCAAGATTAGGTTCTGGATTAGGATGAGGGCCAAGATCAAGTTATGGGTAAAATCATATCCTGGTTCAGCATCCGATTAGAATCTGAATCATGCTGATTTGCTGATTTTGATTCTGATTCTAATACTGATCTTGATTCAAAAGTAAAAGTTGGACGTTGAGTTTATACCGCAAATAGTAGGGGAGAGTGGGGTATCGTGGGCCATGGGGAAACGTGGGCCACTTTTAATATCTCAGATGTGTGTTGAGATAAAAATCTCAAAGCAACTGTCATCGTCGTCGCTTTGCGTGAGCATATATTTCTATATGTTGTGGACTGAAATACGCATAATATGCTTCTTTTATTTATCAAGCTAAAAAAAGTTAGAAAAATTTACTTACATAATTAAAAAAACACCCGCTAATTTCATCGATGGGGAAGCTAAAGTGCATAACAAAAATATTCTCATACGCTTATGATCTTAGTTTTGTCATGATCTTTCACATGGAAAAGGATTTTTTGATGAAACATCAATAAGTCACACAAACGCAACCAATTTGCAAATCATAGCTTGTGGGGAATTGTGCGCCACACATCTTGAATCACCTATATTTTTATGTTTTTACACACATTCAGAACTTATAATACGTTTTCCCTATCTGTAAAGTTTTCTTATGCCAAATGAAGAGTTATGAAAAATATTTCGTCCATTCTATATAATAAATTTTGCCAAAACGTTCGCGAGTCAGGTTTTGGAATCTATGCGATCATACACAGCTCTCTTTTTTATTTCATCATCTGAAATTGCTTTAAAATAACGAAATGAATTAGGAAATCACTGTTTTGGGTCAACTCATAAACTTTGCATGTTATTTGGTCAATTTGGATTTGGTGGCCCACGATTCCCCACCATTTTTCAAAATTCAAAAAATATTGCTTTTTTTCAAACAGTCAGAATTTGGGGAAAATAACTTATTAAAAACTTTAAAAAAATACCTTATGATACCTTGAAAATGTAGAAAACCATACCATTTTTTATTTTCATTTTATCTTTTATAACAAAGAAGTTATGGAACATCGAAAAAAAGTGGCCCATGATTCCCCACTCTCCCATACCTATTTCAAAACTTCTAACTTTTTACAAATAAAAACTTGACAAAATGTTGATTGAGTTGAGTTGTACTTATGAAAATTCAAATTTCGCGCAATTCGATTTGTTCGACTAGGTCCAGCTTTTTTGTATCACATATACTGAATCCCACTCAAGCTATTCATCACGAGAAATATCTATGTCAACCAATAGGATTACGCATGTAAAAATTCATGTTAATTTGTAAACCCTCCGTAGCACAATGTATTTGAAATTCATAAAATGACCAGTTCAATAAAAATGCTTCCCTACGATCCGACTTCTGCATGCCTAAAATATCACCATGAATATTTTCCTAGTACCTACCTTTATTGAAATTTCAATAATGCATCCATCGAATCCGAGTGAATTAATACGAAAGCTCGGGAAACCCACAGCTGCCACACGGAAACAATCCAAAACAAGGACTATCAAATTTTAATAGCGCCTAAATTTATGCAAATAATTGCCTCGCGTCACTGTTATAACTGGGTTCTCTCTGAAAGTGAGGAAAGTCACCGGATGGGGCACCAAAATGCGTCAACTGGAACAATTCCCTGCAATCGGAATCGGATGCCGCAATTCAAAATCTGACTGCACCGATATGTCTGTGTTTGGTCAAACCGAATGTAATTATTTTTGCAAACAGCATCATCGGTACCATTTTCGTCGATTGTTTGCATGTAATTAAAAGTAGCGAACCGAGTAATACCCGGGTTTTGAGCTGGGACCTCCCTCGCGCGCGCTCTTTTAGTTTTGATTCATTGTCTATTTCACACCTACACTTCGACTGCAGGAAGGGGCTTTCGGTGGGATAAATTTGGAATTTAATTGGACTAGCGCAGAAATTGCCAATTGTTGGAGCCGTTTGAATGTAGCATTTGTATACAATATTGTTGTTTTCAAACAGAAGTTCACTATCGCCCAAATCCTCAAAGAAACAAAAACCAATTTAAGAAATTTAAGGCGAAATTTGAAGGTGACCAATGGGACAATTTTGAACTTACATAGTTTTTTTAAACTGCCAACGCTGTGAAATGACAAAAGCTAGGGTTATTAATTTATATCATTTGAACACAATTTTTCAGCACTTTTGAACATGTTTTTAATCTCATGTATCCGGTGTAGTCTCAGGAAGTTAAATGTGTATAACATTTCAAAGAAGCGCTTTCATCCCCTTGATGCTTTTGGGGAAATGTTAATGCTGTTTTGCTCACCGATTGAGGTTTTCGAACCAATAGTTGTCTGATTGATTTTTGAAAAGATTTTGAACTCTATACTCTATACATCAAACATGCATATGTGTAAAATTATTTCTTCCATAAAACATACGCTCCGAAAATTATTATCAAAAGTCTGATAAAAATGGGAAACTTCACCTTACGATGTAACCCTGAAACTGGTGGAACACCAGAATGTCGGGGGTTTAAACTCCTGTATAGCAGATTATCTGCTCGCCAGCTCTTGTTCCTGCTACGACGTTGTCGCTTTCACGGAAACATGGCTGAACGACCGTACTATCTCGAGTCAGATATTTGGACCAGATTACGTTGTTTTTCGTTGTGACCGCAGTCCCCGTAATAGCAAGAAGAACACTGGGGGTGGAGTTTTAATTGCTGTTAAATCCGATTTCCATGCACTGCTTATTGACGATGACTCCTGGCACGACTTGGAACTTGTGTGGACCCGCATCGATCTTGGCAACCGAAAACTCTACGTATGTGTGCTGTACCTGCCCCCTGATCGCACACGAGATGTCGCCCTGGCGGAGTCTCTTTCTCGCTGCATATCCAAAGTGAGTTCTCTCTGCGCCCCCGAAGACGATATTCTCGTCATTGGTGACTTCAATAAGCCCGGTTTGAAGTGGTGCTCCAACCATGGTAGCTTTTTGTACCCGGATCCTGTGCTCGGCGCCTTCAAACATCATACTAGACTCCCTGAGTACGGCAACCTTGCATCAAATTAACAGAGTTACTAACGAAAACGGCCGTATGTTGGATCTCTGCTTTGCTAGCGATGGGTCTCGCGTTCCGACCATTGAATCGGCTCCTGCTCCGTTCGTTAAGGCAGTTCAGCATCATCCAGCTCTAATGGTTTCGCTCGAGGTCACCGGATTGCATGCTTCTGTCGAAAAATCAGCACCCTTCTATCTCGACTTCAAGAAAGCGGATTTCGATGCTATCTCCCATATCCTGGTCACCATCGACTGGGAATCTGAACTCAATCTATTGAATCCCAATGCTGCGGCCGAAACCTTTTCGCATATCTTAAATTACGTTATCGACCGCCACGTGCCAAAGCGAACGACTTCCGGGAATTTGCGGACTCCTTGGTTTACGAAGGAACTGCGTCGACTGAAGACGGCGAAGAGATGTGCTCTTAGAAATTACCATAAGCTCAAGTCCTCCCAAACTAAGGATGCATATCGAAGACTGAACTCCGCTTATAAAAAAGCTAGTAAGCGTTGTTACCAAAATTATCTTTTTCGAGTACAACGTAACCTCAAGTCCAACTTAAAATCGTTCTGGAAGCATGTCAAAAGTCAGCGGAATGAACCTGGTATTCCAACTCAAATGTTTCTGGATGGCAACACTGCGAACTCTGATGGCGGAATCTGTGCTCTCTTTGCTCAAAAATTCTCGAGTACCTTTGCTACTGCTTCAACATCCCGAGAACACGTGGAGAATGCTGTTAGGAATGTTTCGCCACTCGGCTTCAGCATGAGCACGATTGTTGTAGAGGATGCGGTCATATCTAAAGCAGCGGCAAAGCTCAAAAATTCCCTCTCTACTGGCCCGGACGGCATACCATCTACCTTTTTAAAACGATTTATTCCTGTTTTACTGACACCTGTAAGACTCATCTTCCAAGCCTCTCTTGACAGAGCCACCTACCCTTCACTGTGGAAGGAAGCCTACATGTTTCTAGTCCATAAAAAGGGGGACCGAAGAGATATCAACAACTATAGAGGAATTTCTGCTTTATGTGCAATCTCCAAACTATTCGAATTAGTCGTCATGGATCCGATTTTCTCGAACTGTAAGCAAAATTTATCAATCGATCAGCACGGTTTTATGCCCAAACGCTCTACGACAACTAACCTGTTGACATTCACCTCCTATGTACACGAAAGTTTTGCTGCTAAGTCCCAAACTGACGCCATTTATACCGATTTGTCAGCAGCGTTTGATAAGGTGAACCACGATATCACCATTGGTAAGCTTGGGCGCTTAGGATTTTGCGGACCTTTACTTGGCTGGTTCCGCAGTTACTTAACTGGACGTAAATTGACAGTTCGCACTGGAGACACTCTCTCCAGCCAGTTCTCTGCTTCCTCTGGTGTGCCCCAAGGTAGTCACTTAGGACCGATTATCTTCTTAATCTATTTTAACGATGTGCTCACACTCCTTAACGGCCCGAAACTTTGTTATGCTGACGATCTTAAACTGTTTTACGCCATAAACGGTCAGGACGACATTGATTTTCTGCAAAACCAGTTTAATCTTTTCGCAAAGTGGTGCGACATCAACTGCCTGCCTTTGAATCGCAGTAAATGTGCAGTAGAGTGCCCCAAATGACCCGACTTTTGAAAAAGTTATACGCTGCAGGCTAAAATTGATCCTTAGCCTAGTACAAGATCTCATGCCAAATTTGGGCCAGAACGGATCACGTTTAGGGGTCGCTCACTGAGCCTAAAGTTTGTATGGGATTTTGAGACATTTTGTTCGGGAGAAACAAGAAAAACCAGTTTTTCATCAATAACTTTGGTTCCCGTCGGCCGATTTCTTTCAAAAATGGGGTTTCTTAAAGCCTAAATTATGACAAATATTCCATGCAAAGACTGCATCTCGATAAAAGTTAAGATAAGAAAGTTATAAGGCTTCAAAAATGGGCTAACTTTTTTAACGGTGGTATTCAGCACTGTTAATGAGGCGTCAATATGTTCGACCGCCTCGACTCATTAACAGTGATGAATACCATCCTTAAAAAAGTTAACCCATTTTTGAAGCCTTATAACTTTCTTATCTTAACTCTAATTGAAATGCAGTCTTCGGATGAAATATTTTTCATAATTTAGGCTTTAAGAAAACCCGTTTTTGAAAGAAATCAGCCGACGGGAACCAAAGTTATTGATGAAAAACTGGTTTTTCATGTTTCTCCCGAACAAAATGTCTCAAAATCCCATACAAACTTCAGGCTCGTTGAGCGACCCCTAAACGTGATCCGATCTGGCCCAAATTTGGCATGAGATCTTGTACTAGGCCTAGGATCAATTTTAACCTGCAGCGCATAACATTTCACAGGTTTTGAATTTCCCATACAAATTTGGGGCAGTCTAATGTGCAGTCATCAGTTTCTCACGAAGACGGCAGCCTTTTTGCGCGGAGTACTTCTTAGGAGATGAGTCCATTGCGCGGGTGGACCACATCAATGATTTGGGCGTAATACTCGACCGTAAGCTGGAATTCAATACACATACGAACTACGTCGTCGATAAAGCTTCTAGAAGCCTCGGATTTTTATTCCGAGTGGCCAAGGAATTCAAGGACGTGTATTGCCTGAAGAGCCTGTATTGCAGCATAGTTCGATCCATCCTCGAATACGCCTCAGCTGTCTGGTGTCCTTACTACCAGAACGGTAATGAGCGGCTCGAGGCCATCCAGAGGCGCTTTTTGCGTTATGCCCTCAGACACCTTAACTGGCAAGACCCATTCCACATGCCAAGCTACGGACATCGATGTCGTCTTATAGACATGGATACTCTTCAAGCCCGAAGAAATGCAACACGAGCTTCTTTTGTCGCCGATCTACTGACATCGCGTATCGATTGTCCTACGCTACTAGAAGCTATTCCTCTTAGTGTGAGACCTCATGGACTGAGAAACCAGGACCTTCAACTGTATGTTCCCATTCGATTGAACAACTATGGAGCCAATAGTGCATTCATCGGTGTGATGAAAACGTTCAACCGCTTTTCCGAACTCTTCGACTTCGACGATTCGCGGAATGTTTTTCGTAGAAGTGTTTTAAGATTATCAAGAAATCATTAATTAGATGTAAATTTTTTTTTTGATTGAATAAACAAACAAACAAACAAACAAACACAGAAAGAGGGACTCGTTGCTCTTTCACCGCTTTTATTGCTCCGCGGTGTAATGGGTTTCGGTATCAATGTTAATTAGAAGTGTGGTGGTTGGATTTCAATGAAATGACGAAATCTAACTTAGATTTCGGTAAGTAAACGCATTGGGTGATTCGCTATATCAACAGAAACCAGTACGTGGATAACAATTATCAACGGATATGCTTTTCCTGAAAAGTGGTTACAAAATGACGTTCTGTCTCGTACGGGAAACCAACTGTTGTAATTAGTACTAATCATCAATACTATCAGAAATTTCACTTGTTGTTGAGTGAAAACATGACATAAATATAAAGTATGAAGGTCGATCAAGAAAAGAAGTCAACTATACAAACAGAGTTTTAGGAATTTATGTAAATGTGACCAGTAGTAACAAAAATTTATGATATTTTTAGCAAACACAAAGGGAACTCATCTTTTTATGAATTGATATAACTTTAAATATTTGAAATTTTGGTAATCTTGAAATAATGAAAATTTACAATTTATCTGCTATTACATTTTTTTTTTAATTAGGAAGGCTAAAATAAATTGGTAGGCATTTCTTCTTATTCGTTCAAGGGTGAAAATTTTAAAAAGTTGACATATTTGTTCATATTTGTTCATTTTTGTCATTTTTGTCATTTTTATCATTTTTGTTATTTTTGTCATTTTTGTCATTTTTTTCATTTTTGTCATTTTTGTCATTTTTGTCATTTTTGTCATTTTTGTCATTTTTGTCATTTTTGTCATTTTTGTCTTTTTTGTCATTTTTGTCATTTTTGTCATTTTTGTCATTTTTGTCATTTTTGTCATTTTTGTCATTTTTGTCATTTTTGTCATTTTTGTCATTTTTGTCATTTTTGTCATTTTTGTCATTTTTGTCATTTTTGTCATTTTTGTCATTTTTGTCATTTTTGTCATTTTTGTCATTTTTGTCATTTTTGTCATTTTTGTCATTTTTGTCATTTTTGTCATTTTTGTCATTTTTGTCATTTTTGTCATTATTGTCATTTTTGTCATTTTTGTCATTTTTGTCATTTTTGTCATTTTTGTCATTTTTGTCATTTTTGTCATTTTTGTCATTTTTGTCATTTTTGTCATTTTTGTCATTTTTGTCATTTTTGTCATTTTTGTCATTTTTGTCATTTTTGTCATTTTTGTCATTTTTGTCATTTTTGTCATTTTTGTCATTTTTGTCATTTTTGTCATTTTTGTCATTTTTGTCATTTTTGTCATTTTTGTCATTTTTGTCATTTTTGTCATTTTTGTCATTTTTGTCATTTTTGTCATTTTTGTCATTTTTGTCATTTTTGTCATTTTTGTCATTTTTGTCATTTTTGTCATTTTTGTCATTTTTGTCATTTTTGTCATTTTTGTCATTTTTGTCATTTTTGTCATTTTTGTCATTTTTGTCATTTTTGTCATTTTTGTCATTTTTGTCATTTTTGTCATTTTTGTCATTTTTGTCATTTTTGTCATTTTTGTCATTTTTGTCATTTTTGTCATTTTTGTCATTTTTGTCATTTTTGTCATTTTTGTCATTTTTGTCATTTTTGTCATTTTTGTCATTTTTGTCATTTTTGTCATTTTTGTCATTTTTGTCATTTTTGTCATTTTTGTCATTTTTGTCATTTTTGTCATTTTTGTCATTTTTGTCATTTTTGTCATTTTTGTCATTTTTGTCATTTTTGTCATTTTTGTCATTTTTGTCATTTTTGTCATTTTTGTCATTTTTGTCATTTTTGTCATTTTTGTCATTTTTGTCATTTTTGTCATTTTTGTCATTTTTGTCATTTTTGTCATTTTTGTCATTTTTGTCATTTTTGTCATTTTTGTCATTTTTGTCATTTTTGTCATTTTTGTCATTTTTGTCATTTTTGTCATTTTTGTCATTTTTGTCATTTTTGTCATTTTTGTCATTTTTGTCATTTTTGTCATTTTTGTCATTTTTGTCATTTTTGTCATTTTTGTCATTTTTGTCATTTTTGTCATTTTTGTCATTTTTGTCATTTTTGTCATTTTTGTCATTTTTGGTCATTTTTGTCTTTTTTGTTGAAACTTCTCGCTCAACAATTCTGTCGAAGACCGTTTCTGCGCGTATCTTATAATACAAAAAAAGTTATGAGGTATTGAAAAACAATCAATTGAATTGACATCACTGCTGATACCTAGCGAAGTATCCCATAGCTACATTTCAAACAATACTTCGCTAGGCATCAGCAATGGTGTCAATTCAATTGATTGTTTTTCAATGCCAAAAGACTCACCCCTGCATAAGAGCTAATAACTTTCTGTCTAATTAGATACGAAGTTTCGGTATTGGACAAAGTTGTTCAGCGGAAAACTTTCTCTAAAAAAAATTATAAATTGACAAAAAAAAACATCAGCAAGCTCGGTTACACAGAAGAAACAAAATGATGTTGATTTTTTAGGATTAAATATTCCATTTTCCCATTCAGTCAAAAGTCCAAATTTACTCATGCAAGCGTTACTTAAAAATTCTGCAAAAAATCATGGATGAGCTTCGAATAATTGTTTCAACATCTTTGTGTCATTCGCGGCTTTTTAAAAACGTTTCAGTTGGCAGTTATTGGAAAGCGTATCCGTTACAACTAGGTTCGATGTGTTATCTGAACTATATCACAAACCTTTTTAAAATATTATGTTTAAGATGGAACGGCATATGAAAAAAAATCGATACATGTGGACCCCGAGAAAAATTCCCCCAGGCCCCCGTTGACTTCATTCAGCCCTGTAAAATTAATTTGGGCAACGTACGGATGATTAAACCCTGAAAAATATCCGATTGTCTCGGATTTTAAACTTCAATTAATGAACACCATCACAATTCACTCAAAACAACACAGACGGTGTAATCCGATAAAAAACATTACCGTCTTAATTTAGCTCGGATTATCCGGTAATCCTTGGTTGGCGTTCCATCGGTAAGTTGCCTCGCAGCACCCTTGGAGCTAGGTTCCGATGAAAATGATTCTCCATTCGAAAAGAGAAGATCGCTTCTCGCAGGCTTTCTGCGTATTTCTTCCTTGTTCCTTGTTCCTTTTCCTTCATCACCTGGAAATTTCAGGCGGCCGAATACCAGCGAAGAAAAGACACACTCCCACAACAGGTGTTTTCTCACCGGATCTGCGCTTTTGTTACCCAGCAGCGCCGAGCGTCCCCGGAAGATTTCCATTCTTGGATTGTGTGCGCCGTTTTTTCCGGGAGAGACAGCGGCAGGAAGTGAGACATCAGGAAGGAGTGTAAAAGCTCAAAGGTGACGACGAAAAAGACGACAGAAGCGAGCGGTGACAGATTGTAACTTTTCCTGGTGCTCACAAGAGGGCTGACTGGGCTGGGAATGAAGTGAAAAGTATCGTATCGAGACAGGAAAAAAAAGAACAGGAAGCACAAAAAACTAAACACGGAAGCACGGAAGAAAACTTCATTGTACCCAAGAAGTGTCATATGGCAGCAACAGAAGAGAGTCGGTTGTGGTTGATGTGACATGCTTTCTGGGTTGAGTTTCCATTTCCTGGGGATTAGGTCGGATTTAGTGTTTCTTTCCGTCTTCTACCTTATCTCATTTGGTCTGGGCGAGGGGTTTTAAAATGGTTTAATGCAACTTTAGAGCTTCGAGCGAATGTTTAAGTTAATGTTGAAAGTTGAAAGATGATTGATACATAGAAACTTGATTTTGTTCATATATGCAACGTTACATACAAGGCATATTTATATGGTTAGAATATTGGCGTACTTTATTCATTGATTGATAGGAAAGTCTTTTCTGCAAAAAACATTTAGACGAATATGGCAGCGAAAAGGATCGGGTCGAATTTTGAAATCCGACCTTAAACATTTTGTGGATTGGCCTAAAAAACTTACCTGTGCAAAATTTCAGCACAATCTGATTTAATTTAGAGGTGCCTCAAAACGCCCAAAGTTATGATTTTTGATCCTCCAAAATCACCAAAGGGGGGACCAAATGAAATTCGAAAAATCAAAATTTCAATTTACATGCCAAATGACTTTACAATTCATAAAACATCGAGAGCTGATATTATTTAGTGTTGCAGTCCGTCCCTCTAAAGGGGGACATGTCGAGCTTTTTTTTAAAAAAAAAACCTTTACTAAATTTACTGACTTACACAGCAGAAAATCAAACTTTATTTTCAATTTCGATTCATAGGTTCAACACAAACAAGCATTCGAACACGTCTTTTTTCTCAAAATAATACGCAATCAAACACAAAAAGATCGAATAGGGGAGATAAGAGCATAATGGCCACCTTAAGGAGGACGCTTATTTAACCATTAGCTGATTCCATACGAACTCCGTTTTGCTTTTAATTTAGAATATGTCATGAACAGTTTAAATGAATATCAATTGCCAGGCATTTTTTCAGATGCATTGTCAAGCAATAATTGCAAAAACGTTCAACACTTCGTTTACTACTAAATTTGAAATCAGAAATCAATTCCCGATCAGGAGAGCATATCAAAATAATAACTCAAACGTATCTCACCAAGATATTTACATCTGATTCAGTTATAATTAAGTACTGAAAAATTTAGATTTTAAGTTTCTCCAATCTGAATTATATCTTATTCTGATTGACAGACTTGAATGGGGTTGAGATAATTTTCAATGATAAAGAATTTTTTCGGGTTGTCCCACAATAAAATCATTATATCTTATTTTGATACATGTACAACTTTTTCTGAAACACGGACATCGAAGTCAACGGCCCAAACCGTACATTAATGAGTTTCGCTCAACAGATCCTTAAAATTGGATCCAAATTTTGGGAAATCAAAAATGGAACATGGTTTTAGCAAATAATATGGTTTATTGACATCCCGCTAGTAATTTTTCTCGAAGCACTCATATCTTGATAATTAATAATTTTTATAGGTTTTGTTCTGCCCAATATCAAACTATGCTATCTGAACGAGATATAATCTTGAAAGGAGCATATCTAAAATTGATATAATTTAGCTATGATCGTATAGATTTTATGATATAATTTGAGATATTTTAACATCCTACGAGTACAGAATAATAACTCATTTAGATAGGAAAAAATTAGTATCAAAATATCTCATCTTGATATAATTTAGTTTTTCCCTCCTGATCGGGTTGACCGTGCCAAAAAACCGCATATGAATTTTCGTTTCGATGCGACACAAACTCACGTAATGATTGCAAAAACAAAATCTATACTTAAAATGAAAGACCCGCTTTTTTGTCGTTTGATACAAATATAGAAATTGACCATCCCAACAACCCCCGTGTATGAATATCGACTCGATCGTTGCATAAAAACGGAATTGTTGCCAGAAAATTAAACACCTTTCGGTGGCCTCGTTTAGAAACTTTGATATCTGAAATCGATTGCCCTTCGCTTAAAACTCTCGTGCATACATTTTCAAACCAATCCATTGCATACTAGCGTCAATATCGCAAAAAAGTGAATAGTTAATATGGGGGACCCCTTTGGCCGACCCCTGGCCCAAAATTGGATAACTGGAATCAATTGTTCGTCCTTAATAATTCATAAGTGCAATTTTCCGTCTCTATCCGATGTATAATAACGTCAATATCAGAAAAATATTTAAAAGGTAATATTGATGACCCCATTTGCCTGTCCCTTACACTGAATTTGATACTCTCGTGTACCAATTTCGATATGAATCCAATGTATAATAACGTCAATATTGCAAAAAAGGCGAACAGTAAATATGGACGACCCTCTTGGCTGGCAAAGGGCTTGTGATATAGCTCAGTTGGCGAGTCTGTTGTCTCCTGAGCCGATGTCCACGAGTTCGAGCCCAAGAGCAAACATCGAAGACAGTTGTACCGGGTAAGTTTTTCAATAACGATCCGCCAACTGTAACGTTGATAAAGTCGCGAATGCCATAAAGATGGTAAAACGACTATAATCGAAACAAAAAAAAACCCTCTTGGCTGAGCCCTTACACAAAATTTGATACCGGAAATCAATTGCTCGTCCCTAAAAATATCCGAACGCCAATTTTCATCTCAATCCGAAGTATAATAACGTCAATATCACAAAAATATTTTGAAGTTAAAATGGACGACCCCTTTTGCCAACCCCTGACCCAATATTCAATTCCTGAAATCGTATGTCCATCTTTCAAAACTCCTATGTGCAAGTTTTCATCACAATCCGACGAAAAACAGCTTCAATATCTCAAAAACAATATTTGTCTTGAATGGACGACCCTCTCTAAAAGAGGTCATCCAAAAATCTAAAATCATTTTTCATCAATCCTAGTTCTAATGAGCATCTATGCCAAACTTCAGCTCTCTAGGTCTTGAAGCGGCTGAGCCTATTGAAGACAAACAAACAATCAAACAAACGGAAATTGCTTTTTGTATATAGGGGAGAATGAGGATACTTGATCCCTTCTCTATATCTTGAAACACGAACGTCTTACAAATATTAAATGTTCTAGAAAAATGTGCCAAATAGAACAAATCAAATGCTGTTCTCTCAATAAATTTTTTAAAAAATTTTTTCTAGTTTTTGAACTTTGATTGAAAAAAATTAACAAAAGAGGATCTAAGTAAGCATCGTTTGCTTAAAGACGTGTTTGACGTCCGCTCCCGATTTTTTTTCAAACTTCATGAAATTTGGAAAAGTTATCGAAATAAAGGTTTGAAGAAATGAAAGGAACACGGGATCGACTGGCGACCAGAGAGGCAGCACACGCGTTTTGACGAGGGAAGTGAGATTGAGTGTTGGAATTGCGGAAATTGAAATAGGCTTCAAGTGACTGATTCAAAAGGGAAAGCACTTGGCCTTCCAGACAGACTCGGAGCTATCAACACAGAGAAGAGGATCACTCAAAGGATCATCAGGATAAGTAAACTGTTTCTTTGTATATTGTTTAAGTTTTCAATGATTTGAGAATATTTCTGTAAAGGTAGATAATGTGGGATGCTTTAAAATAGTTTATGATATGTTCGTAAAAATATTGAGAGTTATATTTTTCCAAATCAAATTTAAAGTGCACATCTAAAGTGTTGCTTCGTTGTATAGGTGGGTTGTATTCATAAGGGTTCTTTCGAAAAAGATGTTGATGATTGAGTAACCAAAAAATGAACCATCTATCTTTAATAAAAAAATGAAAATAGAATATACTTACTAATAAAAAACACTAATAACTTTTGTCGCTCATCCGAAGAGTACTAATATTGTTTGTTTTCAATTATTTCGAGAACATATTTGTGTGAGATTTTCGATGATTCAGATGAAAACAGAAAACGGATCGAATGGGCAAAATGTGTGCAAGATTGTTCCGTTCAAGAAGTCTCAGAGTATACCTAGTTGTTTAACAAAATTCTTAAGGTATAGGCGAAGATAGATAGGAGAAAATAGTTTCATTGAAATTGATTCAGTGGAATGAGTGATAAGACTTGCTAAACTATTTACATCATCATTGCAAGTATAACTTTGTTAGTAAAACAATAACATACAATTGTATTTGTAAGAAATTACCAAATTTTTCATTTTCTCGCTATTAACATATTTCCGTAGCAATACACTTAGTTATACTAGGAGATCATAAAACAGCGGTGCTAGAGACATTGAATTAAAAAAGCTATTGGTAGGATTTTTTGTTTTTAAATTAAATGTGCGTGATGTATGCAAGCGAGTATTTTTAACTTAAGAAGTTTTGAATTCCATAGTATGCAAAAATAATACATCCAGCAAAAAAATAGATTCCTGCAATTGTTCACGGTGGATGGTGTACAATTTCATTTTTACTTTGAATCTTTTTGAAGGTGAACGAATATGTAAGATCGGATGGTCACAATAATCAATCATGGTTGAAAACTATAACAGGCACATCTGAAAATACCACAGCAATGAACTTTTAGATAATTTAGGTACTCAGAACAATTCATTCAAAACGTTCTTTATTGAGTTTACTTTAAAAATAGTTAAATGGTTTTCCTTGAATTATTGGTTTAGTTAGTGGGAACATAATGTATCCAAACTATTATTGATCACTGTATCTAGACTAGAATTTAATGAAGACTTTTTGCATAAGGAACCTGTAATGTTACTAAGAAGTTTAAAAACTATAGGAACAGTCAAATTCATGCACTTGTCAAAGGTGTTTCCAGATCATATCCCTGAACCCACATCCCAAAATTTTTTTTTTGCTAGGATGCAGAGGTAACCTCGGTCCTAAGGCACAAATTTATTTCTTTCATCCTTTTCTCTATTTTTCCTAACTATCTATTGACTACTAGGACGTGGCCGGCGCCGTTATTGATGTTCAAAGAGAGAGCATCAGTTTTGTTCATTGAGAATGTTGCTAATCCCAAGTATCATTCTTTTGACCTCTGAACAAAATTGATGGCCTCGGTCAATCACGGAGTAGCAACCATTGGCGATGTGGAACTCGTTCTACTGAGCCACGCCAGAGATCGTGGAATTCGGAATGTTTTACCAAGATGAAACTCTCAAAGAATATATTTTGGATTAAAACTTAAATGAGTAAATTTTCTTCAGTTGTAAACACAGTTTTAATTATTAACATTTCTAGTTCCATGATTAAAGGTGGATGTGAGTAGTCAATCAAGCTAAGCTAAGCTAAGCTTTGATTGAAAAAAATTAACAAAATGTGATTTGAAGATCTTTTTTATCACTTTAGAATGTTTCTCACATGAAAAAATAATAATATTTTTTGAAATATGTCAATCGTTAGAGTATAATATGAACTTCATAATGCTACATTTTCAAAACAAAAGTAAACTCACAATTTTTTAAAGAAAAAGTTTTCCAAAATGTAAGTTGAGGTATAATTGATCCCTTGAGTCCTAAAAGATATATTTTTCTTCTGAATGGATCATGATCATTCGTTATCATGAAATTATTAATATGTGTCCAATAGCTTATCTATATCCAGTAATTCTCAGTTAAAAAGGACTAAAAATACTGAATTTATCTGAAAACTAGAAAACTGCGCCTTAAGGTATGCAATGAAAATAGGGTAGTAGACAAACTTTTAAAATTCTCTTGGTCTGATACTTACAAATGAAATGAGAACTAATATGACAAAAAATAGTCAACGGACCTTTTCTCTTCGAAATTTATTAGATTTTTGCCTAGGGTCAGGGCAACCTGAATCAAGGATCGAGTCTCCCGTAGCTTAAAAAATATCACAATATTTTTGGTCTCACGAAAATGCTTCTTGTTCATCTGCGAGCTCATATATCATTCTAATTTTTGAGAGATATGAACTTGAAGTTATACGCTGTCAGAAAATGCTAAAGACGGAAAGTTGCTAAATTTTCCTAAAAAGATATGATGAAAATAAGAAAAGGGGATCAAGTATCCCCATTCTCCCCTATAGACAGTGATGCCAACTTTTTTTAAGAAATGTCTGGAAGATTTTGAAAAAATGTCTGGAAAAGTCTCGAAAAGTCTGGATGACGAACTCTTTATAGGTGGTGACCTTTTTTTTTTTGGTCGCCACGCAATATTGCAGTCTTGAGAATTACACTCATTACTTCATAACTTCATAACTTCATACATTCTATACACTATCAATGCCTGTGACTATTGTGCTGATGCCGGCGGTAATACGTGTTATGCTTTACTTCCCGTTTTACTTCCATTTTCGTGGCATTCATCACTATTCAATTTCTAATTCAAATCATTTCCTACCATTTTGCAACGAAAATTTTGAATTTTTATTGTTTTGTCAGAAAATTCAAGTCGAAACTAAAAAGTCTGAAAATGTCTGGAAGAAATAACAAAAGTCTGGAAGTCTGGAAACCTAAAAAAATGTCTGGCAAAAGTCCAAAAAGTCTGGAAGATCCAGAGAAAATCTGGAAGGTTGGCAACGCTGCCTATAGATAGAAAACAGCTATAATATGCGAGTTACATTACATCATTGTTTCATGTTCAGACACTAAAAAATTCTATTTCCTCATTGGCTGAAACTTGACAAGTTAAAAAATACGTGTAAAAATGCATTTTAAAACTTTTTGCCGAAAGCTGAAAATCAGTCACAGTAGGGACATAATGAGAAGACCCCCCTGGGGCAGTATAAGCCCAGTTTTCTGTCGTAGAATGTAGCAGCGTATTCAACTCGATGAAGTCAACTAAATTATAGAGCTACTATTTAACTAGTTCCATCTGACGATTTGGCCGATTGTAGAGGTTTATCAGAGGACTCGAGTTCGATTCCTGGCCGTGGCGATTTTTTTTTTTTTCATTTACCATTAATGATCGATGCATATTGCACTAAACGGTGAGTTGTAGATCCATCAATCTAGCAATTATAAAATATTGTATGTCGTGGCTGTGTGGTGGCGGCTTACAAAATACTACCACTGGGATACTGGTCCACGTCGTAAAAGGCGACTTATCCAGTACTTCCCATATGCGTTAGTCATTCTTCAAATGCGACTATCACATTGGGAGGGGGGAACCTTGGCTTGGTTCCAAGCCAAGTTTCTTCAGGGAGGATTCACCAATTGTGCTTATTGCTATTAATGCGCATGCACAAGTTGTATTCTCCTAAATTTTGTAAACACCCGCTTCAAGGTGGTTCTGTGCCTGCGGGCCCAAAGTGGGGGTAGGAGGGTGTATAATAATCCTATCTTAAGCAGAACGTTGTTAAGGTCTGCACTATAGCCAGGCACTGGTGCAAAGGGCCGTATTTTTCCTGGCAACTCGTGGGATTCAGATTATACACACGATTTTAAAATTTTCATCCTGTATGGGATACCCCGCTTCATGCGTCGATATGAAGGTGCAGAGGTTCTTGTGTGTGATGGAATTATGTGTGGAATTCTTTGATAGAAATGCTTTCTATTAAGGTTGCACAGATAAATCTGCAGCACAAAAGAACCGCTACACTTAACTTATGTCGTTTAATCCTTAATGGAACTGCATCAATCGCCTTGGTCCAAGAACCCTATTTCCGAAATGGAACTTTTTACTTAGGGAATTTGCTCAAACCAAACTTTACTGTGTTCAGTGTAATTGGAATGACTAATGCCCGAATAATGCCTCGTGCATGTATATTGATAAACAATTCTTTAAATGCAACACTTATACCCAATCTAACAACAAGAGATATTTGCGTCGTTCAGGTTTCGCTGCCTGATAGAAAATACATCTACTGTTCAGCATACTCACCATATAAACAATCATCCCCTACGGATGATTTAAAAAATGTCATTTCATTCTGTGAATCACAAAATATACCTCTTGTAATTGGCTGTGATGCCAATGCCCATCATTTTGTATGGGGTAGCTCAGATATCAATCTGAGAGGCTTAAATTTAATGGAATATTTAACCAGCACTGATTTAGAAATTCTAAATGTAGGAAATAAACCAACTCTTGTTAGGTGTGACAGAGAAGAGGTGATTGACATCACACTTTGTTCTAGAACAATTTCTCAGGAAATTTCAAATTGGCATGTGTCTAACGAAGAATCGATTTCTGACCACAGGTTTATCTATTTTGAACACTCAGGTGAGTTTTTAGAAACAATTACATTCAGAAATCCAAGAACAACTAATTGGGACCTATATTTGGAGCATATTGCTATTAAATTTCATGGATATACACCTGAAATTACTACTCCTTCTGAGTTGGATGAAGTGGTTGCAAAAACCACCGAAATTATTTTAAACTCTTATGAAGAAGCGTGTCCCGTACGAACGTTGAAATTCAACAAAAACAGTACACCATGGTGGAACTCAAATCTTAGTAAATTACGAAAAAACTGCAGACGCTCTTGGAACCGAAGGCGCACGGAAGGTTTTGATGCCTTCAAGTTGGCTCGCAGAGCTTACCAGAAAGCATCAAGAGCTGCCGAACGCTCAAGTTGGCAGAACTACTGCACAAACATTTCAAGCTTGTACGAAGCAAGTAGGTTAAATAAAGTCTTAGCCAAATCAAAAGATTATCAGGTTTCATACCTTAAAACCCCTAGTGGTGATTATACATCAAACGACGAAGAAACATTAAGTTGTCTATTCAATAATCACTTTCCAGGATGTGTTGATCAAGATTCATCGATAGAGCCTGAGTTCTTTTCTGGAAGTCTAGATTCCTTGCATTTTGCTCGGAAAAATAGTTACTACAGAATCGATCAAATGGGCAATCGATGGTTTTGCTCAATACAAATCTCCTGGAAGTGACGGTTTATTTCCAGTTTTGCTTCAAAAAGGTCTCGATCATTTCAAACACATATTAAGGAAAATAATGATAAGTAGTTTTGCTCATGGATATATTCCTAAACTTTGGCGGCAGATAGCCGTGAAATTCATCCCTAAAGGGGGACGATCATCATACGACAAAGCCAAGAGCTTTCGTCCCATTAGTCTAAGTTCATTTCTATTAAAAGCACTTGAACGTTTAATTGATCATCATATCAGGCAAGAATGCCTTGTCCAACATCCGCTTAATGCGACACAACATGCATACCAAACAGGAAAATCAACATTAACTCTTCTGCACAACGTAGTACATAATATTGAAAATAGTTTTTCACAGAAAGAATCATGTCTAGGAGCATTTCTAGACATAGAAGGAGCATTTGATAATGTCTCGTTTACATCAATAATGGATGCGGCACTACTTCATGGAGTGCCTAGTGTTATAACTAACTGGATTAGCGCAATGCTAAGTAACAGGAATCTTCATTCGTCTTTAAGACAGGCTTCAATAACAAAAGTTAGCACATGTGGTTGACCACAGAGAGGTGTACTATCACCTCTTTTGTGGAACCTAGTTACAGACGGCTTGTTGAGAAAACTCAATGACCATGGAATACCAACCTATGGATTCGCAGATGATTATCTTCTGCTGGTAAGAGGTTTGTGCATAAGCACATTATTTGATATAATGCAACAAGCTCTGCGCTCTGTTGAACGATGGTGTTCTCATGTAGAACTGTCAGTTAATCCTCTAAAAACTAATATTGTATTATTTACTAAAAAACGTATCACCCGCGGGGTGCGCCCTCTGCTGTTTTATGGTTCCGAAATCACCGTGTGTAATCAAGTTAAATATTTGGGTGTCATTCTTGACTCCAAATTAAACTGGTCTGATCACATCGAATTCAGAATCAAAAAGGCATGCATGGCCTTCGGACAATGCCGACGTGCTATCGGAAAAAAACTGGGGACTCAAACCCAAACATATTCACTGGATTTATTCCACAATAGTAAGACCAATTCTGGCCTATGGGTGTCTAGTGTGGTGGCAGAAAGGAGAAGTTGCAACAGTTCGGACTAAACTAAATCACCTTCAAAGAATGTGTCTTTTGGGGATGTCCGGATCGTTCACTACAACTCCTACTGCAGCACTAGAGGCTCTGTTTTCTATCAAACCTCCACACTTGTTCCTAAAACAGGAAGCCTTTTCATGTGCTTTTCGTCTACAGGCATTTGGTCTCTGGCTGTCAGGAAATATCGAAAGATCATCGAGTCATACAAATGTGTGGCCTGAATTAGTTAGATTAAACAAGTTTAATCTAGCGCCAAATGATTTAACACTCTCGAGTAGTTTTCCCTACATGGGGTTTAAAGTCAAATTTCCTTCTCCTCAAGAATGGTTATCAGGTTTCGTAGAGGACCAAATGTCCTCTCATATTGTATTCTATACTGACGGTTCATTATCAAACGGCCGTGCAGGTGCAGGAATTTACTGTCACGAGTTGAACATAGAATATGCTCAACCTCTAGGAAAATATTGTACAGTCTTTCAGGCTGAGCTATATGCTATTATGTATGGAGTGCAAATTGCACTTCAAAAGAAGATTATGTTCACAACAATTTATTTCTGTTCAGATAGCCAAGCAGCTATCAAATCACTCAGTGCTTCCAGTTCTAGATCAAAACTGGTAATCGCATGCCGGAAAGCAATCGAAGAACTTGCTGAAGGCAATGGATTAAACCTTCTATGGGTACCCGGACATAAGGGAATTTTTGGAAACGAATGCGCCGACGAACTCGCTAGAGCTGGATCGGAAAAGGAATTTTACGGACCAGAGCCGGCTGTCCCAATATCACCATGTTGGTTCAGAAACCAAATTCAAACTTGGTCCTCTAACCAGCATGAACGATACTGGGAAGAATTGGACACTTGTCGTCAAACTAAATTATTTTTAGAAAAACCCTCTCCAATCGTATCGAGTTACTTATTAACTTTAAATAAATCTCATTGCAGCATCTTGATCAGAGCACTCTCCGGTCATTGTAAACTCAACTATCACATACACAACATTCAGCGTGCTGAATCTCCAGTATGTGGTAGTTGTGAATCAGATGTGGAAGATCCCTTCCATCTTACATGTAACTGTCCCTCATTTGCCAGACTATGTTTTCGTACTCTGGGATCTTACGCTTTAAGCGAATCTGAGTTTAAGAAATTAAACTTAAAAAACATTCTATCATTCCTTACCGAATGTAGAAAAGAGCTTTAATGCTATAATAATCCCTAGTGGAAAGGCTTTATGCCATCTTAATAGATTGAATTTATTTCTTCCTTTTATAGGTTTTTCAGGTTTCTCAGGTAAATGATGAAATCTTGGATAAAAAAGGCTAGGCACAATTTTCCCGTATGTTTGGATAACGTGCCGCTATTAAGCCTACCCCCATTCTGATACCTGATACCTGATGTCTGTTTGTAGAATATAAACAATTCACACACCCATACATTATGTTTCTGGTGCTTTGATTGGCCGACGATGTTACTAATCATATAAATAATGCAACAGTCAAATCGATTATGAATGGTTTAAGGGGGGGTTTACCCTTACCCCCCATGAAGATTTTTTCAATTAAAATTTTGTATCGAAAGTTGTATCGAAAAATCACTTGATCTTAAAAGGTGTTTAAAAATATGTGTTAACAAGCAAGTCGGAAATTCAGCTGATGTCCGGCGGAATTTTGTTTTAAATCACCTCAAGCTTGAGACATTTCATTTTACGATACTATGTAACTATACGACGTTCACGGATTGAAATTAATTTCTAATTGTAAATTTCGATTTGCAATTCATTTAACCGTTTATATTAAAACTCTTAACATAACATACAAAATCCTCACCTCGTCTTTAGAGCGGGTTTTTATTGAGAAGTGTAACTAAACAAGAACAGAGTTTGAAAAGAACCATTTAAACTTAAAAATTATTCCATCGAATACTATTTTTTTACATCGACAAGTGGGACACCATGTTACAGGTGCTCACTTCTCACGATGGTCCACAGAATTCTTAAATCTAATATCCTCTACTATCTAATCTATTATAAAAAAAATGATTTTGAAAAATCGTTCATGTCATTACAAATGTTAAGCTAAAATGAAATATTCTTCAAGAACCAATTTCAGCATCTATTAATTTTTTTTCCTTGTTCTTCTCAATGCCCAACACTCATTTAAAAAAGGTTTTTGGATAAATTACCCAAGGCCACAAAATCAATTTTCCGAGGTGCAATGAAACGTCATTTAAAATGTCATTTTGACTTACTTGGGTGCAATGAATATCAATTTTTCTATTAACTTTTGTTATTTTTATAGCTTTTAAAAATAGGCTAAAACTATTTAAAAAAAATCTTTCTTTTTGTGACAAAACATGTTAACAAATACATAACATTTTAAAATAAAATTTTTAACTTAATAAGCAACTTTCCTCAAGACTTCAAGTAGTTTTGAGTACTGTGAAAAAAGTAGTAGAAGTTTTCTAATTGTTTACTTTTCCTCATTAAACGAATATTTAAAAGAAGTTTTGAACGAAATTGAAGTTTAGATATTTTTTAAGCATATATCTTATCATTCTGCAGGTTTCAACAAATATGTTATGAAATCAAGTTTTTCTAACTTTCTGCTGAAATGTCAAAAATACTTGTTCCTAACCATATTGTTTCAAATAAAAAAAAAACTGTTAAATTAAACTTTTTTAGATCATCATGATGATGATGATCAAAATATTGTTCCTAAATTGAATGTCGTATAGTAAACAAAATCAGAATCAGATTTATTCATAAATGTAGGTTTGATAGTTAATCAGTTATCAATTGATTGATTTCATTTGAAACTGGCATTCCTTCTAAAATGGTGAAAAACTTGTTTTTTTTATCTGTACATTTTATTTTGATTGTCAAAACAGGCCCGTGCGAAGGACCCGTCCAGGGGGGGGGGGGGGGGGGGCAGTACAGGTTTTTACAAAATTTTGAAGTCAAAATATTCAAATTTAAAGGAATATTTTGGATAAGTTGGTCTATGTTTTTCAATTCTGAAATTTTGGTGTTCTAAAAACATAAACCTTTATTTTTTCCTAATCATAAATTCACATTTTAAATCGTGATTGTTTTTTTTTAAATTCAAAACACTACAGCGGAATTATTTATTCAGCCCTTCAGTTGAAAATGGAGAAAAGAAATGTAAATTAAGATGGTTAGTTTTTTTTATCTAAATCTGTGTTTTAGGAATATTTATTTCAAACTTGAAAATTAGACTGCTTAGAAATTATTTTGAAGCAAATATCTAGTTCAGAATAAAAAAAACCATTTTGATAAATTTATCAATGACAATGTAGAAACATAATTCATTTGAAGTTTTCATTGTGATTTGTTTTGGAAGTATTGATTTATTTTATCAGTAAAATTCCACATTTTCTTAGTTCGTGTGGTAATTATGAGTAAGAAAATGATGTTAGATGTCCGTTTCCTCATTATAGTATATTTTTGGTATTGTTAATATTTTGAGCTTAATTTCAATTTCAAACCACCCCCATTCAATGCAATGTAAGCCTCTTCTTTTGTTTGTCATTGTATAATATTTTTGCCATTTCGCTATGTTTTTTGTAAAAACTTTACAGTTTTTCGCGGGAAACACTGTAATTATGAATTGCAAAGTAATTAATGATTTCTGCATTTTGGGTCGATCACTAGAAAAATTGTATTTTATTCGTGTCCGTAATGGGCTGCCCAAATAAGCTTATTTTCCAATGCTCAAAAATTATAAAATTTGCGTCTTTTGAGAACCTTGTTGGTTTTTTTTTTAAATTTCCATATAAGATGATAATAAGAATTCTTTTTTTGTTGAACAATTAATACTTGAGGAACTTAAAAACTGTTCCTCGTGAAAAATTATGTATATATTTATGTGTATTATCCACCATGGGTGCACGGATTCACCGTAATTTCAGCCTTAGTATGTGTTTCCCTACATTCTTAAGATAAAGTTGAACAAATCGTCAATGCATCGCACACTCTTCTCAGACTCACATAGCTTCATGTGTCATGAAGTGAATGTAAATCATGTATAAGTGAGTATACTTTGACAGAATGAATCAATCAGATACAGTGTCAGTCAAAAATTTATAAAATTTTCAGTTTTATAATTTTACTGCAGATATTCCGGCATCCGTGGATATACCTGGATAGCTTGTACCTAATTGAAAATTCATTATAAATCAGTCAAAATCATACAAAACATGTAACCTGTCTACCGATACAGCATTTCAAACTCAACGCCGCGCCGCTCTGTTCTGCTCTGCGACGTAGTTTCACCTCCCCGTGGTGCAGAGTGGAAACGTGTCTACAGACTCGTCACCTGTAGATGTACGGCCAAGAGAACTACACGTCACACTTGGTACAGTCAGCTACCGACGGGCTGCGTGCCGAGTGGGACAAAAACGTGGTGCGACTGGGCACCTTGGTACCAGTGCTCAGTTGCAGGAGGGAGGGGTCGTAACGTGTATCGGGTAGTCGCGACCCCGATATGCGGGACGACCAAATGTTCGAGCGGGTGTTGGTCGAATTCGCGCGTCAGGTGGTCCTAGCCCTGATTCGCGGATATGACCGACTCACGACGGGCAGAGGGGCCTTGTGCCGTAACATGTGGCGCCCAGTGGATGGGCCTCAGGATGAGTCTCGAAGAGTCGAGATGGAGAAAAAGGATGTGTGGTTATCTCCGGACCCGAGGAGAGGCGAGTTGTTCTCGTCTCGAATTGGGTCAAGAGACGTGATGATCGAGGGCTCTCGAGACACGAGGAGAGGTGGGTAGAGTCGCCTCGAATCGTGTCAAGAGGATGAGTGTGAGAGGGTCTCGAGTCGTGAGGAGAGGCGGGTCATGACGTCACGAATTGCGACAAGAGGCCGCATGTGGGACTCGAGTCACGAGTAGCGGCGAACGGACTGCCAACCCGTAAGTCGTGAATCGTGACAAAGAGTGGTTGAGATTGCTGGTGTAGTACGAATAAAACGAGTATTTGCCGTGGAGCGCATTGCGCGAGTATGGTCTCCCATCATGGGTAAAGCCTTCGTTGCTAGGTCCGGATGGGAATTATGGCCAGAGGCCCCAGGTGGATTTTATGGCGTAGGGGTACATAGTATCATGAGTCGTCCAATTGCACCCATGGACCCAGAGTAGTAAACTGGGGGGACGCGGTGGCTCGCCGTGCCTTGGAATGCAATCCGTAAAAAGGATTTACCACCTGGGTGATCAACTAATAAAAAAAAAACTCAACACGGCTCCTTAATATCAGGCGTGAATCACTCTAATGACTCAATAGAGCTACAGACCCCGTTCGATTTTGGCAACACGCCCGTATATTTTGTGCTGCCAAAATCGAATGTTGCCAAAATCGAACGATTTTTCTCATTTTTTTTCAGTTATTTTTGAAAAATAACTATTATTATAATCAAAATCGTTATTTTTAGTCCATTTCCGACCATTTGTGATCATTTTTCAATTTTTTCACCATGTTTTTGATGTTTTTCGTACTTCTCTTGTTTTGTTTATAATTTTTGTTTTCTTTTGTCATATTTGCTGTTTTTGTCGTTCTTCATCATTTTGTAGTTGTTTTTTGTCATATTGAATCTTTTGTTTGAATTTGTTTTTTAACTTTTGTTTTTTGTTTTTCATCTTTTCGTCATTTTTTAAATTTTTTAAAAATCTTTAGTTTATATTTTTGCATTTTATCACCATTTAAGAACATAAAAACGTATTTATAATGTTTGTTCAAATTAAATTGGTCCTGTTATAACGAAAACTAAAAGGTAATGTTGTTTCTAAAAACCGTTTCCCAAACCTGTTGCCAAAATCGAATGTTGCTAAAAACGAACGGAGTCTGTAGCTTTGATTGAAGGAAGGCCGCACTAATACCCAGATTTTTTCACCTGAAACTCAAAGATTTGGAAGATTTTCAAGCTCTTTTTTCGGTTGGCTTCAATTTATTTATTTTTCTATTTACCTTTTTACATACCGTAAACTGGGGGAACTTTGATCACTTTTTTCATTCATTTTTGAATATTTTGGAAGGGGTTACTTTTTAGTAATACCTAAAAGCATTAAAACCCTTACTGATGTGGAGTATTAAACATGATCATTGATTACAGTAAATTCAAACGACATTGGTGGTTATAATTAAATGTTTGTTACAAAATCAGATTTCATGTTTCGGGGTAACTTTGTTCACTATGGTTTTTACGTTTCTCAAAATCTTAAACTTTATTGTTTTGATGCCATTAAGAACAGAAGGCGCAAAACATCGATAACTGTAATTTTGTATTTGGACTCAATTAAATTTTTCAACGTTTTCTTTCAAAAACAAATATGCTCGATCGAAAGATGGACGATGTGGCTGCATACATTTAGGGGTAAAAATTATAAACATTTCTCAATATTTTTTGGCCTCAAAAACAAATAAAATTTTACCTTCATGCAATTCCCTAAGTTCTCATACTATTCCCATGATCTTTTTTTTCTTCAAACTTAACCCATTGATAGGGTTTTAAGTCATTTTTTCTATACGTGCTTTTTCATGGAAAATGACCATTTTTTTCAATATCCAAAAATTATCTTCAAATGACCATAAAAATAACATTAAAACTTAATCTAAACCAAGAAAAAAGTTGAACTTTCACATTAAACAACCCGTTTACTCCTAAATGCTTAAACTTGATCAGAAGAGATGTTTGTTTGTGAGCCTTAAAAAACCAGATATTTCAAGATATTAAAATTATATTTTAAGTAATATAAAAAATTTCCTAATCAAAACCAAAATTAGCATATTTGTAACTCAATTTACAGGCTTTCGAACGTAGTAAACAGTTTTCAGATTTTTTAACTTTATGATGATTATCTGCAAAAATTTCATGTTGATCAAAGTTACCCCGCTGATCAATGTTCCCTCAGTTTACGGTACTTTTTGAACCAAAAAGAATCTTTTCTTTAGCCCTTTTTTCTCCATATCTGAGGAGATTTGCAATAATAATACACAATATGTTGAATATAAATTTCATTACTTACCGTCAACTGGGGTAAAATGCAACACTTTTCATTTTCAATGGTTTCTAAAAAGCTCACGTCCACAGATAACTAAACCCTTTATGCATCAAAAGTTTAAAGGTTAGTGGGATATCAAAATGATGTAGTCAAAACAAATTATTGTTTTCTCCAGTTATTTTGAATTTTTTTAAAACATGTGATTTTCAGTATATTTAGAAAAAGGGGTAACTTGTACCAAACTTTGATTTTAATGAAAAATCTAATGAAAAGTATGTAAATGTTTAGTTTTTGATAAATTTTTTATGCCATAAAGCCCATTACACATAAAAACACCAATTGCAGTAATTCCTTGTTCTGTTGAAACCAATTTTTACGTTTTTTTTTCTGAACATAAGGATGTTGCATACATTTAGGGTTAAAAAAATACTACAAAAAATTCTACTAGCTGAAATTATAAAAATGAATATTTGCATGAATAAAATTTCAATGTTGCCAATTGCGTGATGCAAAACAATCATATTTGAGTATATGGGATCGAGATTTACAAGGTGTATCTTTGATCCCCAGGCTGATAACTAAATTATTAAAATATTTATATAAAAAAATTTGGTGATTGTTCGAAAAATATTTTTACACCAACAGTGCTAAATTGCAGGATTTAACCAGAAAAAAGTTTAAAGTTGTTATCATTAAGCCAATTCGTCATACTGGGTAAAGTTTCTTTGGGCATTTAAAAATGTAAAAATTTGTGCATTTATTGATAACTATTTTAAATTTTGAATGAAAATAAAAAAAATCTTTAAAATACTAGCTCAAGATGTGAAAAATTATGTCATCATCATTTTGCATTCATTAAAAGACAACTTGATTACGTTATATAAAATTAAAAATTATATCAGTTCTGTGGTATACAAATGTTGCATCTAACTCAGCTGTGTTACATGAAGCCCCGTTTGACGGTATTTATTTGAATCACCAAAAATAATAATTTCCACGAACGCCACCATCTACCCTTTCCCGCTCTTCGTGGCTATAGTATCACATCACATGCAGAATAATCACGTTTTCTAAGCCTTGGTACACTTTCTAACTGTTCCTCGTGAAAAACTATTTGAGAAAATACGTTTTTCCTCAGAAAAGAGGGGTTCCTAATTCGCCCCGGGTGCTCGTTATGCCCATATCTCCCCTAGGTCTTTTTTCTCTAAATAAGCATAGATTTCACAGAGTTTACATAAGACAATACTGAATGGCCCTAAAGGTACAATAAGATTCAGATTCAGTTAAGTGTTCTTTGAGCTGGTTGATCGTGCACCAAGCGTACAATGTAAATAATTTTGGTATGAATAGGGGAGAATGAGGATACTTGATCCCTGGGGATACTTGATTCCTTAGCTATATCTCGAAACTGGAATGTCTTACAAAGATCAAATGTTCTAGAAAAATGTGCCAAAATGAGCAAAATAACAATGCTTGTAGTTCAAAAATTTTAACAAAATAATTGTTTGAGTTATTGAACTTTGTTTGAAAAATTTCACAAAATGTAACTTGAAGATCATCACTTTTAAATGTTTCTTACATGGGAAAATTATGAAAAAAATATTTGTCCAATATACCAATCGTTCGAGCGTAAAATGAACTTCATAATGCCATATTTTCAAAGCAATGGAAAACTCTCAACTTTTTTCAGAAAAAGTTTTCTAAAATGTTGATTATGGGTACAATTGATCCCCTAGAGTTGGGTACAATTGATCACCCTTCCAAAAGGCATATTCTTCTTCTGAATTGATCGTTATGATTGCTGATAACGAAATTACTAATATTTAAAAAAAAAAATAATATTTACCAAACAATTGTCTGAAGAAAAAAGCAAAAATAATTAATTTTCTCTCAATCATAAAAAATAGCGCCTTTAAGTATGCAATGTTATTAGCGTTGAGACAAAGTTATAGAATTTTCTTTTTATGTCAGCTATAAATTGGGAAATGAGAACAAACATGACCAAAATAGTCAATTAACATTATATCTTGGGGTTTTGTTTAATTTTTAAACAAGGATTAGGGCTTCCTAAATAAAAGATCAAGTCTCCTTCAATAGGGGATCAAGTCTCCCCTAACTTCAGAAAAATCGCAATTTTTTTACTCCAACGAAAATGATTCTAGTTCATCAACGAGTTCAAGTATCGTTCTAATTTTTGGAGCATAGAAACTTGAAGTTACAAGCTGTCAGAAAATGTCAAAGACGGCGAGTTGCTAAATTTTTCCAAAAAGATATGGTGAAAATAAGAAAAGGGGATCAAGTATCCCCACTCTCCCCTATAATATTGTTTAATTTGCTTTTTCGACTCAATTGTCCTAAGTATACAATGATGGAAGTTGAATGATGGAACAAATTTGAAAAATGTTTGTTATTGCACAAAGGTTTTTTACGCGATATTAAATGCGCCGTTTATATGTAGGACTTGAAATATTTCTCTCAAATAACATGTTACTTTGCAAGAATCGTGGAAAATAATCGTGTTTAAGGCAAAAACCCGTGTCAATAGAAATCATGTAAGAAAAACGGAGCAAAATCATTCCCCGTTAAAGAAAATCTTAGTGTACTTTCAATGAATAACTTTGTCTGAAGTCCTAAAAAATCGATCTTCAGATATCAATTGTTTTTCGAGATAACACTAGATATCGATTTATCGATTTTTAAAATCATTTGGCATCCAGACAAGTTTTCAATTTTACCTATTTTCTCTAGTTCCCTCTTTAGTGATATTTTATTAAATCAAAACTTTGAATACCCCTAAATTGAGTCCGATTGACAAACATCACGTGAAGGTTACACTTTGTGCGAGGGACTCTTCCATTTTTTTTCCATTTATCAAAAACTCTTTGTAAACATAACTTTAGATAAGCTGGTTTTTTCCGTTGTAGTTCACTCCCTCTTCACAATATTTTTATTAAGTTAATTCTTCAGCTTCCTTCAGTAACGAACAAAAACGTATCATCCATCAAAAATAAACGCAGAGCAACTCTCAGTGGATACAAATTGCAGCAGAAAGGTGGATTAGAAAAACTGGAAACGAAAAAATATCAAAAGACACAGAATGAATGTTCATAAAAATAAGCTCGTTCACTCCGGAGCAGCGAAAAGGATGTACCCTATCCTTCAGCCAAATACCTCATGCACAAAAATAACCCGGACCGTCTTAAGTCGTTACACAGAGATGTGAAAAAAACAACATCCTATACACATACCCTGAGAACTGCACAAATTACTCTCCACATTACCATTGCATTAGTAATTCATGAAAATGAGATCCTTAATCATGGTTTGCCCCTGGAAGATGCTGTGTGGCCGCTGTTCTGCTCTGCTCATTCAAGAAAACAATGTTTGGGAAAACATCATATCATCATACCTACTCATGGAGGAGCTCAGCCGATGGTTGTGGATTTTTCATGAATGAAAATAACCCGACCAGGCGGGCGGCTGAATCATGGAAAATCTGTTTAGTTTTCCCATCCTTAGACCCCAAAATTGGGATAAAGCTGAATGATGGGAAAAGTGTTGTACTGTATCATGAGGTTTGATCGGTTAGATTTGAAATTTCAGATTATATGTTAAAACCTTCAAAAAATTTAATTTTGAAAGAATATGGCATTCAACTTTACAGAAATTTCAAAATTTGTCATGCTTAGAAATAAATTAGTGAATTTCGCTTTCCAAAAACGAAAACGTCGCAAAACATGTGGGTGGACCTTATTAAATTGTTGTGAAAGGAAACTGCACCAGACGATGCCGGTGATAGCATCAAAGTCACGTCAGATTAGAGTTTTTTTTTCTGATCGCTCGTTCTTCGCTGTTCTCCAGAAATCTCGCTCGCCATGTCAAAATTCGATTTCCGTCGTATCCAATTTCTGCCGGAACAAACGGTACATTTCACCTCGAGCACTTCGAAAAATCTCTATGACACACACACACACACACACACACACACACACACACACACACACACACACACACACACACACACACACACACACACACACACACACACACACACACACACACACACACACACACACACACCCATCTCAACCCCCGCATATACACAAACACGCACAAGTTTATCCACATGCACATTCGGGGGATATTTTCCGCGTTTTGGTGATGACGTCATTACATATAAATGAAATTTCGGAAACTTGGAAAGAAATCGAATCAAATGGGGCGGCAATCAAGATGGCAGAAAAATCCGTAACCGAGATTGCTGGATAATTCCATGTGATTTTGTTCGTTCTCAGATTTCTGGTATGAAAATGGTGAGGAATTTTCATAGAAATCTTTAAAGTTGTTCAGTCTAAATAAAGCCACCAGTTTCGTTGCCAGCATCAACAATCAACAAACTCAGCTCAGCTCATCAAAATTTAGACAAATTGTTGTGTTGAAAAGGATTCGGCACGGTACAGTTGCCGTTCTTTGAACCGCACGGAAGCAAAATAGGGCGCCCTGTTTCCCCAAAAACGTCATCTCGAGACGCGAATCTCTATCAACCTCAAACTGTCAATCCCTTGTCGAACCCAAAAACCTAAAAACTTTTACTATAACTTCCTTTCTCAAGAGGATTTGTCTGTCTTCGTCTGAATCCTCGCTCAAGGTGTAGTAAATTTGCAAAATCTGGTGACAGATTGTGGATTGTTAGTTTCTATTTTGACTTGCTGTTTATTTTAGATTTTCGATCTTTAAAGCCTGTATAAATTGATGTGTCTACGTACGCGAAAAGTCGTTTCACCTGTTGATCAGACGACATTTTGGCGTACGTTTAGTGAAAAAAAACAAAAAACAAAAATAATTGAAAATTATTAAAAAAAAAAAAACAAAATGAGGGCATTGACGGATTACATTATAATTCATAAGTGGGTTATCATAAGTAGGTGATATTTGATAACATCAGTGTTCTTTTTTTTTCTTTCTTTTTTTTCTTTTTGTTTTTTCTTTTTTTTATTTTTTTTTTTGTAGCGGCCCACCACACTCCCCCACACCAAAAAGCTCATTAGAGCCCCCTGGTAATGGACGCTACTGTTCTCAGCATGTCTGGCAGCAACAAAAACTAATAAAAAACGCGTTCTGCTCAGTATGAGCAAATAGCCTGCTTCTTCCCTAATTAGACCGCAGAAATAAAAATAAGCTTGAAGCATTTCTTGAATCTAATTGAGGAAAAGGTGACGACCCCAATTCAGCGATATAGCTGAAACATTTGTACAATTTAAATTTGACTGTATATTCCAATAATATAATCGGACTGTTAGAAACATGAAGGGATGTCTTTGCATCTCTGTTTATACTGAATAACATAATTTGATCCAAAACTCAGTATCAAAAGTCAGAGACAGGTTTTGATTCAATAATATCTTCAAACAGAAGAAGCTTGAAAAATAAAAATTATAGTCTCTTGAAAAATAGAACCAAGATCCAAAACAAAAAAGAGAGTCTTAAACCAAATATCAATGCTAATTAAAAAAAAAGAATAAATTATAATTTTGATAACCTGTACTACCATTAGATTTGCACTCAAATGTTACAAATCATGAAAATGATTAAGATTTTCGAAGAAAACTTTTGAGTTCCGTTTTTTATTCAACATCACAATGAAAATGCCATTATTCAATCAAAAATTAAATAACATATTCCTAAAGCCAAATTTTGAACATTGATGAGAAAGAGCAAAAAAATTGAGGATAAAATGTTTTTATTCTTATTCTTATTTCTTATTCTATTATCATTAAACCAGGATTATCAATTATTATTCATTACGAAGAATTTCTATTCGAAAAGTTAAAAAAAAACTAAATTTATCTTATTAATTCGAAAGCCTTTTATAACCAGACGCTGAAAACGCGTGTTTTAATTTTAAAAGTGATAAAGAGAGAAGTAAAAAATGCTGTAATTTTCTACGAAATTGAGAGTTTTAATGCCTTCTTGTAAAAATATTCTTGTAACAAGTTCGAAATTTGTAACAATACTTTGAGGACTCGCCTTTAAAATTCCAAGCTATCCTCTCAACTTGTTGAAATTTCTATCAATTTATTCAGACTTTCAACTCGCTTGTATTTTTTTTCTGTTTTGTTCAGGCTTTCATCTCAACTCGCCTTTCAAATTCAAAGCTATCCTCTCACCTCGCTTGAATTTTTTATCTATTTATTTAGGCTGTCCTCTCAACTCGCCCTTCTAATTCAAGCTGTCCTCTCTACTCGCATAAAATGTTTTATAGAATGGTTCAGGCTGTCCTCTCAGCTCGCCCTACAAATTCCAAGCTGTTCCATCAGCTTGCTTGAAATTTCTTTCAAATTCAAGCTGTTATCTTAACTCGCTTGAAATTTCAATCGATTTGCTCAGGCTTTCCTCTAAACTCGCCGTTAAATTTTAAGCTGTCCTCTCAACTCGCTTGAAGTTTTTATCGATTTGTTCTGGCTGTCCTCTCAACTCGCCTCCCAATTTCAAGTTGTCTTCTCTATTCGCATTAAATTTTTATTAATTTGTTCAGGCTGTCCTCTCAACTTGCCTCTTAATTCCAAGCTGTCCTCTCAGCTTGCTTTACATTTCTATCAACTTGCTTTATATTTCTATTCAATTTCTATCGAGCTGTACCCTCAACTGGCCAATAAATTCCAAGCTGTCCTCTCAACTCGCATGAAATGATTTATCGATTAGTTCAGGCTGTCGTCTCAACTCGCTTTTCAAATTCAAGCTGTCTTCTCAACTCGCTTGAAATTTGTACCTATTGGTTCAGGCTGTCCTTTCTACTTGCCTTGCAATTATAAAGTGTTCTCGCAACTCGCATGAATTTTTTATTGATTTTTTCACGTTGTCCTCTCAACTCGCATGAAACTTCTTTGGATTTGTTCAAGCTGTCCTCTCAACTCGCCTTTCAAATCTCCAGCAGTCCTCTCAACTCGCTTAAAATATTTATCGATTTGTTCAGGCTGTCCTTTCAACTCGCCTTTCAAATTCAAGCTGTCCTCTCAACTCGCTTGAAATTTTTACCGATTTGTTCAGACTGCCCTCTCAACTCGCCTTTCAATTTTAAGCTGTCCTTTCACCTCGCTTGATATTCTTATCAATTTGTTTAGGCTGTCCTTTCAACTCGCTTTTCAATTTCGATCTCTCTCTAAACTCGCTTGAAATTTCTATGGATTTACTCAAGATGTCCTCTCAACTCGCCTCTCAATTCCAAGCTGCCATTTTTACTCGCTTGAAATTTTTATTGAATTGTTAAGGCCGTTTTCAAAGCTCGCTTTTCAACTTCAAGCTGTCCTCTCAATTCGCATGAAATTTTCATCAATTTATTCAGGCTATCCTCTCAACTTGCCTTTCAATTGCAAGCTGTCCTCTCAACTCACTTAAAATTTTTATCGATTTTTTTAGGCTGTCCTCTCAACTCCCCTTCCAATTTTAAGCAGTCCTCTCAACTCGCATGAAATTTTAAATCGATTGGTTCAGGCTATCCTCTCAACTCGCCGCTCTAACTCAAGCTCTCCTTTCAATTCGATTGAAATTTTTTATCGATTTGTTCAGGCTGTCCTCTCATTTTGCCTTTTTAATTTCAAACTGTCCTAAAAACTCACGTGAAATTTTTATTAATTTGTTCAGGCTGTCCTCTCAACTTGCCTTTCAAATTCTAAGCTGTCCTTTGAACTCGCTTGAAATTTTAATTGATTTGTTCAGGCTGTCCTCTCAATTCGCCATTCAACTTCAAGCAGTCCTCTCAATTCACTTGAAATTTTTATTGATTTGTTCAAGCTGTCCTCTCAATTCACCTTTCAACTTCAAGCAGTCCTCTCAATTCGCTTGAAATTTTTATAGATTTGTTCAAGCTGACCTCTCAATTCACCTTTCAATTTCAAGCAGTCCTCTCAATTCGCTTGAAATTTTTATCGATCTGTTCAGGCTGTCCTCTCATCTTGCCTTTTCAATTTCAAACTGTCCTAAAAACTCACTTGAAATTTTTTATTTATTTGTTTAGGCTGTCTTCTCAACTTGCCTTTAAAATTCCAAGCTGTCTTTTGAACTCGCTTGAAATTTTTATTTATTTGTTCAGGCTGTCCTCTCAACTCGCCGCTCTAACTCAAGCTGTCCTCTCAATTCGCTTGAAATTTTTATCGATTTGTTCAGGCTGTCCTCTCAACTCGCCCTTCAAATTCTCTGCTATCCCATCTGCTCGCTTTAACTTTTTATCAATTTATTCACGCTGTCCTCTCAACTCGCCCTTCAAATTCCAATCACGCTTGAAATTTCTTTCAAATCCAAGCTGTCATCTTAACTCGCCTTCCGATTTCAAGCTGTCTTCTCATCTCGCCTCAATTTTTTATCAATTTGTTCAGGCTGTCCTCTCGACTCACTTTTAAATTTCAAGCTGTCCTCTCAACTCGCATGAAATTTTAAATCGATTGGTTCAGGCTGTTCTCTCAACTCACCTTTCGATTTCAAACTGTCTACTCAACTTGCATGAACTTTTTATTGATTTATTCAGGCTGTCCTCTCAACTCGCCTTTCAAATTCATGCCTTCCTCTTAACTCAATTGAAATTTTTATTGATTTGTTAAGGCTGTCGTCTCGTCTCATCTCTCAGCTTGAAATTTCTATCGATTTGTACAGGCTTTCCTCTCAATTCGCCTTCCAATTTGATGCAGTCCTCTCAATTCGTTTTTTTTTTGTTGGGTACCTATCACTGCGACCAGTTAGTTGATCTTTTGTAATATGTCCCCTGTTTTTTTCGCTTGAATTTTTTATCGATTTGTTCAGGCTGTCCTCTCATCTTGCCTTTTAAATTTCAAACTGTCCTAAAAACTCACTTGAAATTTTTATCGATTTGTTCAGGCTGCCCTCTAAACTCGTCATTTAAATTCCAAGCTGTCCTTTGAACTCGCTTGAAATTTGTATTGATTTGTTCAGGCTGTCCTCTCAACTCTCCTTTCAATTTCAAGCTGTCCTCTCAACTCACTTGAAATTTTTATGCTTTGTTCAGGCTGTCCTCTCAACTTGCCTTTCAAATTCAAGCTGTTTTCTCAACTCTCATGAAAGTTATATCGATTTGTTCAGGCTTTCCTCTCAACTCGCCGCTCTAACTCAAGCTGTCCTCTCAATTCGCTTGAAATTTTTATCGATTTGTTCAGGCTGTCCTCTCAACTCGCCCTTCAAATTCTCAGCTATCCCATCAGCTCGCTTTAACTTTTACTCAATTTATTCAGGCTGTCCTCTCAACTCGCCCTTCAAATTCCAAGCACGCTTGAAATTTCTTTCAAATCCAAGCTGTCATTTCAACTCGCCTTCCGATTCCAAGCTCTCATCTCGCTTAAAATTTTTATCAATTTGTTCAGGCTGTCCTCTAAACTTGCCTTTCAATTTCAAGCTGTCCTCTCAATTCACCCGAAATTTTTATCCATTTTTTCAGGCTAATCTCTCAACTCGCCTTCCAATTTTAAGCTATCCTTTCAACTCGCTTGAAATTTATGTCAATTGGTACAGGCTGTCCTCTCAACTCGCCATTCATTTTCAAGCTGTTCTCTAGACTCGCTTAAAATTTTATCAATTGATTCAGGCTGTCCTTCTCAACTGGCTTTTAATTTTAAGCTGTCCTCTCAATGCGTTTGAATCTTTTTTTTTATCAGGCTGTCCTCTAAACTCGCTTTCCAATTTAAAGCTGTACTCTCAACTTGCTTCAAATTTTTATCGATGGGTTCAGGCTGGCCTCTTAATTCACCTTTTAATTTCAAGCTCTCCTCTAAATTTGCATGTAATTTTTATCGATTTGTTCAGGCTGTCCCCTCAACTCGCCTTTTAAATCCAAGCCGTCCTCTTAACTGATTTGAAATTTTTATCGATTTGTTCAGGCTGTCCTCTCAACTTGCCTTTCAATTTCAAGCAGTCCTCTCAATACACTTGTACTCGTCTTTCAATTTCAAGTTATCCTCTGAGCTCACTTTCCAATATCAAGCTGTCCTCTCAACTCGTTTGAAAACTTTATGAATTTGTTCAAACTGTCCTCTCAACTAGCCTTTCAAATTCCAAGCTGCCCTCACAATTCACTTGAAATGTATATCGATTTGTTAAGGCTGTCCTCTCAACTCACCTTCCAATTTCAAGCTGTCCTCCCAACTCGCTTGAAATTTTTATTGATTTGGTCTTTCCTCTCAAATCGCCTTCTAATTTCAAGCTGTCCTCTTAACTCGCTTGAAATTTTCATCAATTTGATCAGGCTGTCCTCTTAACTTGCCTTTTTAATATCAAACTGTCCTCTGAACTTGCTTGAAATTTTTAGTGATTTGTGCTGGCTGTCCTCTCTACATGCCTTTCAATTTAAAGCTGTACTCTCAACTCGCTTGAAATTTATTGTTCTGGCTGTCCTTTCAACTCGCCAAAAAAATAGATACATATAACGAATTTCTGCGAGGAGTGTCAAATCAAAACTTAAAAAATTATTAGGTAGAATTTTGCTAGACTTTCAGGAGATAAACATAAGTGCAAAATTCAAAATATAATGAATCTATAAGCAATTCCATTAGGATTTTTTGCCTGAAAACAAGTTACAAGCCGTCAAACTTCTATTAATTTCATAATAATATCTCCGAACAAAATTATTCTCCAGCAAAAGAACAATAACAAATGAGTTAAAACATTTTCAAGATAGATTATAAAAAAAGGCAGAAAAAATCTTCTCCTTTTAACTACCTTGACAGATTTTTTTCTAACTTGATAACACGAACAAACTTTGACAAATTCGTTAAACTGCACTAATTGTGTTGAAAAGTTTTTAAATCTTTTCAAGCACGCACCGATTAGCGGGGCCATTTTTTCTCATGTACCGCCTCAATGTGCCCAAAAATTATCCAACAATCCTTTCAAGCGCCGCGCCCGGCACGTAAGAGAAACCGGCTAAATCTAATTACCGTTCGGTATTTTTCTTTCCAGAGTCCTCAGCCTGATTCCGCAAAATGTTTTTAATTTATTTTCATTGTTGCTTTTTTCTTAATTTTGGTCCGTTTCAACAGGAACAGAACCCCATTGCTGGGCTGATATAATGAATCGCTCGATTGCGTAGGCTGGTCGCGGTCGGTGATAATGAAGGAGCGCGGGGCGTATGTAGAGGTTTTCGAAAGCTCCTGGCCCCCGCACTTGATGGAAATTTACCTACTGAAATCGCCTTTTTTAGTATTTGATTGCCCGTTGATTAACCCTCATCCTTACCAGTTTTTATCCGTTAGAATTCCTTGAGTGTCAATTTGACACTCCTGACCAAACCCGTTAAAGCTCTCTTTTTTCTCAACCGATTTGTATAAAACTTATAGTTTAAGAAACCTCGTAATGTAACTCGAATATGAATTTTAGACAATATTTATCAACAGCATTTCAGTTTTACGTTATTCAAAGCCTAAGAAAACGAAATCGATTTTTTTTTAGAAGAAATGTTTCAGCTAAAAGACTAATAGCTCAGCTACGAAATGCTCAAAAAAAATACTAAACTTCGATTGCTGATCCTTGAAATTTATGCATTTTCAAGTCATTTGACATCAACTGATCATTAACAACATTTAGGTGAGTTCTTAAATAATTTTTAACACGGGAAAAAATATTTTATAAAAATCGAATTTCTTTGATTGGATTTGATACAATTGTCTCAGATAATTTTTTTTTAAATCTGCTTTTGAAATATTTCCATGACCATGAAGCTCATCTAATCAAATATCCCTGACACCTGCTCTCGAACCCATTTTACAAAACCTCAAACGCATAAATCAATCAGGGGCAGCAGTGGGTGTGTGTGGTTTAGCTAGAAGTTCCACCTCCGCCTAAGTATTCGCAAACGCCAACCTGCAACGGCGGCGGTCGGTGTTCAATGAATGGTTTCAATTACTGCGGTTTTGAATGCAATATCAGTTCAGTTGAGCGAGATAACAATCATCGATATCGGAGCGCCGGATTTCGCCAGGTAGCAATTCGCCATTTGTAATTCACATCACATTCATCAACTGACTGGAACTTGAATGGGATCGATGCGTTGTTGGCTGCTTGACTGCTTTCTACTTTGCATCATTATGATCAATAGAAAATATTCGACAGATATTTCGGTATGGAATGATGAGCGTTCAATTAAAATTTGCATTTAGAAATTGTCCAGCATTTTATTTATATAAATACAAATAAAAAAAACAAATTTAAGAAGAACTTAAGGGATTTTGATTCTTATTTTAGCTGTAAATATCTTATTCTTCTTCAAACACCAACATGGCCCAAACTTGTATACATCCTCGGAAATGATAAACTTGCGTTTATGTTAAATTTCTATAAGAAAAAAAAAACTTGCGTCTCATTTTTCTTTTCAACATACATACCTAGTAGGTATATCTGAAACTCAGATCATGCATTCATGCATCATGCATCAAAATATACAGGAACAAGGGAGGAATGAAGCGTGGAGTTCCCTTCCGTCATATGAATTTAAAGAATTTTATTAGGAAGTAAAAATGTTCAATTTCCAGAGTTAAAAACTTAACAGCTCTTGTTCCTTCAAGCTGTGAATTGAATTTTGCTACCCTAAACTTCATGATGATGAAGAAAATTTTCGGGAGCGGCACGTCAAACACGCCTTCAAGCGATCGATGCTTACTTAGATCCGCCCTTATAATAGCTGGAAATATCCAGTAGACAGTTTTCGGCGTTAGTCCACATTTTTCCCTTCTCCTTTAGAGCAGATCCATAGAGCTATAAAAGCAATTATAATTGTAGCCTTAACGATTTTATGCTCTAACTGTGGGTCCATGGTAGCTTTGAGTCTAGTAAAATTCCTAAATATTCCACTTGTGATCCGAAGTTCAACTCTTTCCCATCTAATGTTAGAGGTTTTAGTGTAGGTTTTTGTCTCAAAGTGAATGCCATTAGAGTAGTTTTAGAAGGATTTATGTTCAGTTCCTCTTCCCTGTACCAGAATAAAGGATGTACGAATCGAAAAGTGGCCAACTTAAATTCGCCGTATTTTTTCGAATCATCCATATAAAAACCTAACTTACTTACTTACTTAATGATCCCGCGCCGATCCTCCGGTGCATAGGGCCGTGGTAAAAGACCTCCACTGTTGACGATCCGGAGCCAACGTCTTCACCTGGTCCCAGTCAAGATTCTCGTCGACAGTTCGGATTTCAGCGGCTAGGCTTCGCCGCCACGAATTTCTGGGTCTACCTCTTCTTCGATGACCTTCTGGATTCCAGTCAAGCGCCTCTCTGCAAATCTCGTTTTCATCTCTTCGCAGCGTGTGCCCAATCCATCTCCACTTACGTTCCCGAATCTCGATTTCTAGCGCTGTTGATTGAAGCCAACTTGGGAATGAAAGAACGTTCTTCTGGAATTTGTAATCGGTTTATTACAGGACGATTAAAATTCTCCTGCGGAAATATGTTGAAGGTTAGTTTAGGAAATTTTAACAATCAGTCCAAACTTACATTTAGTGTTCATTTATATTCCTTTCAGAAGTTCTTCCCATCGACTCGGGATGTAAAGGGTCCTATTTAGATTAATAAGCTTGGTAATTACGGTGCAAAATAATGATTTCAAGTTATGGCTCACCGTATCGTGAAGTGATAACCACTATCTACAACTATCCTGCACTTTATAAATCCTCTCGCAACCTCGATCTAATCGACACGACAAATGAATATAATAATAATTTTGGAGCAGTTTATGATTTAAATGTACTAACCTTAACGAATATAAACTTTAATGCAAATGGCTTTGAAAAATATAATGTAAAACTCTATCAACTAGAACACGTTATTTGCTCAACCTTTTGCCAATCCGAAAACTATTCTCTCCTCTTTGCTTCCGTCGCGATCAGTTGACGTTTTCCACGTCTTGACGTCTCGATGTCGATGATCGATCGCCACCGGCCGAGGGATTCGACACGGCGCTCGCAACAAGCGCCTTTTGATGACACCGGCGATGTAGTTCCTCATTCGAGATCCAGTTGCCAGGCCACCAAGCGCGGATGATATTCCGCAGGCAGCGGTTTACTATATAAAAACCTAAACACCCTTAATTTTGTATGTGGGTATGCGTAAAATAATGCGTCTTTTTGGCTTTAGACAATAGGTCTTTAGTTTTGTTAGCGGTTTAATTTTGCCGCTAAATTTTGATTGAGCTAGCGAATTATAAAGTTCCGCTATTTTTTGGTTCCGCTAAATGAAGAACGCTAACTTCCATTTACTTGTTTCAAATTCACAAATTATTACTGATAGAAGTATACTTTTTGTCATTTGACAACTAAAGAAGACATCGAACATCATTCTTACACCAATATGCGCTCCAAGTGAAAATGGTCACTTCGAATGGTCTCAGGGGAGAATTTCCTCATACAGATTAACTTTTTTTACTCTTTCAGTACTTCTTTTCTCATCATTCTCAGAAAACAATTCAATAAATATTGTTAAACAGTATTAAACTATTTTAAACACCATTTATATAATTCAAAGCTACAAGGTCAACTTTTAGATACTGTTGTTTGCTTGCAGCAAAAATACAATAAAACGGCATACTTGATCAATATTTTACATGACGTTAGCAAGGTCGTCAACATGCGGTGATTTGTTGAAATGTGTTTTTTAGGTTAATCGATGGACTTTCAAAAGCTTTTCCAAAGTTTTTTTTAGATCTCACATTACTATCTTATACGCCAAGTCTCGAATAATAAATGGTGGAAAAATCTGCTTTTTACAACTTGTTTTAAGGGGATGAGATATTTACTTTTCACAAAGCAGTTTTTACAAGTATTTCAAATCAGGGAAAATAAAAATAAGATAGTATCACCATAGAATGAATTTGCATATTTATTTCATTTAGATTTTAAGATATTCGTTAGGCAATGCTCCTATCATGAGAATTTTGCATTACTATTTTGAAAGTTTGAAAAAAGTGAAACCTGGTTTAAGATTTTTCAACAGACTGGGCACAATAAACAATCTGCACTATGTTTGTAAAGTATTTGAGCAAACGAATTGAGATGCAACCATAATCCATGCTGTTGCCATCCTGTTTACGTTATTGTTTATCAACAGTTAGCGATTAGCGCTTTAAGCTTGAAGCGATAAATTAGCGATTAGTGATGAGTTAGCGATTTAATTAGTGCCGCTAATTTTTCAATTAGCGATGCCGAACACTGTGTATACGACATTATTGACAAAGCTTGATTGCGTAGTAATGGACGACGAAACCCACGCCAAGGCAGACTTCAGACACCTTCGGGACAAGAGTTTTATACAGCAACCGGATGGGGAAAGGTGGCAGACATTTTCAACCATATTAAACTATCAAAATTAGCCAAGACATATCTCGTTTGGGAATCTATCTGTACCTGAGGATTGTAAAGCGACATTTTCGTTGCAGCCGAGAACGTCAACCAGGAAATTTACGTAAAAAAGTCTCTTCAAAAGCGTTTACTACCTTTCCTATGGAAACACTGAGGAACTTGTCTGTGCTGTTTTGACCGAATTTGGCACCCTGCCATTATGAAATTAGGCCATGGAGTGGTATGCCGCCAACAACATTCAGGTTATGCCCAAGGATAAGAACTCCCCAACACACCAGAACATCTCCCAATCGAAAAAATATTTGACGACAGTTAAGCAAAACCGTAAGAAGACCCAAAAATCTGTAAGCAGCGAGAAGCAGTTCAAAGCAAATTGGCGTTCTGCGCCGAAAAATGTGGATAAGGTGGCAGCTCAAAATCTGATGGCAGGCGTCAAACGAAAGTCTCGCAAATTTGGACTAGGTCAACCGGCATCATGACTGAGTATTTTTTCGTCTTTTATACAGATTGGACTTCAAAAGAAAGATACCTTGATTTCTTAAAGAAACAAATAATCGAGTTACACGCAATTTAGTTTGATCACTTTTTGATCCGAACATCCTTTAGAGCATAGTTAAGTGCAGATAGCATTCTGTTTGACAACACGTTCTCATATTTCCCCCGAACTATTATTACTACGACGTCTGCTATGCCAATAACTTCGAATCCCATAGATACAAGCTTGTTTAGCAGGTCGTCCACGATCATTTTTTTTTTGTTTCGATTATAGTCGTTTTACCATCTTTATGGCATTCGCGACTTTATCAACGTTTCAGTTGCCACGATCAATGAGTACAACAAGAGTGAATGAACCTCATCTTGAGGACATCCCTACGGAGTGACACTGATGTTAAGTCCTCCCAAGGTTGCATAAATCGTCCAATTTATTAGCCTGTCACTAGTCCAGTTAACAATTGCCATGTGTTTCACACGGCGCCTCGTCTTTTTATACCTGATTCGATTGAGTTATGAGGTGCGTTGTTCAATGCCACTTCAATGTCTATTAAAAAAAGCAAGAGCTAGCTTTTGCCTCAATAGTTTTTCTAGTTTTTGTGTTAAGGTGTGTAAGATCGCAACCGTTGACTTTCCTTTTTTGGAAGCGAACTGAAAATTGTTCAACTTACTAAAGCTAAGATACTGCACTGAGATTTAATATGCTCGTCAAGTATCTTCTCCATTATCCATAGAATTATGGATGGTAGATTGATAATTCTGAATCCAGGGCTGAAAAACAGAAAATTTTTTTTTAAAAAAAGCGCGCAAACGTCAAGTTGGTCTGATTCAATCACCAACCAGTGAACAAGTAACAAATTTTTTTCCAATAGAATGACTATATTAAATTTTGTTTTTAGCCTTTAAGAGAGTTTTGCACGAGCTATTATCTTAAACGATTACAAATCTTTTCAAAAAGTGCTCTGATTTTTGCCGAAAAGTAAAAAAAATGCTGCAGCAAATTTCTATTTGCCTGACTTAGGTCTGAATGGCTTAGGTTGAGTTTCATCTTTTTTTCCCTGGATTTGGGGTAAAGATCACGCACACCTTTCTCCACTGTGTGGGAATATGACAAAGTGTCATACTGGCGACGAACATTTCAACCAAACAGGCACGCTGGGCCGTGTTAAACCATTAACGCTTGAAAAATAACCATAATCGAAGTTTTGTGGGTTAAGTCGTTTTATGAGTTTTCTGCGAAAACTCATAAAATGGGATTTCAAAAAGAACTTCAATAATGGTTATTTTTCAAACGTAATACCAAATATGAATAATGGTTGAAAAATAACCGTTTTTGAAAAAGGGATCGTGATTCTTTATAATAGTTATACAAATGGCTGATTAGTTTTGTTTCATGAGAGCAATATAAATAGCTTAAATTTTGACGTTTCTCTCGCAAGCCAACCAATTGCGTGCGTAGGATGAGTTCCTTATCTCTGGGTTGTTAATCATTATTACAGAAAATGAGGACAGACTTTTTAACCTTCCAAAGCCGTTCGCTAAATATCCGTTTCGGGGAAATATGCGTTGTAATTTGATTTCGTTCTCCTGGCTGTAAATGTTAACCGATTTTGATGATATTATATTCATTGTGTAAGTAATTTATTCTTATTACTCATCATTTCAAAATAAAGTCAATATGTATTACCAGGATTTCAGAAACTGGTTCAGAAAGTTAAAAGTCCGAAAAATCAATTTGATTTTTAAAATACTCATAACTTCTGACAGCTTTTCTGTATTTAATTATTTCATTGATGTTTGAAATTGTCAAGAATCCATCTATCCGACAATGTATAAATATGTTGGGGTCCAATGAAAGTTTTTACCGCTATGACAGATTTTCCAGTAGAAAAAAAGTCTTACTTTAAAAAAACGACATCCAGTTTTTGCTTTGCTTAGCTGTATTTCATTTCTCAATGAACCGATTTTAAAAACTCAAATTTTAGTTTTTTGGCGTTAATTTGATCATTATTTTCATAGAACATACTTGGTCTGTCAAAACTACCAGTTCATCAGTATATTGGAATGAAGATAAAGATGTTTGAAATGTGCGCTTCGGGTCATATTGACCCGAACGGCTTTGGAGGGTTAATGAAATAAATGAGAAATTAGTTGAAGTCGAATTTCGTTGTCTGACGCCATCTTGAAATCCGAGATGGCGGCTTCCCCTAAACTTTCAAATGCAGTTAATCACTGAAAATCGCATAAAACTCCCATAATACGGGTATTGGGTGAAAGGGCTAACCCGATCAGGAGAGCATATCAAAATAATAACTCAAACATATCTCACCAAGATATTTACATCTGATTCAGTTATAAATAAGTACTCCAAATTTTCGATTTTAAGTTTCTCCAATCTGAATTATATCTTATTCTGATTGACAAATTTGAATGGGGTTGAGCTCATATTCAATGATCAAAATTTTTTCGGATTGTCCTAAAATAAAATGATTATATCTTATTCTGATATACGTACAACTTTTTCTGAAACACGGACATCGAAGTCAACGGCTCAAACATTACATTAACGAGTTTTGCTCAACAGATTCATAAAATTGAATCAATCTTTTGGGAACCAAAAATGGGGCATGGTTTTATCAAATAATGTGGTTTATTGACTTTCCACTAGAAAATTTTCTCGAAGCACTCATATCTTGATAAGTTATAATTTTGATATAATTTGTTCTGTCCAATATCAAACTATGCTATCTGAACGAGATATAATCTTGATAGGAGCTTATCAAAAACTGATATAATTTAGCTATGATCGTCTAGATTTTTTGATATAATTTGAGATATTTTAACATCCTACGAGTACTGATTTATAACTCATTTAGATAGAAAAAAATAAGTATCAAAGTATCTCATTTTGATATAATTTTGTTTTTCCCTCCTGATCGGGAAACCAGTAGAAGTCGTATTTTGTTATCTGATGCCATCTTGGAATCCAAGATGGCGGCTTCTGCTGAACTTCAAAATTCTGTAAATGACTAAAAATCACACGAAAGCCCTACAATATTTGTAGTGGGTGAAAGGATCACACGAAGAAAACGAATTTCGCTATCTAATGCCATCTTGAAATCCAAAATCGCGGCTTCCGCTGAACTTTAAAATGCTGTCAATAACTGAATATCGTATGAAAGCCCCATGATATTGGTAGTGGGTGAAATAGCTAAACTAGAAAAAAAACTCCAAAACGTAAACGAGCTGCGCAAAAAATGCTAGAATAAAACCATAATAAATGCTTGTTTTCCTAATCTGTGCCTAATGCTTGTTTGCTTAATCTGTGTTACTTTGACTTTTCTAAGGCCTAAAGCTCGGCTAGTTTTGAGGTTATGGCTGAGGCCAATCAGTTACCGTTAGATACTAACGACCGGACATAGCCTACTAAACGAAAAAAAAAAAAATATTTCGCTGTTGAATCAGTTGCGTCTCACGTGCACATATGGAAATCCGTAGACCGAATTATTGCGCGAGATCATCGGGAATTATCAATAGACTCGAAATCCTTGGTGCTGTTGGATGAGTTCGACCAATATTCTTAACAAGGTTTTTGCTTAAGATTTGGGAAACGGTCAATATAAGGAACAAGGGGCCAAAATTAAGAGCATCACAAATAGTATTTTGAAGGCATTCATACGGGAAAAAATAACAATTCTTTAAACAAATTAACAACCATATTTTCTCAAAAACATTCAAAGGTATATTGTACAGGGAGGCTTAAATGCTTTAGACATCAATTATCCTTAAGCTAAGAATATAGAAAGTAAACATAAAAACCTTCTTGAATCGAAATGTCCAAATTTAAATCCATTTAAACACAGCCTATGATTGATCAGGTCCAATAAAAAAATAATCTTCTCCCTGACCGTATCGGGGGATCCAATCGGAACCCCGGTCGGCGATGGACCGGTACCGATATGCTCATTTGCTTCCCGTTTCCGAGAGCGGCTCTGGCCCCGAGGTCATGAAGACACCAACAACCGGACGACGAACTAATTAAATTAATTTATTAGCTTTTTGTCTTTCCAGTTAATCGATCGTCAACACAGCCTGCCTGCCTGCCATTGGTGTGCTGTGGGTGGGCGTCGGTCGGGATTCCTAGAATTGTGCCCCGACGCTCGACCGACCGGTATGAGTGTGTGTCTTTCGTGTGGAGCGCCGCCATCAGATCTCTCTGGGTGATGGGTGTTATGTACCAATGATTATCCCCATTAGCTCCAGATCCTTCTCCGGAGCGATTCTCACTGGGGCCAGGTTTCAGTCCGGAGTCGGGAGTCGGATATTCAGATTAGGTTGCAAACAATGTACATGCGATTCCCGCGGTGTTTGCTTGCCCACATCCAATGAGCTTATTTGCATATCTTCGGGCGCTCTATGGACCACTTCCACTTTCTGTCGCGCCTTTTCCTCCTCTTTCGCCATCATGAGCATAGGATTTCGCCCGAGTGGAAAAACGGTGAGGTCTGTAATTGTTCCGTTTGGCATTTAGTTTCCTCCACGCCGCGCCGCAGCCGTGTTCTTTGAATACCTATACTCCTGGTTGGGTGATGATAAATTCGCGCTTGTTGCTTTATGTTTCCCGTTTATCATTAAAGAGCACTCCCACGCCAGGCAAGGATGCGAAATGGATCAATTTGAGGCTATGATTAGTCGGTGGTAATTGAACGCCCCCTTGACTAGCTGCAATTACTGTCTTCTTGTCTTTGGCCAGTTGAGTGTAATCATCTTTGTACCGCAGATAGATAGATTAGAGAACGTGATCATTGCGATTTTTCATGTTTCTCAGAAAAGTAGTGACGCAATTATTCCAGGAATCGTTAAACGAAGACAACACTATCAAGATTAGTAAAAATGAGAAAAAACTACAAAAATAATGAAAATGACAAAAATGACAAAAATTACAAAAATGAAAAAATGACAAAAATGACAAAAATGACAAAAATGACAAAAATGACAAAAATGACAAAAATGACAAAAATGACAAAAATGACAAAAATGACAAAAATGACAAAAATTACAAAAATGACAAAAATGACAAAAATGACAAAAATGACAAAAATGACAAAATTGACAAAAATGACAAAAATGACAAAATTGACAAAAATGACAAAAATGACAAAAATGACAAAAATGACAAAAATGGCTTTCCTTATAGGGGAATCGTGGCTTGAAATTTATATATCAATTTTTCGTTTAATTAACTTTTAAGATTATATTTCAAGAATCGAAATTGAATTTGAAAGCCTCTTCATTATTCGATAGTACTTTGACATTCATTCATACATCAAAACTGGCAAACATTCCCAAACAACTCTGCAGTAATGAGTTCAAGTGTTATTGTAGCTGATGGCCACCACGAAAGTTGAAGATGTGTGCCAAGGTTAAGATCACCTACGCTCGCAAAGAAAACATAATTGAAAATGATAACAGGATGTTAATTCGGAATCCACTTTGATGTCTCTTTGATGAACATAAGTTTCAGTTTTCCTGCTGCTAGCCATTCCCCAGCCAAGCCCAGCTTGTTCTCAGTTCCGGAAAATGTCCTGCGTTTGTCAGTCGATTGCCTTGTGTTGTGTGTTGCGTTGATAATGTGCGGCGAGGAAATTTTGGAGCTAACGAGCAGAAATTTGTTTACCATTTCCGAGCGGAGATAACTGAACAACGACCCGAGACGCTCGTGTATCGCATCATTTTCGGAAGCTAGATACTTGAGAAAGCTCATCCTCCATCCTCACTTGAAAAGTACTCTTAGCTTGAAAGCTAATGAAATATTTTCCCAACTCAGGTGAGTGGATATGTTTTGAAGTTTGCATGGGGATAAAATGTGTGGGTATGCTATTTCTATCGTCGGGTTTCCTGATATTTTATCTAATTGAATGTTCGGGTTATTGAATTACTTCGACGCTCTATGCGTTATCAAACTACAATAACTATGTCTGGCTACAGTTTCAGCACTGTTTTCAGGTAAATTCATTTCCATTTTGTGTTTGAGGTTTGCTCTTTGTAGAATTTAAGAAATTTTTAGAGAAAATAATTTGAATATTTGTGTTATATCGTTTTCAATAGGAACTTCAACATCAAGAACAACCTCTTTAAATGAAAACTGCGTCTTAAAATTCGAATAGTAACGGCAATGAAGATTGATTTTAATTCTGAAATTTTAACTCAATCTATTGGCTTTAGAAGTTCTCGAATTATGCCAAAAAAATATGTATGAAAACCTTCCTCCTCCTTCCCGTCTTCTCTCTAAAAAAAGGATACAAAAACATTTCTTGTACCACAAAAAAATCAAACATTGCCTGGTTTGGTACGGTGTGACAGTAATTTTTGGTTCAATTCGAACTTTATTTTACATCTTTTCTGTCCCTAATGCTGATACAATAAGAAAAATACAAAGGTGCTGCATACATTCAGGAGTAAAAACTGCGTGTGTGAGACATAAGATATAAGACAGCGCACCTAGCGGAAGATTTGGGAAGCTAGTAGTTCCACATATGATTAAAGATGGTTCCACTCAAGATCATATTTCTATTTTAAAAACTACGCGAATAATTGATATTTTGTGATGAAAAACCCGAATAATGCTTTTTTATGAGTTTTATTACCATTTTAGTCATTAACAATCATTTCATAAAGGTCAAAGGTTACATAAATTAACGTTCCAAGTCAGCATAGAATGGTGAAAACTGCTGCAGAAAAGAGGCTGTTCACTAATTACGTAAGTACATAGGGGGGGGTGGGAGGGTTTCACATTTGCTTACGATCTCTTACTAGGGGGGTAGGGGGGGTTCCAAAAATCTTACGTAAGAAATGTTACATTAAAAATTCATCACAGCCACAGCCATACGAAACCATATTACTCATTTTTTTTCACTCACTACCTATATGTTGGTAAATTTTGATGTTATGTTATTTATCTTTTTATGTCTTTGAATTAATAAAAAAATGGCAGGTTCTATAAAATTTAAAGAGAACCAATTCAAACCAACATGCCATCAAAAACACTAAATCACATTATTAAAAAAGATCAAGATTCACTTTTTGCTTTCCATCATAAAAATCTTTTTAATTGAGAAATTTAAAGAAACAAAAGGGAAAATGGCGCATTGTTACACCACGATCCATCATATTTCGAAAATGACTTCACCTAGAAAAGATCTTTAAAAATCAATATAAGCACTTTAAATAATGAATTTTTTGATAGTTTTTTCAGTGATAGACACTACCAACTCTAAATTTTACAAACGATTTACCAGAAAAATCCTAAAACTTGATCGCTTACCGCTGAATGAGTCTGAGCTTTTATGTTAGTTGACAACGTAATTGTCGTTAAACATTTTTGCCCGAATTCTAGTAGTACAAAATGATATTTTTTTAAAGATTTTTCTGATTTTTATGATAGGTAAAAACATAACATTTTTTTTATGATACCTACCTTGTGTTAAACTGATCTCTCTTTTTTAAATCTGAATTTAGTTTTTATATTGTTTATTCGATTGTGAAAATTTATTGAAAATAATTGTTACCCCAAACATGATACGTCTTAAATAATGTTTTCTTCAATCGTTTATGACATTTAATCTGTTGTTTTGTAAAGATTGTTCTTTTCAAATACAGTTTTTTTAATTTTACTTAAACAGTGCTTTGCTTTGAAGCATATATGTCACATTTTTAATATTTTCAGCTATTTTTGAAAAAAAAACGTGTCAATTTCTCAAAGAATCAAAAACGTAAGATCTTACTAGGGGGGGAGGGGGGTTTTGAAAAATCTTACTTTGTCTTACCAGGGGGGGAGGGAGGGTTGAAAATTTCCAAAATCGTGCTTACGTAATAAGTGCACGGCCCCAAAGGCATATGTTTTTCAAGCTGCCAATAATATTATTTCTTTTCATAAATTTAATTCAAAAATGAAAAAGCTTGTTCTTGAAAAATTGTTTTTCCAACATTTCGACAAGATTCATTAATAATCATTGCCTAGATCTTAGTAAATGAAAATAATTCCGCTTGAGATCGGTTTTCGGCTAATTCCGCTCACAATCATTTACCCCGCTTGATCCTCAAAAAAAATTCTGATTTCTTAATATTGCATTCTGCACTTTTTGTCATTTCTAAAATTAATTTGTCATTTTCGTGAAATTTTTGTCATTATTGCCAATTCGTTATATTTTTCCATTTTTGTCATTTCTGTCTATGTCGTTTTTATCATTTTTGTAATTTTTGGCATTTTGTCTTTTTGTATTTTTTGTCATTTTTTCCATGTCGTTTTTATCATTTTTTTGCCTTGTTCTCATTTTTGTCATTTTTGTCATTTTTGTCATTTTTGTCATTTTTGTCATTTTTGTCATTTTTGTCATTTTTGTCATTTTTGTCATTTTTGTCATTTTTGTCATTTTTGTCATTTTTGTCATTTTTGTCATTTTTGTCATTTTTGTCATTTTTGTCATTTTTGTCATTTTTGTCATTTTTGTCATTTTTGTCATTTTTGTCATTTTTGTCATTTTTGTCATTTTTGTCATTTTTGTCATTTTTGTCATTTTTGTCATTTTTGTCATTTTTGTCATTTTTGTCATTTTTGTCATTTTTGTCATTTTTGTCATTTTTGTCATTTTTGTCATTTTTGTCATTTTTGTCATTTTTGTCATTTTTGTCATTTTTGTCATTTTTGTCATTTTTGTCATTTTTGTCATTTTTGTCATTTTTGTCATTTTTGTCATTTTTGTCATTTTTGTCATTTTTGTCATTTTTGTCATTTTTGTCATTTTTGTCATTTTTGTCATTTTTGTCATTTTTGTCATTTTTGTCATTTTTGTCATTTTTGTCATTTTTGTCATTTTTGTCATTTTTGTCATTTTTGTCATATTTGTCATTTTTGTCATTTTTGTCATTTTTGTCATTTTTGTCATTTTTATCATTTTTGTCATTTTTGTCATTTTTGTCATTTTTGTCATTTTTGTCATTTTTGTCATTTTTGTCATTTTTGTCATTTTTGTCATTTTTGTCATTTTTGTCATTTTTGTCATTTTTGTCATTTTTGTCATTTTTGTCATTTTTGTCATTTTTGTCATTTTTGTCATTTTTGTCATTTTTGTCATTTTTGTAATTTTTGTCATTTTTGTCATTTTTGTAATTTTTGTAATTTTTGTAATTTTTGTAATTTTTGTAATTTTTGTAATTTTTGTAATTTTTGTAATTTTTGTCATTTTTGTCATTTTTGTCATTTTTGTCATTTTTGTCATTTTTGTCATTTTTGTCATTTTTGTCATTTTTGTCATTTTTGTCATTTTTGTCATTTTTGTCATTTTTGTCATTTTTGTCATTTTTGTCATTTTTGTCATTTTTGTCATTTTTGTCATTTTTGTCATTTTTGTCATTTTTTTCATTTTTTTCGTTTTTTTCATTTTTGTCATTTTTGTCATTTTTGTCATTTTTGTCATTTTTGTTTTTTTTTTTGTCAGTTTTGATTTTTTTTTTGTCATTTCTGTCATTTATGTCGTTTTTGTTATTTTTGTCACATTTTTCAATTTTTGGCATTTTTGTCTTCTATTTATTTGTATCATTTTGGATATTTTCGTCATTAATGTCGTTTTTGCCATTTTGGTAACTTTTGTCATTTTTTGTAATTTTTGTTATTTTTGACATGGTTGTCACCTTTGTCTTATTTGTCATTTATGGTTTATTTATTTTTCTTTTTTTATTTGCCATATTTTTATCTTTTTTGATAGTCAGTTTTTATACAGTTCGTTTATTTGTATTCTGAGTTCCATACTCTCTGCTGCTCTTAATTAGTTTCCGCAATTCTTAATTCTTTAATGTAAAATATTGTAAAAAAACAACCGATGATTTAACCTAGTTCGAGTTTTTGAAATCTTGAAAGCAATAGAAAAATTTTAATCATAAATTATGTCATGTTTTTTTAAAATTGACTCTCCATTTTAAATGGGATGCTTAAAATACAACATAATAGTAAAATTTTGTTAGCTTTCCTGCGAGGAGATTCAATTATTTTAATTATTTTTGTTTGATATATTTTTTCAGTGTTTACTGTTTGGTGCTGCGCTCTACATGTGAAAAGGAGCAACTTTTATACACGATAAAATTGTTCAAATCATGAAAGGTTTAATTTTAAACATGATTTCAAATATTCAAAATTAAAATTTATGAATACTAGAGTTTGTTTTGATTAAGTCGCATGAACCACCTGGCATGTTTTGAGAAAATCGATGTTAAAGTTCAGAAACACCTTTTTAATTCTTACTTTGTTATTACTGGTCAGATTCATCTGCAAATTCGAAATTTAATGTTAAACTGAACGCAGAACATGATGATGTACTTGAAACTAGCGTTACATCAGTTCTTATCAATGTAAATGTACTTACGACATACTGCATTTCTCTTCTGGCGCAAAAGTCCTTTTGATCATTTGAAAATTCTGGTTACAAACACTGATTTCATTGGCCCAAATCCTCAGTTATTCGTTCGGAGATGTTTGAAGAAAAGTTTTGAATGGTAATCCTATGCAATTAGTATGCAGAAATCATTGAGCGATGGCATTTGTAATTATTGCATTGTGGGACTTGCCATTGGGAATCCACCCGGACATTTCCGACTACACCATTGGCGCTACTGGCCGTTAGAGAGGTGTGAAAAAGCATCGCACATCTGTTTTGATTATTTCGTTTGCCTCTGTAATGAAAAATATAATACTCATTCACACAGTGAAAAGTGAAGCTGATGGTACTCACCCAACACAAATTTGGAGCCATTTATTTTATCAGGACAGCTAAGATCACTCCCGGACACAGTTTTCGTTGAAATTTACACGAATTTTCATAACTCGACAAAGAAAATTTCGCGACGAAGCATTATGTCGTAAAAACCAACCTGACGAATTGTTTTTAGCGACCTTTTGCATCCCGGTAAATACACTGCAACGCAAAATGACGCAAAAACCAAATTGCACTGAAAAATGGAAAAGTCATCATACGTCCTAAATTCAAATCATTGTGTAAAAGTTATTTTATGATAAAATGAAACCAATTTTTTACCAAAGATAAAGTACATGCTTATCAATCGTTTGCAACAAATAACTCAGTTTTGTTTATATTGGTTCATACGACCTAATCAAAACAAACTCTAGAATAGGTTCAATTGCGTAATTTTTTAAATTCTAGTACAATTCTTTTCTTGATTTTTCCATATTCACACAATTCCTACAAGTTTTTACGTCAGCATTCCTAGCAATAAGCAATTTTCTCTATTGATGCATTTGTATACAGTTTAAATGATTTTCAAAAGCTTTCAGATTTTTCCTAAGATTATAAACACAGATGAACAGATGTACAAGCTCGAACAAAAAATCTTCAGAAACTTGTGTAAAATATCCAGTGCTCTATTTTAAAGAAGCCGTTAAAAAATGATGGAAAACAATGCCATCTATTGCTAGATTTCTAACTTTTGAACGGCGCAATAGATGGCACTGTTTCTAGATAGCTCTTTTAAATGCAACAATTTTTCGAAAGGACGCAATGGTATTTGAATTCAAAAATTAATAAATTTAAATACAATAAGACGAATTATTCTATGCAGTTAGATTAACCAATCATAATTTCAAGATGGGGAAAATAGCATCATCATATTTTTTTCACTACAGAGACTGCCAAAATAACAAACAGATGTACAAGCTTGAATTATTATATTCCAGAAACCAGTACAAAGTTTCGAATGCTATCATTTAAACAAGCCGAATAAACTTTTGAAGTACCTCATTCTTGGAAGAGCACAATCGTACATGATCTCAAAAATTGATAAATAAACATCGTAGTAGAATGGACGACTTCAATATATTCACAGCAACGTAAATTTGCCTGTTTAATTTTATCTTCATTCTTTTAACTAAAAAAGACTAACTAAGAACTTCGGACAAGCCAGACGAACCAGTTATCCAGTTGAGTTTAAAATTAACAATACCGATTCTAGGCTTTTCTGAGCGAGCATTTTCTCGTATCATATCTGTTTCTATTTAGTGCTTCATGCTAGTTCGAAGCAATTATAAAACAGCTTAAAGCTAAAAATTTCCATTACGCAAATCATAAATGTGTCGCGAATCTATAACATCAATTTGCTCAAAACTCGTCAAATAATAATTCGACATATTCATAACTGAATAATAGTTTGTTATTTTGTTTTGTTTACATTTCACTTTCTTCTTGACAGTTCTCTCTGGTGTCCTTGGAGACATCTGGTGGCTCAACCAAAACACATTAAATTGATTGAAAACGGTCGTTGGAACTTTACACACGTTTCAAGGCTTAGCTTGTACATCAGTTCATCAGTGTTATAAATCCAAAGTTTTTTTTTAATATTTTCAAATTTTTAACCGACTTGTAACTACCTAAAAAAGAAAATTTGGAAAGCTTTTCTTTTCCCTGTAGCGCTTGTTTAGAAAACGTGACGAAAGCAAAACGAAAATCAAAACAACGTCTGTCATCGAAAAAAAAAAAAGTTCGTGGACGTTCCCCGCGGCTCGGAAATCAGCGGACCCTTGACCGGTGTGGTTGGTTAGTGGAAAAGGGGGCAAAGAGTGTAAACTTCACACCATAAGCGAAAGCCGACATCGATGTTCAATAAACAGAGACACTTCTCTGCTCTGCTGCATACCAGCGCATTCGGGTGAACCAGACAGACACTCGGACACCATCAGCAGCAAGCAGCAACCTTACAAATTTGATTCCAGGGCGAAATGGTGTAAGTACCAAAAGTTAAACTAGCGTGAAAAGAAGAACATATTCGATTGCTAGTTTGCCTGCTGTTTGTCCAATCAGTTGATATTGGTCGTCGTGGCAAGGTCATATTGCTTAGAGGTGCCGATATTACTGAGCACACCGGCGATATCACTATACGATATCGAAACCCCTATCAGTCAACAACAGTGCTCGCTCAGGGATGGCAATTCAGAATTTCTCCCAAGTCATTTAAGAAGAAAACAAAAAGTAGTCTTCAGCGGCCTCCATCAAGTACCTACTTACTAACTACTGTATGCAAGTCGCCATCACTTGACCTACTCTCTGCTCTCATTATTCCCTTGGCTGCTGGTTGCCAAATCACAACCATTGCGTGCTAAGTTTGTTTGCAGAGAATACTGCGGCATCTCGACGTTATCTGTCCAGTTCGATCTAGGTAAGTCAAAAAAAATTAGCTCATATTGCTTAGTTCACTGCTCTAATTTAGATGTGTTTTCTTTTTCTATGTAAAATTTAGATTGTAGAGCGTAGTTTTAGGAACGCCATGGCACTGCTTCCACCGGATCCAGTCTACTGCCTCAAGTCTCCGGATCTGAGTTCGTATAACTCGTTATGCTTCCATACGGCGGAGCGACTACATGCTGGTACAACCAAAGGAACGGTCCAGTTGTGGGATATGCAGGTAAGTTGATCCTGTTAAGAAATAGTACCTTCAACCGATATTTTTTGTTGCAAATATTTGAACAAACAAAAATTCCAAGACGCATTTATTCATAGCATTCTTCGTCTTAACATAAATTAGTAAGGCGGAGCTTTTTTTTATTCTTTCAGTAAAAATTTCGGTTTTTTTGCTAGATAATTCGCTCAAGAAAAGTTAACTTGTGGAACTAAAACAACATTGGAATTGAATCTACTCCAAGAAAGATCTAAGCAGCATTTTAATATTTGCGCTCTAGCCTGCTGAAACTACAGTAAAACCCAGCTTTTCCGACCTCCGGTTATCCGAGCCACCGTTTACATAAAAATAATCAGGTAAAATTGTGTTTCATCAGCAGAATATATTGTTATGCTAGTTAATCTACGTTTTCCGGCAAATTCGAAATCTGAAATTGCGAAAAACGTCGCTTATTGTCTTTCAATATCTGAAAAGAGTAGAAGTCACTTAAACTGTTTTGGCTTTGAGGGACTATTCTTATATCAGATAAATTTTGAAACTCTTCAATCCGATCAAAGATTAAACATTTCATGCAAACAATTTTACAGTTGTTCTGCAAAATCACTGTTTCTTAAATTTGGAGATGATCTGTTGCATCTACACAACGAATTTTGAAGAGTTGTATTTCATGTCAACAGTAAAACCTTTGATGTTGATGAAAACATTGTTGAAATATTGTATCTAGAGTGAAAAAATTTGGGCCCAAAATCCCATGTGAAATATTCTCAGAACCTCGAATCTAACGGAGACATATAAGTGAAGTGTTAAAGAAAAATAAAGCATTAAACAGGATAAATAAGGTCAAATAACGCTCTTCTTAGATGGCTTCGGTCCGACGGCAGATTTGAATTTCTGAAAAAATATCTGATCTGATTGAAAATCACGTCAGCAGTATACTTAACAAGGGTACATAAAATGTCTTCTTCAGAATCTAATAAATGTTTGATCGTTATTTGGAATAAGTCTTAGTGGAAGGCTAAATAAGTGTTAAAAAAAATCGTTATTATAATACAAATTAAACGATTTCAGACAAACCGATCGTCATATCAGCTTTCGGTCGGGACGAGTCCCATAATTAACGTAGCTCACACGGACGACGCCCTGATAACGCAGGAAAAAGAAGGCTACGTTAAGCTATGGGAGTTAACCAACTCGGCGTACGTCCTCCGTCATGAGGTCTGCACAGACCACGTAGGATTCTGCCGTTTTCTCTACCACGGGTCCCCCCAACGGGACCAAGCCAATGCTCCGTCTGTGATAATCCCGAAATCGGGATCCAACATTTCCATCCTATGCGGTCGGACTTTCACCGAGCGGCAGCTACTGTCCGTGACCGGTTCCGGTGCGATTCAATCCAAACTTCCTCCGCTGGGCACGGTGATGTGTTTCCTCCCGGTGGAACTGAAATCAACGACCTACCTCTTGGCCGGCTACGAATCCGGTGTACTAATACTGTGGGACCTGAACACATCGAAGCCCCTGAGCCAGGTGCAACTAGGTGCTAGCGACGAATGCCTGATGGCACTAGACTACGATCCCGTGACGAATCGAGGCGTTTGCGGCGGTTCTTCGGATCGAATTATAATCTTTTCCATTGATCGCCAATCGATGGGTATCTGTAAGAAGTCTGAAATTTGTATAAAAAATAAGGGTGTTCATCGGCTGCGGATCCGAAAGGACTTGAAGGTGTTCGCCAGCGGTGGTTGGGATGGTCGTATACGAGTGTTTTCCTGGAAAAGCCTGCGCCCGTTAGCCGTTTTGACCGAGCACAAAGGCGAACTGATGGACATAGTCTATTCGGACGAAAAGGTTTACATGTGGAAGGCTGTCATCATGGCTGCGGCCGGCTCAGATGGACAGATCTCGCTGTGGGATTTGTACAACTGAGCGACAGTGAAAAAATTGCCAACTTTCAGTACTTGTTCTTTTTTTATATTCTAAAGATTGTTAGATTTAATTGTTCCGTCATTACTTATCTCCTTGGAGACAATAGCTGCTTCACAGTGAAACTGTTTGTGCGCGCGGCCACAATAACTAAATTATCTGTTGGTTAAGTTAGATGGCTAAGTAGGAATCCTATTTGCTTAGTGTGTTAGGAAACAACTTAAAATCTTAAAAGCGTTCATACTACCCTGTTGCTTACGAAGCTGTTCTCCTCGAGACAAACAAACAAAAACAATTATTCGAATGTTGCTTTCTCGCGTAAGTTAGCATACTTTAAAAGTGCATCGAACTTCCTAAGCACAGCTTTTTTTCTCCATTTCTTTTTGTTTTTAACAACATCATCTTATCAGTGATACACTACCTTTTTACAACTCCAACAACTGAGAGCAAAAACTAAAAGTTTACGACTAGACGTTAAGAATAAATAAACACTATTTTTTACTACACGTTTACTAAAACAATACTTCTGGCTACGGCTTCTTTCAGGTGAACTAATCCGAAAGCCTTGCGATTATATATTACTTTATTCTGATTTTTTGAGTTTTTTCTATAATAGTAATAGGATTAAGTTTTGGTGGATCTTATTATTATCTTATTTACATCATGAATTGGATATCCTGGCTTTCAGATTTTTATTAATACATAGAGGATTATCTGGGATTATCCTTCCTAAAAGTTAGATGTTGAGTACCTTATTCTTTTTGATGAATTTGGATGATAACATGTTCAGTTCTTCATGATGCCTCTAAATTGATTCGTAATATTGAAATTTCTTATTAAGTTACATGTACACGTCCTTCAAACAATTTCTATAGAATAATCTTGGACAACAAATACCTATCTGGGTTAGTGAAACTTTGTAGCGTAAAGTTTGTTCTTATGAATTGGCGACAGCTTATTCCACCGATGAAGTACTGCTACGCATCTATCTTAGCGATTGAGACAAAAAATAACTGATGGAAGTGCTTCAAAATCCTGCGTCTGGATCGCTAAATAACCATGATGGTACCTAGACTGTTTATCAACCTAATGTTAGCACAAACAGGTACTTTTGCCATTGGATGAAATCGCTTCCAAACGCTCAATTCTCCCTGCAAAAAGGCATTAATTGGTAGGGCCACCCTCATCCGAAGCATTTTTAATAACTCGGCGACCCGATGCAGCAGGAGGATTTTTTCGAGCGTGACCTAGTTAACCCTTCAACACGTGCATTCATTGCTACAGTAATTAGGAAATGCCAAACGTGATGAAACACCACTTTTTGCCTTTTTGTTATAGAAATGGCTGATTTTGTAAAACCGTATAAGAATTTCCTGATTAAAAAAAAATTAAAAATTTTAAATTCCTATATTTTTATATTTATTGCTTGCTTTCCAGTAGCTACTTATTTTTTAAACTTAAACTGGAAAGGTATGCCATTTTAAGATTTCGATTTAAACATCTTAATATTTATTCATTTTTAGAAAATATTTTGAAAGTAAGTATGTCCACGTGGACCTGACCCAAACCCCTACCCTCCTCACCGTGGACATTTCCAAACCCCCCTCCCCCCCTAAGTTGTCCACGTGGTATGTGAACGGCCCCTAAGTGGACCTGTCGGGGAACTGAAATGAAGGGAAAAAATTCGTCAAGGATCACACAAATTGTGCAGCCAATGATTGAATTTGTGGCAATTTGTTAGAGAAAATCAGAAGGTTTGAGTTCAAATGAAAGAAACCAGTGCTCAGAGAAAGTGAAAATATGCTAATTGTTGCAAATTGTTGCAATTTGTGAAGCAGTTGTGGAATTTTGATCATTACCACTCCAAATGTAAAGAATTATTTCTTGATGTCAATCCCTTGGGTTCTAACGCTATGTATATTCCTAATTTCTGGATTCACCATAATATGGTAAGTATCAAGAGAGTACTCGCAACGTTTTGAAAGATTTTTGTACGACGCAGTCTAGCTCAGCGTCTTTTGTTTGAAGTTTCTGGACGAAAACAAACTGAGACGAAATACGAGTCTTAAGGAAGTTGATCTGAATCTCCCTTTGACATTATCCGTTCCTTCCAAATATTTCCTATACTTGTTATCAATAAGTTGGATTAATGTTATAAATGGCTTGGATTTGGAAAATATACTAGAAACAACTTGGTAAAAAACTCCAAACAAACTTCGTTGAGAAACTGTCGAACAGTTCAACATAATTAATTGTTAACAACTATTGTTACAGCAGTGGTGGAAGGTCTAGTTTATGTGTTGGAACGTAATAATCAACGTATCCTATGGTGCAAAGCATAGTAACCACTGTATCCCTAATTACCTAGTTTGTTAGGAAAATAAAAGTTATCACTCTTTGACGAGCATTCAACCAAGTTGATTCGGCTGTGTTTCACTCTGCTCAATTGGTTATGGGCCCAGCTGAATAATTAAAGCCCGGAAGATTCTGTAAGTAGTTTTCTGGAGAGAGATTCCCACAGCGGTCCAGCAGCGGCGGTGCTAGAGGAGTAAGCGGTCGGAATCCTTCGCAAATCAACAGCGAATTTGGCGATGGTTCGAATGATGCACAAGCACACGCAGGCGGAAACGTTCGACTTCTCGGACAAGTCAGTCTCCCAGCGCTGGAGAAACTTAAAGGTCGTGAGAATTACTCACCGTGGATGTTTGGCATGAAAATAATACTGATTCGAGAAGGCACCTGGTACGCTGCTTGCCCCGGAGGAGGTCAACATGTCGACGAGGAGGTGAGCTTGAGGGCACTCGCTACAATTTGCCTGAGTTTGGAGTCGGTGAACTACAGCTTAGTTCAGGACGCACGAACGACACAGGATTGGGAGGAGCTTCGAAGAGCGTTTCAGGACGACGGTCTGACGAGGAAAATCGGTCTGCTGCGGAAACTGACATCGATACGGCTAGAGCAGTGGTTTTCAAAGTGGTCCCTACCGCCCCCTTGGGGGCGTTGAGTGCTTCGAGGGGGGCGGTGAGAGCAACTTTGAAATTTAGGGGGCGTTGAAAGGGCTTAGGGGGGCGGTGGGTTCATTAAAAAATTCACATTTTCTCAAACTACAGAATAATTGAGAATTTAAATGACAACGAGTACGTCTAACGCCCAACAATAAAACGACAGTGAAGAACTCTGTAAACCAACCAAACTCTAAAACTAGGTTAATTACAAAAATATCTATGAGTTAACAGAGTTATGTGATTTTGCCTCCGCAGGTCTCAACACAGACACATTTTTTTTATTATGAGATTTCGTATACGATTTGTGTACATTGATCTGGTTTTGTAAGTTATTTTGGGTTATACTCAAAAACATAAATTTTTGATGGCAATTCTTGAAAGTTAAGATTTGTTTATCTTTAATTCAATAGAAAAAAAATGAAATTCTGAAATTTTTCATGATTAAACATCAAAAGTTATTCGATTTTATACTAAAATGTGCAATTTATGGACCTGTAAATACTGCTAAACTTAAAACAGTTATCACATTTAGACTACAATTTTCTTAAATTTGTCTAGAATCGTTTGAAATTTTATTTTTCTTCAATTTTATTTCAGACTTATCATTCATTCGAATCTTTGCTCATAAAAAATACTTTATCAAGAAATCAACAGTGAGTTTTTTACCAAAATTCAAATAGGCGTTTTATTAAACTTTTTTTTCCGAATTTGAGAATAAGTCCTGAGAATTTTATATTTTTAAAAAAAATATTTATCTCGAGGATTGATGCAATTTATTTTGATGGAATTTTAAGTTTTGTTATGCTCTACAGTTTATAGATTATCTGTTGGCTTTTCAGTCTTCTGAAATTAATTATAACACTTTTTATAAGTGCTTCAATAAACCTTTTCAAAGTATACTACAATAAAATGTCCAAAATATATGGTTTTTCAACGACCCAATATAAATTTTTTATAAATATTTTCGGAATAATTGACTCAGGGGGGCGTTGAGCTCAAAAATTTAGCAAAAGGGGGCGGTGAAGGAAAATAGTTTGAAAACCACTGGGCTAGAGGAATGCGGAAGCGTGGAATCACATGTCGATAGTTTGATGTCCCCTGTTCATAAGCTCGGCGGGATTTGATTCCGAATAGACGATTCGTGGCTGGCGGCGTTGTTGTTGATGGGACTCCCTGTGAATAACGAGCCGATGACCATTAGGTTGGAGGCTTCGGGACCAGCGCTGACGGCGGATGCGGTAAATACTAAGATACTGCAAGACGCTAAAATTCAAACAGTATCGAATTCGAGTGGTGCTGATGGCGCGAATCAAAGCGGCGAGACGGCAAGAAAGACGGCGGTTGTTTTTTCTGCGGAAATCCTGGTCACTATGCGGCGAAATTTCCCCAGAAGACGGCGAACAACAAGGCAATGTGCAGCGTGTTTTCGATTGGCAACGTTGTTGAGTCCGAGGGGTACTTTGACTCTGAGGCAACATTATAGCTTCTGGAACTTATCAAGAAGGGCTATATCGATTCAATCGCAAGATAGATGGTTCGTTGCTGACGGTAAGCGCAGAAATGTGGCACAAACGCTTAGGTCATCTCGGTCAGCAGAACATGACAAAACTGCAATCGATGGTCGACGGTTTGAAATGGTCCGAAACGATACCCGAATGTGTGACATGCATCGAATGGAAGCTCGCCCGAAATCCGTTTCCTTCAAGTTGTTCCAAGGCGAAAGGTTTGAAATTGAAGGTCTTGAGAACAGACAACGAAACCGAGTACGCCAACGAAGAGATGGGGGAAAGTTTCGAGAAGGACGGAGTACAGCAACAGAAAACCTGCCTATACACTCCGCAACAAAATGGTTGGCAGAGAGAATGAATCGCACTCTTCAGGAAAAGGCACGTGAGATGTTAAACGATTCCAAATTTCCGAAGCAGTTTTGGGCTGAAGCGATTTTGACGGCAGCCTTTATCACGAATCAGTGTCCATAAAGAGCGTTGGAGAACATCACACCCGAGGAAGCATGGTCCGAAAAACGTCCGAACTTGCATCATTTAAAGGTCTTCAGTTCACGAGGTGAAGCAAAAACGCAAGAAGCTGGATCCGAAGTACCAGGCATGCATTTTCGTTGGGTATGCCGAAGATTCCAAGGCATGCAGGTTGTACGATCCGGTCCTCAACGAAGTGTTCATCAGCCCTGATGTCATCTTGGGGAAGAGGGAAAGCCGACAGACATCCTTGGTTGCTACTGACAATCCCGTGATTTACGCTGAAGCTCTGGCGAGGCAGGACCGAGGCCAATAGTTGACCGCCATGCGAGAGGAGATTCAAACCTGGGAGTTAGCTGATTTTCCAAAAGACCAAAAACCGATACACAACAAGTGGGTGTTCAGGACCAAACGATATGCTGACGGACGGATCGACAAGTACAAGGCGCGTCGTGTCGTGAAGGGGTGTTCGTAACGTCCAGGAATCGACTACGACGAGGTCTATTCACCGGTGGTCCGATATTCGACGATTCGATATCTGCTGGCACTTGCAGTGGAGCACGACTTGGACATCGAGCAAAAGGATGCTGTGAGTGCGTATCTACAAAGAAGTCTCGGAGACGAGGTCATATTCATCAATTAATCGGAAGTATCGACGATACAAGCAATAAGGTCTGTTTACTCAATAAAGCAATCCGGACAAGTGTGGAACGCACAACTGAATGGAGCACTGAAGGAGTCTAGCTTATCGCAATCTAAGGTGGATAATTGCCTGTAGGGGAAAGGTTTCCTAAATGGGCCTATCGGGTTAAATGACCCTACGGCTGTTTGATGTAATGGCTGACTTGGGTGGTTTTTGTTTCTTACTCAAATATACTTAAGAAATTAAACATATTTCAGCTTTTGTGGAGGTTTAACAATGATTATATAGTGGAATAATAGAGTGTTTTTGTATGCCCCCATCATGTTTGTAAAATGCCTCCATCCTAAAATAACAGGTTAAATAGAATAAATAAATGAATTTTATCATTGAACCTCCAAATCTAAGCTTTGAATAACATCTTAAGGGAGAATTGAAGATCTAAAAACAGATTTGATAAAGTTTTTCTCATGGATGAACTACCTCCATAGTAAGGCAACCCTAAGTTTTGTTTTATTCCATAAAATTATAATATACAAAGATTTTTATAAAACTTCAGCTTTGTCGTACGGGAATTATTATTTTCTTGCAGTTTCAATGAAATTATACGGAAATATTGCCCAAAAAACAGAAATTATGTTCAAAACATAAATAGGCGCATTTAGCCCGCACGGTTTGAGGTTCGGCATTTTAGACAACACTTATAATAAAATCGTTTTCTTGGAAACAGAAGCAAATTTTAACATAAAAATTACTCCAATGTACAGAAAACAGATGCCTGTACACGTGTATATAGTTTTTGTACAGATATTTGATGTGATATTTGATTAAATCAGTGTTCTGCTTAATAGGCGCATATAGCCCGCTCCTCCCCTACTACAAGCTGGCGTGTGGAAAAATGCTTTTCGTCACTGTTTGAGTTCACGATTTTCTTATATTTTGCAACGACCCGAGCCTTAAGAAGAAGCTGAAGGAATTTCTTTGTCAGCGGTTTGAGAGGCCCAACTTTTTCTTGGATTACTAATTTCCCGTAACCGAGTTAATGGTAGACTGTGGATCAATCAGGCTTAGTACGTGGAGAGCATCTTGCAGCGGTTCAACATGGGAAACTGTCGCCCAGTTTGAGTTCCGATGGATCCAAGTACGAATCTGGACAATACGATGTGCCCAACCACGTGGGATGAAATTCTAGAGAAGGAGGTTCCGTACAAGGAAGCTGTTGGTTGCCTGACATATTTGGCTCAAGGAACGAGGCCGGATATTAGTTTCGCCGTGAACCAGGTCAGCCAATTCTGCAGTAACCCTGGTCGCCCACACTGGGAAGCTGTGAAAAAGCTATTCAAGTATCTGAAGGAAACCGTTTCCAACTTATCGAAGACAGCCGAACAGGATCTAGTTGGATGTTCGGATGCGGATTATGGAGGAGATCCTGATAGCCGAAAATCGACAACTGGCAATGTTTTCACCATGATGGGAGGAGCTGTGTCATGGAAAGTGAAGCGGCAAGCAACTGTTGCGTTGTCTTAATGCGAGGCGAAGTATCTTGCGCAGCCCAAAACCACTCAAGAGGCTCTTCGGTGGCGCCATCTACTTTGCAAATTTTTTGGAGAATGAGTCATCCCGGTACGATGTGACAATCAATCCGCCATCTGTATCGAAAAAACCCAAGGGCACCATCCGAGAACGAAACACGTGAACATCCGGTATCACTTCGTGAAAGATGCTCTGGAAGAAGGCGTTGTTGATCTGTCTTACATCAACAGAAAAGATCAACCAGCAGGGTTTCACCAAGGCGTTAACGAGTCTGAAGCATGAAACGTTTAATAAGTTGATAGAACTCATAGCTTAGGGAGGAGTATTGGGACGTAGTTAGCAGCGGTTCCTGTGGAGCAAAGCATAATAACCTCCCTAGTTACCTAGTTTGTTAGGAAAATAAAACTTATCACTCTTTGATGACCATTCAAACAAGTTTGTTCAGCTGTGTTTCACTCTGCTCAATTTTAAGGTTGCCAGAATTTTCTCAGCACGTATCCGTGCCGGACAAATCCTAGCAATTTTATATGGAAAACCTGACAAAATCCGGGCGTCTAATTTCAAAATTGGTACCATAAATCCGAGCAAATTTTGTCAAAACTCAGAAATTACTCAACAAAAATCAAGAAAAATTGAAAAAAAAATTTCATCTAAACTCATCGACAGATTTTAAATTGTATTTTAGGCTTCCAAAATAACCTTGAATGATTATTTTTATAAAACTTTGATGAAATACAAGCAACCGGGCTGTTCCCAAATTTTGTATTAAATATCCAGGCAAACCCGGAAAAAAACCGTTTCAGTAATTTCATTTCAAATACAGCATCATTTCAGCGAGTTGTTTTGAATTTTTGAAGTACACTTTTATGGCCCAGAAAGTGCCTCGATTTCTTACAAGCCTTTGACTAAGGCTATCTGTTTTGTGCAGTAGACAATACAAAGGTATTTTGAAAAAGCCGCATAATCTTACTATTCAAAATTGAAGCTATTTCTTTAATTGATCGATAATGGCGCCGGCAACGTTCTTGCACAAAGAAACCAGGAAGCAGAATTAACAGAAGCGTATCTTAATGTTGCGAATGCTTGCAACTCTTTCGCCTCTTTATCTGTTCCGCATCACATTTCTAATGATCATTCCTTTTTTGTTTTCTGATCACGCTTTCAAATGTACATCAGACCATTTACAAATCAGGTTGTGCCTACTGTTCCTTGGTCAGAATCTCTCAGCACAGTTCAAATTAACATTTATCATTGAGCTAAGCTCTTCTTACTCTAAGTATTAGCACTCCCAGAGCCACCACCATCATCTCTATCTTCGGCACTCCGCTGATGCTGCTCATCATGATGTCCCACAACCAATCGTTTGCGCTTTCGCAGCGGACGACTACGTTCAACCAGCTCTTTCCTATTTTCTTCTGCGACCGCGGCAGCTTCGGCTGCAGCAGCTGCTGCCGCATCAGCCGCTTCCTCTTCCTCCACTCGTCGTTGCTTCTGTTGGGGAAGTTCCTCGATCAACGCTTCCAAGTGTTCCGTTCGCTTTGCTGCGTTCAACCGAGTGATTTTGAATTTCGGCAGTTTGTGCTCGGCAATCGGTTCGGCGTCACTCGTTGGGTGGTCCTCTTGATTATTGGTTTGATCGTCTGTTATCGGTTCCATGGAATAACTAGGTCCACCTTCTTCAGATTTGTAGGGTGAATCTAGTTGTTGCTGCTCTAGTTCCCTTTGAAGAATTCGATTCCCGTGGCTGGGAATGGTGAAATCCAAAGGATATTCGCTGAATTCGAGTCTTGGGTCCAGGTCACCTTCGCTGATATCATCTCGACCGTCGGTGGTGTTTGGAAGATGATCGGTGGTGGATGCCGGTGAGTCACTGGAGGTTGGTTCAACTTTTGGAGTTTCTGGGGTAGGTTTTGGGGCAGTGGCTTTGAGGAAGTCGATTAGCGGAATGGGTATTGGGATTGGAAGTGGTAATGGGATTACTATCGGGTATGGTACAAGGACTGTGACAGGAGGTGTTGGGAATCCGAAGGGTGGTTGTTGAGGCCGGTTGAGATTGTCTAGTTTAGGTAGAGGATTATTTAAGGGTGGAGGAGGAGGCATAGAATGTTGAGGCGGTGGTGATCCAAAGTGGAACGCTGGATGCATTTGGGGAAATGGAGGCCGAATAGGAGAGGGCATATTGGGATGAAACTGAAGAAAATGGGGAGGTAGATTGTGAGGAGGTCGAGGCGTTGAAGTCTCTCTGGATTCAAATTTGGTGGGAGTTAGGGGATGTGGTAACGTTTTGAGATCGATTGCACTTCGCAGGTTTTGAACTCCGCCACTGGTAACTGTAGAAGGTTTTGGCATCACAGACGAAATCGGTAAGTTATTGTTGATAACACTAGCGTTGTTATTATTGTTGCTGGTTTGAACAAATTCTCCTTTGTTAGCAGGTCCTCGTTTCGGATGAACCGACGTCTGTAAAGGTCGTAATCCAGGTCGTCGTTTACGATTTGTTTTCATGGGACTCCTGATTACTGTAGTTTGTAGACTCTTTGACAACAGCTTGGAAGCTGGTGCAACGGAAATCATGGGTTTCTTAGCTGGAGGACTGTGCATCCCAGGAGACGGTTCCGGAGAAGGCCTCATCAACGATGAAGGTGCTGGTGAAACGGATTCTGAACGATCCGAAGGTGGCGAGGCAGATCGACTTTTACAATTTTTCAACCAAAGCTCAGGCGTTATTAAGCTTCCTAGAATAGAAAATATGTATAAGCTCATCATTACACATTAAATAAAATCATTACTATCCTACCTCCACTTTCAATCTTCTCCTTCAGGTGCGGGTTCATGTCCAGATGGGCTTGGGTTTCGTTGCAGAAAATTTGCATTTTATACTGGTTCAAACACTTATCCGAACAAAATTGAAGCTGGGTGGCGCCATCTTGAAAGTCCACATAACTAACGGCATGGCGCACGTGCCGACACCAATCGCAAGTTTTGGCCCGCTTGAACGAAGCCCTCCGACTCTGCGAAAAGCACGACTCGGAACAGAAGATGGTTCCCTCGGTTGTGCCCTGGATGCCGGTTTGATTCGGAGGAATACTTCGACGGCACCAGGCGCAGATTGGTTCTGGAAAACAAAATTGGTAAAAATATGTGAAAAAAGTTTAAGATATGTAAATTTAACACATGGCGGACCAATTTCGAGGATTCTCGTTTTTCGCTTGCCGCGTTTTTACTATATTTAGGAGTATAACTTATGCATCTGATAGAACATGCATTGTAGATACCACTACGGTTAGGCCAACCATGTGAACGCAAAAGATACAGGAACAAAAGTAAAATAGAATATAAAGAAAAAAAAACAAATTAAAAATAATAAAAAACGGGCTCACCAAATCAAAGGGAAACTACGATAACGGATCACTCAGTACGCAGGAATAGCTTTAACTGCGTTAAAAAATTCTGGGAACGTGGCTTGACTGATCAGGTGATGTTGGGGAAACTGCCAGCTTCGCTTTTTCGCAGGAACCAAAGCTAACTAGAAGGTCTTTTGTTTTTGGTGGGTAACTTTTCCAGAGTCCGGTCGGTTCTATTTTCCGAACTTTAACTACCATAAAATAAGGTTGTCATATTTCCCTGTTTTACCGTTTGCCCGGATAGTTAATAAAAAATATGACAAAAGTTCGGTCCGGCCCGTATGCCCGGATTTCATTGAAAAAAGCCCGGATTTTGTCCTGATCTTTCACTTTATTTGCCAAATTCAAATTTTGTTGCAAGAATTTTTATTTATGCGTACAAAACAAATTTTTTTTGAGCAAGTCAGGAAGCCTACAATTTAAAAACTGCAGATCTGTTATGATTAAACCAATAAATTTTTCAAGTTTTTTTTCGTCATTAGTGTTGACTAATTAATGGGTTCGGGCCAAATTTGCCTGGATATTGAACAAATTTTTGGTCCACAGTTTGAAATCAAATGCTCCCCAAAATCGTCTGTTTTCATCGGCCACAGGCTACCAAGTCCTCTGTATGAAAAATATCGAACACTTCAACAAGATACTGAAAATTGTCAAATACTCTTGTCCATCAGTGTATAGTTTACGGCAATATTCTTGTTTTCTTCTATCTAAGCAAATAAAAAAGACTGCATGGTGAGAGCAAGGTATTGTATGCCGTCAGCGAAACAATTATTTAATTTTTTGGAATCTTTACTTATTTATTTAATTTTCAATTTTGTTCCCCCTAGAAAATTCAAAAGAAAATGAAAAATTTAGAAGCTCAAAAGTTGAAGCTAATTTGCTCGTTATGAATTCAGGCAAAACAGGGCAAAGTAATGACAATAAAAAAAAAGTTGACTATCTTTCATTAAGTTGTTCAAAATTCTGTAGTATAAATTAGAAAAATGGTAAAAAAATTTAAACTGAATACTTCTAATAACTCAACAAAAGGTATTTGATAAACTTGGCTCAGTGAATTGCAAGTTACAGTAAGGTTTTTGAGTTTGGAGGACCTTTTTCGATTTTTTTTCCGACCTTAGGTGTGGAAACAATTTTACTTTATCCGTACTTATTTCGTATTTGTTTTTCTTTTAAGAATAGATTTCCGATCCACATACAAATCGCATTTTTTTAGATTTAGAGTCTTCATTAGTAGGATGATTCCGACCGATATTACATTTTGAAAAGGCACAAAATTTATTTTTAATGATATAAACCGAAGTATAAGTAGGAAATTTTCTTACAATTTGTTCATATTTTGTTTGGCTTGCCATTATTGTTTAAGTCTTTTTTTTCTTCACAAAGATAATTTAAAGATTTTTTGGCAACCAATTTTATAGAATCGTATGAGTGTCTGTGTATCGTAGTGAGTGAAGCCTTCCTTCTTTATAAAGGTTATTGAAGAGTTTTATAAAACTGTTTTATTTCACACAAACTCCTCATCGCAAAAGTTAAAGCGAAACGGAGATAATATGGCAAATCGAGTTAGGGACGTTTTACCCTCCATTTCCTAACATTTTTAACAGGCTTGGCAAAAGTCATCGTCATGAGGCGTGAAGCTGTGACTGTGAAGCCTCTTGGTCCGTCAAACTCAATTGACTGTTCCTTAACGACCAGTCACTTCGTCTGCCAGTCATTCATTCCCCATTCATTTGAAGCTAAAATAATAACCTATATAGTCAAGCAATCGCATTCAAACGACCGATGACGAAAAAGAAACGCATTTATTATTATTGTTGCTCCTGTCAGCAAGCCGAAGACGAAAAAGAAAAGAATTTATTATTATTGTTGCTTCTGCCAGCAAGCCCGTATTCGGTTTTTTATTGCTATTGTTGCTCTCTGCCAGCAAGTCGTTCAATTAGTTGTACCTGCCGTCAGCAGCCGATCGAAGTGTAAAGAGATTTGCCAGTCACTCTCAAGAGAAATTTTGACCATGTGTAGGAGCTTCGCCAGTCGATGATGGAGAAATGTTGATTGTTGTCGTGCTTTATCCGTCATGCGAGTAGTGAGGCTCCGTCAATTGAGAACAGTGCCAGTCGTTTGATGAAACAAAACTAGTCGGGTCAAGCGTGACGGGCGAAATTTACCATCACTGATTTTTAATATAGTTCAGAAAAAGCTTGTTTGGACTTGACATTTTTTAACCAAATGAGAACTATCTGTGTAGTTTTTTTTTTCAAGGAAGCGAATACAGGCTTTTTAAGCCACCTCACGCATCGTACAATGAAGTTACAATGAAGGCTGTTTTTCCCTTTATTTCCCTAAATTTTTCAATTAGTTGAGAAAAAAACATGTTCGGACTTGAACATTTTGAATCAAATGAGACCTATCTTGAGTGATTTTTTCCGACGAGTCAATTTATTTTTTTTTTTTTTTTACATAGCATTCCGTCTCACGACATAACTTGACGAACATAATTCCTAAAATTCACTCGGTCCATGGCAACCGTTCTCCAATTTCTCGGGCACCCCACGTTCGCCAGATCACGCTCCACTTGGTCTAACCACCTCGCTCGTTGCGCCCCCGCGTTGCAGGACAGTCGTCCGGCATTCTCGCAACACGTCCTGCCCAGCGTATCCGGCCAGCTTTCACCACCTTCTGGATACTGGGTTCGCCGTAGAGTCGCGCGAGCTCGTGGTTCATCCTTCGCCTCCACACTCCGTTCTCCTGTACGCCGCCAAAGATGGTTCTTAAAACTCGTCGCTCGAATACTCCGAGTGTACGTAGGTACTCCTCGAGCAATATCCATGTCTCGTGCCCGTAGAGAACAACCGGTCTAATGAGCGTCATATACAGGTTACACTTCGTGCGAGGGCTAAGTCTTCTCGACCGCAGTTGCTTGTGGAGTTCATAGTAGGCACGACTTCCGCTGATAATTCGCCTCCGGATCTCACGGCTGGTGTTATTGTCTGCGGTGATAGAGCCGAGATAGACAAAGTCTTCGACTATCTGCAGCTCGTCGCCGTCGATCGTGACCTTGTTATTACTGGACAAGCGGGTTCGGTCGGTCTCGGATCCGCAGGCCAGCATGTACTTCGTCTTGGACGTATTAATCATCAACCCAATCCTTCCTGCTTCGCGTTTCAGTTTGCGGTAGATCTCCTCCACCGCCGCAGATGATCTGCCGACTATATCAATGTCATCGGCAAAGCAGATAAGTTGACTGGATCTGTTGAAAATCGTGTCCCGCATTTCGCCCACCGCTCGTCGAAAAACACCTTCTAGCGCCACGTTGAACATCATGCAGGATAGACCATCACCTTGTCGAAGCCCCCTGCGCGATTCGAATGAACTCGACCCGAGATCCGCACACAGCACTGCGTTCCATCCATCGTCGCCTTGATCAGTCTGATCAGCTTCCACGAAAAGCCGTTCTCGTCCATGATTTTCCATAGCTCGTTACATTCGATCGTGTCGTATGCGGCTTTGAAATCAATGAATAGATGGTGCGTAGGGACTTGGTGTTCCCGGCATTTTTGGAGGATTCGCCGTAATGTAAATATCTGGTCCGTCGTTGACCGTCCCTCCATGAAGCCGGCCTGATGACTTCCCACGAATCTGTTTGCTTGTGGCGTTAGGCGGCGGAGTTGGATTCGGGACAACACTTTGTAGACGGCATTGAGGACAGTGATCGCTCGGTAGTTCTCACAGTCCAATTTGTCCCCCTTTTTGTAGATGGGGCATATTACCCCCTCCTTCCACTGCTCCGGTAGCTGTTCTATGTCCCAGATCCGGACTATCAACCGGTGTAGGCAATCGGCCAACTTGTCCGGGCCCATTTTGATGAGTTCAGCTGCGATGCCATCCTTCCCAGCCGACTTGTTTCTATTCAGCTGGCGAATGGCTTCCTTAACTTCACTCATCATTGGGAGTGGCCCCTTTACGTCGTTGGCTACGTCGGCGATGTACCCACCGTCTTGATCTCCTGCATGTGCGCCGTTCAGGTGTTCATCGAAGTGCTGCTTCCACCTTTTGATCACCTCACGATTGTCAAATGAAGGCTGTTTGAGCCACCGCACGTATTGTAAATGTTGTTATGGCTGTTTTCCCAACAATTTCAATTTCCCAACATTTTTAATATAGTTCAGAAAAAGCTTGTTCGAACTGGAAAATTTTGAAAAAAATGAGAAATAACTTGTGTGATTTTTTTTCCGAGGAATCGAAATAAAGCTCCATTTTCCTATATCGCACATATAGGAAAATGGAGTGATGGTTGTTTTAACCTTAATTCCCCTACATTTTTTAAATGCTCAGAAAAAGCACGTTCTGACTTGAGCTGTTGGCACGGCACGCTGAACTCGAGTCCTCGGCGTACCTGCTGACCTCGTTTGTGCTGGATGCACGATGTAGACACGTGACTGCTGCGGATCAGCGGAATGCCTACTCTGGTATTTTGGTCGAATCGGGATATTCAAATACGGATTTGACGGGATTGAAAATACGGAAATTCGGGCATACATGAATCTTCCGTCTTCAGGGATTCTCACCGGAAGTTCATAACCAAATCTCGAAGTCCTGGTAGTTCTCTATACACACACTCGGTTGTTTGAGACGCAATTCACCGTAATATCATGGGTTCTACGTACGGAATACTACTCAGGATTAAAGAGTACGGATATTAGCCCAATTGCGCGGTGACTTTGTGGCTACGTATAGTACTCGCTTGACGACTAAACATCCAATGGCCGTTTTTTTACAATTTCCCAATTCTCGTACCCGGCCATTGACCTTTCCTCCCCCTGTATCCCTTTCGTCTTCTTTCCCTTCAGCAACCCAGTTTTCTCATCATGACAGGTGCTGACATCTGTTGTTTTCTGCCAACATTCATCCTAACTTATGTTGACTGGCTGCGTCCGGGTTGTTTCCTTTACTTTGGGGTTTAAAGGTCGGTCCGTTTCACTCTCCACTAAACCAACAGCACTCCTTCGACATTTAATCTGACGCGACGAATCCTAATAATGTTGACTAGTAAACTTCACGTGGTTACAGAACATACTTTTTTCTTAGCTAATTGAAAAATGTAGAGGAATTGAGGGTAAAAACAGCCATAACTCCATTTTACGATGCGTGCGGTGGCTCAAACAGTCTTAATTTGATTGCTCGCGAAAAAACACACAAGATAGGTCTATTTTTGTTCAAAATGTTCTACTCCAAATCATTGTTTTTCTGGATTGTTTACAAAATATAGGGGATTTAAAGGGTGCCCACGATGAAATTACTCTATCTTTTTAACCGTTGAGTAGAATTAAATAAAAATTAGGGTAGATTTAGTTCATAATGCATTATTTACATCCTTCAAGTTTTAAAGTCCGGTGATCAAAACTTTCGAAAATGGAGTCAAACGAACAGCTCGTGCGTGATAAAATTTTGCGCATTCCTCACGGGATCAAGAATCTCTCGCATCGCTCCATCGCTAAAACGTTGGGAATCGTTAATTCCACGGTGTCGCGAGTGATTAAGCGGTTCAAGGAATGATTGACCACCGATCGGAAGCCCAGAAGCGAAGAAAAAATCATTCCGTACAATACCAAAAATCACAACCGCGTAATTGGGGCCTTCAACCGAAACCCGAACGCCCCCGCTGGGCTTCGAACGTTCAAGATACAAAAGGCCTCTTATCGCGACCAAAAGCAGAACAAGTCCGCAAAAACCCGTGCCAGGAAGTTGTACCTCAACATGCTGACGAAAGTTGAAGGCTGCATCATGGACGAGAAAACATATGTGAAGGCCGACTTTAAACAAATCCCCGACAACCTGTTTTTCACGGCTAATGATAAGTTCAGCGTTCCGGAGCATATCCAAATTTGCGAATAAATTCCTGGTTTGGCAAGCCATCTGCACGTGCGGGAAGCGGAGTGCAACTTTCGTGACCCAGGACACGATGAACGGACGTATGTACATGAAAGAGTGCCTCCAGAAGCGGCTGTTTCTCTCCTGAAGGCTCACAACGTCTCAACAATCTTCTGGTCGGATTTGGCCTCATGCCACTATTCCAAAGACGTGCTGAAGTGGTATGCGGACAATAAGGTCAATTTCGAGCCGAAAATATTCAACCCTCCCAACACTCCGGAGCTCCGCCCCATCGAGAAGTACTGGGCGATTATGAAGCAGCACCTTCTTAAACGACCTAAGGTAGTAAAGACAGTCGAGGAACTGAAGAAAGTATGAGTTTATATACAAAAAAAAACGGTTTATTTACAGGTTGTGCAGAATCGTATGGTCAGGATTAAGGCCAAGGTGCGGGCATTTGCGTATGGACTGTAAATGGATTACGAGTAAAATGGTGAATTAAAGTTTAATAGTTATTTTTCAATCACTGGAAATTTGATGGTAATCGGATGAAAACTCGAATTTTGCGAATCAATTTTGTGTGTGGCAATTTCATCGTGGACACCCTTTAGGGGTCAAAAAGGCGTTCTCCGTTCGGAAGCTCGTGCGGCGTATGAAACTATATTCCATCGATTCTCCGGACATTTTCACTAAAGGAAAGTATATTTTCATAGATTTGGTTCATGTAGGACGGAAACATAGTTCAATCCGTATTGAAGGACAATAATATATGTTCCCATTTAAATACGTTCGACATCAACCGCTATGTATGTCTTTCAAAAAGTACTATAATTTGCTTACAAAACCTATCGTAGTTATAAAATATTGTATCTGAACAAAATTTAAAAAAAAACTCAATTCCTAGAGAAAGATTATCGAATGCAAACCCGAAGCGATTATCTTTCCCCCCACCAAGAATAGCTCACTGATACCGGAATTGCACGAAAAATGAGGCATTTCTCAAACTAATGTGTTCGAATCTCCAATAACGGATCGTCTAATTGTGCGGTCAAAATATAGCAACAGCGAACACGTGCCCTTCCTTATTACTAACGGGCCGCCCGGTCGTTATCCGGACGAACCATTGGACCGGGAAATCAGATTTGTGTTGTACCTAGAGGTAGTCATAATGAGAGCGCGAGTGATCAAATTTCGATTCCAAATCAAGTAGCAACAGCAGGACCAAATGCTGACGGATGAATGGATGGATGGATGGGAAAAATAATCACTGCAACCAACTGTGGTGAGAAGGTAGGTATTTTGGACTGGATAGGTATGAGGAGAGGAGATACTTTCTGATGGGGAATGCATTCCAAATTTGACCTGGCAACATTCCAGCGGTCATTCAGTGGACTTCTGCTGGCTGTTGCCTTGTTTGTCGATGTTATTTGGAAGGAATCAGCTACATACAAAATTGGGAACCAAACAAACCGAGGGTTTAAAATTTCGCGATTTTAATGAACCACTCATACACCCAAACACACATCTACCTCTTCAAATAAATCAGTATTATTTTTATGAGTTCGAAACATGGCGGCAGCGGAAGTTTGATTTTTGGTTTGGTTTCCATTCAATCGGAATCGGAATGGTTGCGCATTGGGGAGCCATTAAAGGGCGAACACGAAATTATTGCGACACCGAAAATGTCATGCCAATTGTCTTATAATGTTTAGAATCAAACCAAAATTTTAGGGTAGTTTTATACATATTTACTTCAAAAATCAAAAGAAAAGTTATTCGATGGAGCCTTGAGTGTAAAATTGAACGCATTTTCGCTTGATGCCCTCCATCAAAGTCTTTACAGTCTCATCCGGTACCAGTTTTTCAGTTTTTTTTTCATTTTTTTAACATGTCCTTCTCGTCTTTGACTGTCTTCTTGCTCTTCCGAAGTTCCCGCTTCATTTTTGCCCAGAACTGCTCCACAGGGCGCAATTGTGGACTGTTTGGCGGGTTCATGTCCTTTGGAACAAAATGGACATAATTGGCCTCATACCACTCCAGGACACTTTTAGAATAGTGGCATGATGCCAAATCTGGCCAAAATAGCGCAGCTTTGTTGTGTTGCTGCAAGAACGGCAAAAGGCATTTCTTGAGGCACTCAGATTTGTAGATCTCGCCATCTACTGTGCCCTTTGTCACGAAAGGCTCACTCCTCAGTCCGCAAAAGCTGATGGCCTGCCAAACGAGATATTTGGAGGCAAACCTCGACATTTTCTTCTTCTTAAATTTGTCGTCCACATCGAACTTGCTCTTGCTGGTGAAAAACTCCAACCCCGGAATTTGCTTAAAATCGGCTTTTATGTACGTTTCGTCGTCCATCCCACAGCAGCCATATTTTGTCAGCTTCTTATCGTAGAGCTTCCGTGTCCGAGTTTCAATTGTTGCCGATCATCGCGGTTTGGGAAGTTCTGCAGCTTGTATGTATGTAGTCCAGCTCTCTTCTTTGCATTCTGGACGTAGCTCTGCGACATGCCGATCTTTTTAGCCAGACCACGGCTTGAGACGTTGCAATTTGCTTTAATCATCCGCTTCACATTTCCCTCCGTCTTTTTGTTCTCTGGTCCCGGTTTTCTTCCAGCTCTTTTGTCGTAGTCCAACGTCAACAGCTCCTGGAACCGCTTCAGCTCTGGAGACGGCTGAATGATTAATGTTTAACATTTTTCCAAACTGCCGGTGCGACAGGTCAGGAAATTCCAGTTGTTTGAAAAGAATTTGTTCTCTCGACTCGCGTTGGTTCAACTCCATTTTCGTTAATTCGAAAAACACGACTTCGAGTTTGACTGCATGTAAACAATACACATCAATGAGAAGGTGTGCAAAATTTGGCTGATTTTTACCCATTGGTAAAAAAATTATGCCCTGTTTAATGTGTCGCAATAATTTCGTGTTCGCCCTTTACGTGGACGATAGGTCGTTTTACACATTACATACAACAGAATTAGACATCGTAACAACAAAGCTCAGCAATTTTATTTATTAGTTATTGCTTTCAAAAGAGCCCTATAATTTCTCATAAGCTATACTGCCGTTCTAAGCAAGATTGTCCCTTGTGGAAAACGTGCAAACGAGAAAAACGCGATTGAAATATCAGCTATATTTCCAATTTTTCTCTCAAACTAAAAAATCACCGACTGTTTTTTCGTAGTGAACAGTTCAAGTTAATCATTTTACAATGTTTTCTGCCAAAAAAAATAACATTTCCTACAAAAAAAAACAGCAAATTAGAGCCAAAAATGCTCCGTGTGACACTTTTGCGTAAAATCAGAACGCATGCCGATGCTGGTTCTACGAAAAACTGTCACACGGCTACAATTTTTCTATCATTTTAAAAGCCCAAAAACTCATGCTAAACCGTAATTTGAGAAATACGTTCCTCTTTTTTTATAAAAATGTATAGTTGAGTATGGATCCTGTAAGTAGTGCCTACCGAAAAGTGTTTAGTGAAAATTTCTCTGAATAAAACACTTAAGGCTTCTCGCTGCTCCTCTGCCCTCTGTTTTAGTGTTCTTTTCAGTGAATAACATCAAATTCAACAGTTTGAACTCATCTTAAGACAACTTTTTGATAAAATTTGCATTTTTCATAGAATTTTCTCTAGTGTGACATTCTTGCGTAGAACTATCAACATAGTGACAACCACCTTGATGAAAATTTCGTATATGTTCAGAACAAAGTATACTTGTTTGTGTTTTTATTCGAAAGTTAACACTAAAAGAGACCGTTTCCAGCAAAAAAGTGAAAATGACCCAAAAGTCACATGGGACATTCTTGCTTAGAACGGCAGTATACCGCATAATAAAATCAAATCTATCAGATGATTTTTGTAACCTGTCTTGCTTCGGTGAATAAATGAGTTTGTTATTTGAAATTTGAGAAAAAATATCACAAGATAATGGCATCTTGTAGCTGCCGCGCCATCAATAACACTATAGACTACTATCTCGGCCTTGGCGACCTTTTTCCAAACATTTACTAGTTCCAAGAACCAGCTCATTCTTTGAAGTTTCCTGTGTCCCTTGCGTTGGTTGCAAAACCTGACACTAATGACACTAAACACAAGACAGCACAAGCATCTCATAAGGTGACGTCTCCGGTCAGCTTCATGCACAACAACACATGTAGGACCCGTGATGTGCTTCTCGAGGACCAGAGACGACGTTTCAAGTTTTATGTTTATGGAGATTCGAAAGAATACTGCTGGATGAATATTTCCGATTTTTTTTCTATCTCGCTCTCGCTCCTCTCAATTACATGTGTTGGGGACAAGGCCAGGGCAGCTTTTCGAGGGCAAGCTGAAACCTTTTTGAAATCGAACCTTTCTCAAGCGGATCAATTTTCACATTATTTTAATTGATAATCATCGTCGGACAGCAACAAACATGCCCAAGCTTACACGGGCCGGATCGATCTCCCATCCTACCGAATGCTGACTGACTGACTGACGGTATCTGACTAACATGACATGTGATGCCGGCCGTTCGAAGCTGATGCTGCACTTTGAACACGGATCCCAAAATTGGGGCCCACGAGTCCGCCCCCTCCTCATCGGGAAGTCAACTGGCTGACCGGACCTGATTTTTTTCTGGACTGTTGTCTGAATATTACTGCGATATGATTAGTGAGTATCCTGAGCAGGAGATGTACTCCAATACAGTAGTATTTCGATTTTATCACGGTCAAAAAAAATTTGGCGATACCGTGAATTTGTCGTAAAAAATGTATTTTTATTGTCTTTAATCAATAATTTCTAATGTTTTCAGTAGTGAAAACTTGTTTTGTATCAGTAAATTTTTAACATGAGATGTAATTATCAAAGTTTACTAAACACAAAGGATCGATTTCAGTTAAAATTATTCTTGTCTATAGCAATTTTGAGAATTTTTTTATTGAAATAAAACCATGAAGAATACCAATTTGATAGTGTGCATCTTATCAATGTAAATAACTTTGTTTTTATGGAAATTTGACAGTCGTTATCTCTTATAACCATTTTGAAAAAGAATTAAAAAAAAACTGCATCTAAAAATTATTTTCTGCAAATTTTAAATTTGAATATTTTGATCTTCACACCTTTGATTAACTGAATAGAGTACCTTTTCGAAAAATATTTTAAAATTTGCTCAACTTAGACTTTTAAAGTGTGTTTCTCGAATTTTGCTTCATGGACAGATAGTCCTTCTTTCCTGCCCAATCGGGATTGCGCACGCCACCCTTTCAAATATACAAATTAAAAAAAGAAATCAGAGACACTTATCTCTTTTAAAAAACGCTTAAATTCACCCACATTTTATTTTTTTTTTAAGTATGTCTTTAATCGTACCAATTCATCATTACATTTATATTACATTATTACATTAAATTAGGTGTTCATTTCAATAATGAACTGTCCAGAGCCCTATAGTTTACTAATCACTAAAATTTATCTATTCGACTTAAATTTGCTGACCACATTCAAGTATTTTTTTTGTAGGAGAATATCCTGTAATGTCAAAAATATTTTAAACTTACAACTAGAAACTAAAATATCCTAAAATTAAACTAATTGTAGAGAGAACGAATCTCTGCGTTGGAAGACTGCATCGATTCGCCTCTGAAGTTGGAGATGATTTTGTTGGCCATCTCTTCGGATTCAATGCCCGCAATCCGATGAAGATCTTCGGTACTGTGCCAAGGTGGAAGCCGCAAAATCATTTTCAGAACCTTGTTCTGAAACCTCTGGATGCCTTTCTATCAACAGCAAATAATCTTCTACCTTTTCCTTCTGGTACATCAGGAAGATCAGAAGTCAAGATATTGTATAAAATTGGCCCAAGTATACTGCCCTGAGGGACACCAGCTCTAATGGGTGTTCTTTCAGAGCATGAATTTTGATAGCTTACTTGTAAGGCTCGGCTAGTCAAATAATTTTGAATAATTTTGATGAGATATAAAGGAAAATCAAATCGAGCTAATTTAGCTCCTAAACCTTTGTGCCAAACGCTGTCAAATGCTTTTTCAATATCTAGAAGAGCAAACCAGTTGAAAATAACCTTCAGATTTGCTAGCGTTAATCATATTAGTTACACTCAAAAGTTGATGTGTAGTAGAATGTCCATGAGGAAAACCAAATTGTTCATCAGGGAAAATAGAATTCTTATTAATGTGAATCATCATTCTATTCAAAATAACTTTCTCAAATAGTTTACTTAAAAAAGGAAGCAAACTAATTGGTCGATAACTTGAAGGCTCCGGAACATTTTTTCCAGGTTTCAAAATTGAAGTTTTTTCCATTTATTGGGAAAATAAGCCAAGTGAAAACATTTATTGAATATTTTAACTAAAAAATTTAAAGTGCTTTCAGGCATCTATTTAATAAGAATATAGAAAATCCCATCTTCCCCCGGAGCTTTCATATTTTTAAATTTTTTGAAAATCAATTTAAGTTCATCAATATTTGTCTCACAGGAACTTTCTAATACATTTTGCTTAGAAAGAATATCATCAAATTCTAGGGAAATTTGAGCATCAATTGGACTTACAATGTTTAAATTAAAATCATGAGCAGACTCAAATTGTTGGGCTAATTTTTGAGCTTTTTCTGCGTTAGTTAAAAGAAGTTTATCCCCATCTTTCAAAGTAGGAATTGGCTTCTGGGGCTTTCTCAGAATTTTAGTTAATTTCCAAAACGACTTTGAGTAGGGTTAAGCGTAAAGGGAATGTTGCGGGTAGATTCAAGTTTGTTTTCGCAGATAAATTAGCTCGTAAGTTGATGATTTGGCAAAGGGATCTGTAGTTGTGGAAAGAAGACTAAGATTTTCATCACTGGGGACACAATGAATCTGGGCAGATTTGCAGAATCCGGGCAAATTTGAGAATTCTTCAAGAAAAATCAAGAAGAGAAAAAACTCGAAAAGTTTTCATTTTTTTAATCAACACACATCAGCAAGTTTATTTGGAAAAACTTTTAAAATAAAATTGTTTTGGACGAAAAATGCAAATAAATGCAAATAAAGTTAAAACATTCGGGCAATCTTGGCAGTCTTAGTATGTCGTAATTCGATATCCGAGACTAAGGACTGTACCCAAAATTCATGCACTATCTTCTTTTTTGAATAACTTCTGATAGCGTTTTTTGAGTACAATCTTCAAATATCTATCAACAGTATCAACAAGTGATTTTTTTTTTATTTGTAAAATTAGTAAAATTGTGGACCTGGGATAAGATTTTCAGGTTTTGAGCATAGTTTTGAGTCGAGATTGTTACTCTTGCTAGATTCATTTTAGTTGTTTATCAAAATTTTTATAAGACTTTTAAATTTGAAGTTTAGAGAAGAACATTTAGCTTGACATATTGACCCCATGGACGGCCATGTGCCCCAATATGTCTAGGCACGATTTCAAATGAACAGTATAAACACAATTTAGGAGAAAATTAATTCTTTTTTTCTCTTTTATGTTTTCTATAAGTCTTCAGCACAGACTGATTTGCAAACTGGTGTAAGAACGCATGATTTTCCAGTCCAAAGTTTTGTCCACCGGACCCAGTTTCCGCCCATTTTTTTTTTTTTTGTCCACGAAGCTGCTTTCCTCTCCATTCTTCTGAATCGAATTTCAGACCACTCCAATAATTACTTCTTCCATTTTCGCCAACTGACTAAGCGAAATGTAGGGGAAAATACACCATTTGTGCGAGATATTTTTACTCTTTTTCAGAAAATACGAAACACGATACACAGAGTTTTCTTTTAAACTGTAAACAACAACACTCAGCTGAAATAAGCTGTTTAAACGTTATTTGGAATAAGCAAAGTTGTATCAAAATCGTGCTTTGACATAATGGTAAAGAGTGATACTGTAAAAATTTGGTCAATATCAACTTGACGTATTTCTTTCAATTTTGCATTTAAAAAACCTGAACACCCCTTATTTTGAAGGTGTGTGTGTGTGTGTGTGTGTGTGTGTGTGTGTGTGTGTGTGTGTGTGTGTGTGTGTGTGTGTGTGTGTGTGTGTGTGTGTTTGTGTGTGTGTGTGTGTGTGTGTGTGTGTGTGTGTGTGTGTGTGTGTGTGTGTGTGTGTGTGTGTGTGTGTGTGTGTGTGTGTGTGTGTGTGTGTGTGTGTGTGTGTGAGTGTGTGTGTGTGTATGTGTGTATGTGTGTGTGTGTGTGTGTGTGTGTGTGTGTGTGTGTGTGTGTGTGTGTGTGTGTGTGTGTGTGTGTGTGTGTGTGTGTGTGTGTGTGTGTGTGTGTGTGTATAATGTTGCTCCTATTATGATTTTGAAACTCACTCTTCAGTTCCAAGGAAGAAAAGCGGCGTATCAAAATTTAGCTCGCGCATCGCGAAAATCCGAGCTACTCGCACGCAAAGCTGGCAAAATCGCTAAAAGTTGCCAAATCAACCGTTACAAATATAATTAAAGTGTTTGGGGAACGTTTGTCAACAGCCAGGAAGTCTGGATCGGGGGGAAATCGAAAACCGGAAGCCGCTGAGACGACGAAGAGAGTTGCCGGTTGTTTCAAGCGAAACCCATACTCTCTCTCCGAGATGCCGCAAATAAGCTGGGTGTATCGTCTACAACCGTGCATCGAGCCAAAAAACGAGCCGGACTACCGACTTACAAGAAGGTAGTGACTTCAAATCGCGATAATCAACAAAATACGACGGCCAAAGCGCAATCCCGGAGGCTGTACACGACGATGCTGGCGAAGTTTGACTGCGTGGTTATGGACGACGAAACCTACGTCAAAGCCGACTACAAGCAGCTTCCGGGACAGGATTTTTTTACGGCAAAAGGAAGGAGAAAGGTAGCAGATATTTTCAAGCACATGAAACTGTCAAAGTTCGCGAAGAAATATCTGGTTTGGCAAGCCATCTGGACCTGTGGCTTGAAATGTAGCATTTTTATAGCTTCCGGGACTGTCAACCAAGAAATTTACGTAAAAGAGTGTTTGAATAAACGTCTTCTGCCTTTCCTGAAGAAACACGGTTGTCCCGTACTGTTTTGGCCGGATTTGGCATTACGGTAAAAAGGCCATGGAGTGGTACGCCGCCAACAACGTGCAGGTGGTTCAAAAGGACAAGAACCCTCCCAACACGCCAGAGCTCCGCCCAATTGAGAAATACTGGGCTATTGTCAAGCGGAACCTAAAGAAGACCAAAAAAACTGCTAAGGACGAGCAGCAGTTCAAGGCAAACTGGCTTTCTGCAGCGAAGAAGCTGGGCAAGGTGGCTGTACAAAATCTGATGGCAGGGGTTGAGCGTAAGGCCCGGCAATTCGGATTTGGAAAAGCGGAAGCATAACTGAAAATTTTGCCTTAATTTTATACTAATTAAACTTGAAAAAGAAATTTAATTTGATTTTTTTAATAAACGATTTCACCGATTTACACGCGTTTTCCCTTGACCAAATTTTGACCGTATCACCCTTTACACCCTATATATTTAGAATAATATAACCTTTTTGGTCGGGATTTTTCAAATGTTCGATCTAAAATATCTCGATTTTTATTATATTGTAAAACAAAGATTGTATACAAGTTTGTTCCAAGCTTTTTTGCAATGTGTTCCAATTTATTGCAAATTCGCTTTATTTTTCATCATCCCCCCATGTGATGTTTCAACTCTAAGTGACAAGTGAAGAATTTCAATTTTCTCTGGCATAATCATTTAGAATATTGGATAAAATAAGTATTTTCCCTTGTTTGCGCATTTACCCCCCGTCACCCCTATCATCTCCTGGCAAATGCGTTTCCCTTGGTTTAAATCTGTTATCCCAGTTGATGATGTCTAAGATTTATTCTCGAAACCTCATGGATTGTGTTTCAAATATCACATTTATTAGAATTCGATGGAATAGGATAAAGTAGAAGGCTAATGGGGCTTCCGTCCGACAAATCATCTCAGTTGAAACACTTCAAAATTACCTTGCCTATCGAGCAGCTTCACCAGCAGCGGACTCTTGGAACTCTCCCTGGAACTGTCCTTCTCGGAAGTTGAACTATCCCCATGAAGATGCTGTTGCTGCTGCTGCTGCTGTTGCTGATTGGAGTGTAAATTAACACCGTTTCTGATGCCGCTGGAGCTGCTTCCGCTAATACTGGCAGTTTTACTATTGTTACCATTGTTGTGCCCACCATCAGACCCGGAAGCAACAACGGCCTTGGCTAACGATGCCGGGGAAACTACACCTGCTGCAGCAACACTATCGCCGGAACCGGATTTCGCAACTCCCACCACCAGGAGCTGTTGCTCCCCGGAATTATGCTGCTGCAACATATTAAATTGCTTCGCCTTGCCGCCTTGCTGCAGCGTTGCCTTCGTTCCGAGGAGGTTGTGGTGCTGCTGCTGCTTGGATTTCAGCAGCGAATCCTTGGCAAGTTTCGAGGGTTCTGGCTTGGCGGCACTGCTACTGCTACTAGCAGCAGAGGCAGTGGCCAGTGAAGAAGATGACGACGACGACACCGGAGTGATATCGATACGGTGATCCGTTGAGCTACTGTTGTTGTTGTTGTTGTTGTTATTCTCGCTGCTACCCAATCCTCCCCCACTTGCGCTTCCACCATACCCATACCAGCCAAGGATGTCGTTCATGGCAGTTTCAGCAAAGTCCTGTTGCGAAAAGATAGAGAAACAGAAAGGAGATATGAAACAGTGAACCTGAGCCTTTGCCGTGCTGCTTTGTTAGCTTAGTATCATCATCATCATCATGTCGTCGTTATCATCAGCAACATCATCCTCAACGCCGTCATGAAAATCATCAAATCGGTATCAGACAACCACCGGCAGCCCGAGAGCTGAAAAATGATATTTTCCGAAGTGAAGTCATTATTTTATTAAAATCCATGATACTGAACCGATATCGGTTTACGAGAGTTCTCAGTATCGAAAAGAGGATACGCACGATGTACTCGGTACGGAAACTGTGAGATGCCCTCCTCAAGAATTTCGTTTGAAACAGCTTAGTTCTACAAAAAGAGTATCGGGAACAAAAAATTGTAATGGTATCGTGGCTTAATCATAATCCCAAGCTTGCTTGGAAACAAAATATTTCATCGAAAATGTTAAAAAAAGGTACCTATGAAATCTTATGCAAGCTAAAATTGATCCTACGTCTAGTACAACGTCCCAAACCAAATTTTTGCCAGATCGAGCCTCGGGAAGGGGTCGCTCAACGAGCCTGAGGTTTGTACGGGATTTTGAGACGTTTTGTTCGGGAGGAACATATAGAACCAGTTTTTCATCAATAACTTTGGTCTCCTCTGGTCGATTTATTTTGAATTTTTTTTCTAAAGCGTAAAATATGACAAAAATTTCATCCGAAGACCGCATTTCGATTAGAGTTTAGATAAAAAAAACTTATCAAGCTTCAAAATGGGCAAACTTTTCTTAGAGTAACATTCATCAACAGGTGTGCCAACATTTTTTTTTCAAAAATCAGAGAACTCACTCATTTTAAGCGGATTTGTGCCAACGTAAGAACTTAACTGCACAATTACACACGACGTATTACAGGACACGACACTTGACGTTCTTACAAACGGAAAAAGGATTCAAAATTACCTTTTTTGTCGACCGGTTTCGGGCTCGATGTTGCCCATCTACAGGACGATGTCCGACTGATCACACGAAGAAATTACTAGCAGGATCATACTACGAGTGTCGTAGTATTCGTCGAAAGAAGGTTCCTTTATGAGATTTTCCTTTTGGTGAAGGTGAAAAGCGGCGACATAATTGGTGGGTCATCTTCGTTCATTAGCGGTTTTTCGGAAGTACTAATAAACATCGACTCCCAAGCGTTCAAATGTGAGGCTTTTCTTACGCATTTCCTATAGATCACTTTTTGCGAAAAAGTAGCTAAAAAACCGTGCCGTTCAAAAAAGGGTCAAAATGATGCTGAAAGCGTCATAGCAAATTTGAAAAAGCATGAAGTTGTCTACTCCCGCGCAGACAAAGGCAATGCGGTCGTCATCATGGACAAACATGATTACGACAACAGAGTTCGAGACATGATAGTCAATGGCCCATATGAAGAATTTATTTTCAAAAATGGTAAACCAAAAGATCCACTCAATACGATGATAGAGGAAGCTAACGCCGTAAGACAGAAAGTCGCCCTCCTGATGGGGGATACCAAATTAGAAAGAAAATTTCTTGTTCCGAACCCGAAAGTCGCTTCTCTCTATTGCTTGCCGAAAATCCATAAAAACCCGATAGCTATGAGACCCATCTCTTCAAATATAAATACACCTACGGAAAAAATGGCAGCATGGTTGGTTGAAGAAATGAAAAAGTACCCTGTGAAGCATGGTAAGAGTGTAAAAAATTCAGTGGAACTGGTCGAGCGCCTAAAAGGATTTAAAGTGCGTCGAGGCGAAATATTAGTTTCTTTCGATGTCTCCGCACTTTTCCCCAGTGTACCAACTTCGGACGCCCTCAACAGCTTACGGGGGCACTTGGAACGCCGCCGGGTGCCTCCCAACGAAATAGATGCCTACCTGGCAGTTGCAGAAGTATGCATGAAGCAAAACTTCTTCATATTTCGGGGTAAGTTTTTTAAACAAACCTTTGGCCTCAGCATGGGCAGCAAACTATCCCCACTTTTGGCTGAAGTTTTTATGAGCGACTTGGAAGCAGATTTGGAGAAAAGTGAAAGACTTTTCCCACGTGTCTGGTGGCGCTACGTCGATGACATCCTTGCCTCGGTAAAGGAGCGTTATCTCACACAGACATTAGAGCTTCTAAACTCCAAACACAGGTCGATAAAATTTACAGTAGAAAAAGAAGTTGAGGGAAAACTCCCTTTCCTTGATCTCCTAATCTCAAGGAAAGAGGACAACACCATCAAATTTGGAATTTATCGAAAACCAACCTCAACCGACCGATACATAACAGCAGATTCCAACCACTTCGGTGCCCAAAAACAAGCCGCCTTCCATTCCATGGCGCACCGCCTGTACAATATCCCCATGGAAAAGGAAGATTTTGAAGAAGAAAAACATAAAATCCTTGAGGCAGGTTTTTTGAACGGTTTTGACAACGAATTTGTACTCAAAATTCTCCGAAAACATGCCCGAAAAAAGTACCGAAGTGATGCTACCACTTTCAGACCAGAGAAAGAAGAGCCCTACAGAGTTAGCCTGCCGTTCCACCCGAAACTAACTAATGGGATAACAAAAATCCTTTCTCAACACGGTCTGAAAACAGCATACAAGAGCGGCAACACACTTAAGGATCGGTTGGTCTCCTTGAAGGATAAGATCCCGCAGGATGAGAGATCCGGAATCTATGAAATTCCCTGTGAGAGTTGCCCAGCTGTTTACATTGGCCAAACTCGTCGCAAATTTAAAGTTCGACTTAAAGAACATCGGAATGCTGTAGACAACAACAGGGTCAATGAATCCAGCGTAGCCGCCCACGCAACGGAAATGGACCACTCCATAAACTGGGAAAAAGTGATCTATAGGAAATGCGTAAGAAAAGCCTCACATTTGAACGCTTGGGAGTCGATGTTTATTAGTACTTCCGAAAAACCGCTAATGAACGAAGATGACCCACCAATTATGTCGCCGCTTTTCACCTTCACCAAAAGGAAAATCTCATAAAGGAACCTTCTTTCGACGAATACTACGACACTCGTAGTATGATCCTGCTAGTAATTTCTTCGTGTGATCAGTCGGACATCGTCCTGTAGATGGGCAACATCGAGCCCGAAACCGGTCGACAAAAAAGGTAATTTTGAATCCTTTTTCCGTTTGTAAGAACGTCAAGTGTCGTGTCCTGTAATACGTCGTGTGTTAATTGTGCAATCAGAGAACTGGTGAAATAAAAATCAGGAAAAATCAGGCACGTTAAAGTAACGGAAATCATCGCTCAAAGTGATGACCTTTTTTTTTGGTCATGGCTCTACATTTTTGTGTGTTGTGAGCCTACTCGGTTAATTATTCTACTGAAGCAAAGCAATCGAAAGATTCCCTTTGAATCCCTTTTTTTAATAAGAATTGTAATAAAAATTGAAGGGAATCTTTCGATTGCTTTAATTCAGACACATTTTCACTTTTTAATTTCAGCAATAGTACTTTATCCAGTTCCTCACTACCCATTTTTCATCACATTCACAAAAATCAGGCATTTTTTTTTAAATCAGGGAAAATCAATGGCTTACAGGTTGTCAGGCTGAGCCTCGAAAAATCAGGCAATCCCTGAAAAATCAGGTACATTGGCATCTCTGTTCATCACTGTTAATGAGGCGTCAAAATTTTCGACCGTTCCGACCGGAACACTCAATTTGAGATGCATGCAATTTCGTCAAATAATGACCGATTTGAACCATCATTAATTTTGCTAATTCTAATGATTTTGTAATCTGACGCAACAAAAATGGTTCGAATCGGTCATTATTTGATGAAATGGCGTACATTTCTGTTGAAATGAGGTTGGTCCTTCGAACCGTATGAAGAAGCCGGTACCTTCCGAAGGAATACCTCCGTCTTTGAGAGAGCGGATCGGAAAGCAATGTGATGTGAGCGAAGCATAGAGGAAGCAATCAAAGCAGACAAGCCAACAAGACAAGATGAGTTCGAGATCAGCGAGTGAATACCAGAGGTTTGAAGCGCATATCTACATCCGTGGATTGGCGCAACGCAACATCCAGCGAGTAAACATGGATCTGAAACGAGCCAACCAGGAGAAACTTGGGCTAACCGCAGCTCAGTTGAGGGTTTATCAACGAAGTGTCGAGTGCTCTAAGGCTGAGTACTCTAGGCATCACCAAGATATCATCGCACTGTCGTCACCAGCCGACCGAGAGCAGCAAGACGACATTTACTTTGAGTTCGTGGCGCTATACGAAGAGGTATCCGTGGCAATCGAGAGTCAGCTCGAATGGGTTCGAGCACTGCCAATTCAACAGCCACAGCCTGAAAGTTGCCAGCGACAATTGGTCCCCCCAGAAAAGGCGAGTCTTCCACCGAAGGATCGCAAAAAGGTCGAGCGATCCAAGCAAGCGGGTCCAGCAGAAGCGAAATCCATGCCAGGATCATCAGCCCGGGTTCACATTCCAGCAAGTGAACCATTGACAAGCAGTACGTCGCCGAACATTGCTGATTCGAACGTTCCAGAAAGTTCGTCAGAGGTTCCAGAAAGTTCGACGACAACCACCAATCGGGACAACTTCTCACTTTCCGGTGGGGAGTATGTTCAGTCCGATAAGCGGACTGAGAAGAGAGCGAGAGGGGATGAACGCGAGAGGAGCGCCAGGCAATCAGCGAGCAGCAGCCGACGGGACGAAAGTATAAAAACGCGCGCTCCCGCGCGTTGCGTGATTGTTTCTAACCATCATCGCGGCAACATCGGTCCAGTGGAGTGGGCAATCCAGGAGGAGGCTAACCAGCCAGGAATGGTCTAGTCCTAGACCACCGGAAGCAGAGGAAAAGTTGCCCTCCGGCAAAAGTGACTGAGAAGTGTATAAAAAGAAGAAAGAGAGAATAAATCTAGAATGTTCCAGCAGTAAATAAGTGTTATTCCTCCGTGCTTCCTCCTCGCTTGCTTCCGATCCAATCGGCTCTTTTCAGAGCCCCCCCCCCCCCCCCCCCCCTTAGAAGAGTTTAGTTGAGATCACTGTGGTGACGGTGATCGATCGGCCTTGGCCTCCAGGCAGCCAGTCCGAGGACCTGCCTCCACTGGTGAGACAACCACTAGGGGTTGTCTAAAAGAGGCTCGCTTCCGCAAGGGGAGTGAGTCCCATCGGTGGTTGTTTTGCCAAGCGCCTACCTACAGTCCAATGGCTTTTCATGGCCACAACATGAAATGGTCCATCGAGCCGGATGTAAATAGAAGCCGGTACCTTTCGACGGAATACCTACCTCATGAGTGTGTGTGGAGTGGATCGGGCAGCAAAGTAGGCGAGCGGAGCAGGAAGAAAGCAAGCATCGAAAAGTCAGAGATAAAACGAGCAATTCGAGAGGTGGAATCTTCGAGAACGAACTGGCACTACCCAAATTCCACACCGAGGGCAAAATCGGTTCAGCGAGGAACCGATATAATCCAGAGGACATAAGATCCGGCCAGGAGTGATCTTCGAGAGCATCATCAGCGACAGAGGAAGCCAAAAAGGAGTGTTGCTTCCACGAAACCCGTTAGATTCCATGTTCCTGATATATCGACGAACAGTTCCCACAATCACAAGCGATTCCAACAACAAGTCATCACGCAGCGGCGCATTCGTGAGGGCCGAAAGGTTCCAGAAAGGTCGAAGATAATCCTTCCAGCAACCAGCCATCCCTCGCGAACATTCTTTCTGGTGGCGAGTATCCTGGAACCTTGGAATCAGCAGAGTTCGACGACAACCACCAACCGGGACAACTTCTCACTTTCCGGTGGAGAGTATGTTCAGTCTGACCATTCGACTGAAGTTGAAGATAGCGACGCTGAATACACGAGAGAATACCGCACTGAAAGAACAAGACGGCTGCTCTCGCTGAAAGCGCCGAGAAAGTTCTAGGCTTTTCCAACTGGCGCAAGCACGTGCTTGTGTGCTTGCTCGTCAGCCTATTTAAGGGCGCATTCTTTATGCGCCGAGGAGTCAGTTGTAATCAAACCGCCAAGCGGTCGAGATAGGAACGGTGGTGTAAATAAGTGTAAATAGTAGAAATAAGTAAAGATAAAAAAAAAGGATAAAAGAAAGAGTGTCTTGTGCTTTCTTCTGGTGCTTCGCTCCGACGCCCTGCTTCCGGGTCCAGCTGCCACAATCGGCTCTTTTCAGAGCCCCTCCATCTGAAAGAGTTTGGATCTCGGTCAACCAGGCGACCGAGATCCTCCCGAGCCTTGGCAGCCAGGCAGCGTCATAAGGACCTGCCTCCGCTGATGGGACAACCATGCGTGGTTGTCTCTTTAGGTCCAATCCTACGAGGGGAGCGGACCATCAGTGATAGTTTACCAAGCCCTCACACCGACCTGGCCTTGGCCTCCAGGCAGACAGTCTATGGACCTGCCTCCACTGTTTGGCAACCAAAGCCCAATCCTAGAAGGGGAAAGGGCCAGCAGTGGTAGTTTTGCAAAGTGCTCTCCGAGTACAGTCCAATGGCTTTTTATGGCCACAACAGAGGTATTCAACGCAGGTTTCAGTGGTGGAATAGAATTATCTTTTATTTGTTATCTCAGTAAAGTTCTTAAATAGCTACGCTCTACACTAGCGGTTGCCACCAACAATAGCCAATTCACGAATTGCCCTATAGTAAGTTTCAATAGGGCTTGTGATATAGCTCAGTTGGCAAGTCTATTGTCTCCTGAGCAGATGTCCGCGAGTTCGAGCCCAAGAGTAAACATCGAACACAGTTGTACCGGATAAGTTTCTCAATAACGATCCGCCAACTGTAACGTTGATAAAGTCGCGAATGCCATAACGATGGTAAAACGACTATAATCGAAACAAAAAAAAAAGGAAATTTTAATACTTCCTCTCTGCAGCTTATTGTATACGACGTTATTAGAAGATGTTATCCAAAGTGGCAAAACTAACTCGACAAATAAAATTCAAACATTTCTTCGATCATCACGGTGCTCAATACGCTCTATTGTGCGGCGCCACGCTTTGGGTGCGAAAATTCAAATTCTTGAGCAGCTTCCTGACACATGAAAGTTTTTACAACGATTTATTCAAGCAATTACCGGATTTGAGTAAGCTTAATTTTTTCCTTGCAATTGAATAATTTAAATTTTTTCTATTGATGCGGCACCAGTGTAAAAAAGTTTTTAAAAAGTTTCAATATAACGTACTTGGAAAAAAATTCGATTTAATTTTTGAGGATGACAAGAAAATTGAAAATATTACAAGCAGCATTTTAATTTTTGTTTTAGATTTAACGGATGAGCTGTGGTAATACGTTAGAGTATTTTCGATCGCCTTTTAACTTCTCTACATCATGACGAAAGAAATGCAGTTTAGTTTTCAAACCTTTACAGAATTTTTCAAACACTGGCTTATTACTTCAAGACAGAAAATGAATCTCATCGGAAACAGATTTCCAGGGACCCTGTGCTCAGCCCTGGATAAGCGATTAAACGCCTTGAAGGACAACATGATCTTCGACGTGACTATTTATGTTGATCCAAGATACAATTACATGGGGTCCACAGTCTTTCACGCAAATAAAAAAAACAAGATGCAGGTAAAACATGAATGCAATTTAACATTTTTTTATAAGTTCATTCTTTCAGCAAAATGTCAGTAATTTGTGGAGCCGAATGAAAAATTTAAGACCTCCAAATAATCAATAATTATTCGTTCACGAAGCTCATGAAACATCAAATGGTATCGATGACATGTTCACAGTGATGATGTTTGGATGATCTTTAGACTCTTCCAACTCTTCGAACTCCAAAATAGCAAGTTTACTACAACAGATTAAAGCTAAATAAACTGATAAAAAGCTAAAGGTTGTCCACGATGAAATTGCCACACTATGCAATTGCTCTAACTTTTTAACCTTTGGGTAGAATTTAATGAAAATTTGAGTGGATTTAGTTCATAGTCATTGTTTACATTCTAAAAATTTTAAAGTCCTGTGATCAAAACGCGCGGAAATGAAATCGAAAGAACATCTCGTGCGTGATAAAATCTTGCTCATTCATCACAAGAATAAGGATCTCTCGGATCGTTCCATCGCTAAAATGTTGGGAATCGCAATTTTCACGGTGTCGCGAGTGATTAAGCAGTTCGAGGAACGATTGACCACCAATTGGAAGCCCACCAAAAATCACAATCGCCTAGTTGGGGCCTTCCACCGAAACCCGAACGCCTCCGTTCGGGATGTGGTTAAGAAGATGCACCTAAGCCGAAGTTTTGTCCAGAAGGCCAAAAGTAAGGCTGGGCTTTGATCGTTCAAGATACGAAATCGCGACGAGAAGCAGAACGAGTCCGCCCAAACCCATGCCAGGAAGTTGTACCACAACATGCTGACGAAAGTTGAATGCTGCATCCTGGAAGACGAAACATATGTGCAGGTCGACTTCAAACAGATACCCGACAACCTGTTTTTCACTACCAAGGATATTTAAGCTCAGCGTTCCGGAGCAAGTCCGCACTCAGAAGATGTCCAAATTTGCGAATAAATTCCTGGTTTGGCAAGCCATCTACATGTGCGGGAGGCGGAGTGCATCTTTCGTGACCCAGGATACGATGAACGGACAGGTGTACATGAAAGAGTGCCTCCAGAAGCGGTTGCTTTCTCTCCTGAAGGCCCACAACGTCCCAACAATCTTCTTGCCGAATTTGACCTCATGCCACTACTCAAAAGACGTGCTGAAGTGGTATGCGGACAATAAGGTCAATTTCGTGTCGAAAATGTTCAACTCTCTCAACACTCCAGAGCTCCGCCCTATCGAGAAGTACTGGGCGATTATGAAGCAGCACCTTCTTAAACGTCCTAAGGTAGTAAAGACAGTCGAGGAACTGAAGAAAGCAGCCAGGGTTTACATGCAAAAAACGGTTGATTCACAGGTTGTGCAGAATCTTACGGCTAGGGTTAGGCCAAGGTGCGGGCATTTGCGTATGGACTGTAAATAAAATACGAGAAAAATGGTAAAATGAATTTAATAATTATTTTTCAATCCTTGAAAATTTTAAGGACATCGGATGAAAACTCGAATTTTGCAAGTCAGTTTTGTGTGTGGAAATTTCATCGTGGACACCCTTTGAGAAATGAATGAAAATTTTCAAGCCTGCACGGCTCATTAGGCGGCGCACACCTTTTTCGTACATCGTTTAAGTTATTTTAATCAACCCTGATCTTCATCTGATTGATGTCTTTGACAACCTTTCCCTATGCCTTGAGTCTCCTCTTCATGATTGCCCAGTATTTCTCAATAGGTATAAGAACCGTTTGATAACGCGCTCTACGAAATTTCAAGGTATTTAACTAGCCTAGATGCAAACCACAATGGATTTTTCAAATAACTGTGCACAATTTGTTCCCTTCTATCGGCTTCCATGTTGATTGTTTTCAAAGTACAGTCGATTTACGGAATGTCAAAAATACATACGTGAAGCTGTCAAAATTCCCTACACGTGGTAAACAAGAACTACCAAATCCGTCCACCAGGAGCGCCACAATATAAGCAAAATTTTTTTTTATACGGGATTTTCATCCTCTGGGATGATTCATCTCTAGTTATATAAGCAAAAGTTTGTTCCAGTTTTAAATAAAGCAAGCTTTAGGCCTAGGATCAGTTTTAGCCTGCAGATCATAACATTTCACATGATTTTAAAAATGACCCAAACTCGACTCAGTCTAGTGTAGCATTGAACATGAAATATTTGATCACAATAAAAAAAAACTTTCTAAAAGCATCGCTTCCCATTTTGACATGAAGCACCTTCGCCAACATTTAATGTTGTGTCAAAATAACAATTTTAAAATTCGATAAGACAAACGAAACACACTGTCAAAACATATCAGCAACCTCAGATCGCAATCGACGTGATCGGTTCGGTTGCAGTAATTTGAGAAGCCGTCGCACTAGAAGGAAATTAAAAAAAAAACAAAAACGTGTTGTTCCAATCCCTGCAAAAATCTGACGAATCGCTTAACTATGCGCCCCTACTGGAGGGAACGGTAAGCCGAGGTGCTCGCTCATTAAAAAATGTATCTTTAAAACAAAAACCTTCGCCGACGGGCGACGAACGATCGATTGCATTCGGTCAACGGCTTTGGTGATAAATCTCTTTGGGGACCCTATCGGGCAAGCTATCGGTTACAATCTGCGAAGCCTGAGTGACCTTATCGATATGGTGCGACATGATTTCCACATCTCTCTCTCTCGTGAACGGAACGATCAGTTTCATATTTCTGAAGGAACACCCGAATAGAAAAACATTGTGAAAAGACCGTGAACTTCATTTTCACGCAACCATGAATTTTATGGTTGAAACTATGCGAATCATGGTATATGGAACCTTGAACATACTGTCAAATTCATAGTTTTCGACAGTGAAGTTTATGGTTATGGCAAAATTTACCATGAAAAAAGGGGGTTGTTAAGCAACTTAACAATGAAAAAATGACCTTTTTTTCATACATTTCAGAACTCAAAACCGTGAAGTTTATGTTCATTACAGCTTCCAATTCTACTCGAGTAAACCGTAAAATTAATCTTTTTTCATTGTATTTATATTGTTTAGACGATGATGAACATCAATGTTTATTCATAATATTTAAAATGTCATGACCGTGATATTACATGGTTGCAATTTGTTTTAATAATGAAAAAATAATTGATTTACAAACTTACTTTCAAACATTTATTTGCTTTTATACATTATTTCTAAATACAGTATTGTTCCGATTTTGTCAGCCCCATCTTGAATTTAGGGCTGACAAAACAGGGTACCTGACAAAATCGGGAAAAAAAATGTTCTTGAAAATAATTTTATTTTTGATTTGATAATTGTCCATTTTTCTTTGTTATTTCGATATTTCATGTCAATACCGTGATAAAGGGTGACATTGAAACCCTTTTCTTTATTTTTTACCCTTCTTACAAAGAAGGGTATACATACATGTCGCTTGATAAACCAACTTTCGATCCGAGGCCCGGAGGGTCAAGTGTCATATACTATTCGACTCAGTTCGTCGAGATCGGAAAATGTCTGTATGTGTGTGTATGTATGTCTGTATGTGTGTGTATGTAACAAAATAATGTCACACACGTTTCTCGATGACCGCTTGACCGATTTGAGTTCTTGAGGCGTCAAATGAAAGGTCTTGCAAATAGCAAATTGGAGAAATGCTTCAAGATTAGGTGTCAATATTCAACAACCTCTTCCAGCTTCCGCCAGTGAGGTAAGTTCTAAACACCAAATAAAATCTGAAAATACTATTTCCTAATACATACGTTTACCAATTTTCGCAGTAATATCGGAAACACCATCAAGAAACTTCATTATAACTAACTTTAAAAAACGTCACCATTAAAAGCTAAGCACTGTGTAGAGCAAGGTTTGTACTATCCTAAGTGCTTCAAATTGTACACTCAGAACTGAAAAAAATGTAAATTTATTATTTTTCATGTATTTTCACGCTTCACCGTGCCCACTCCCAGAGTTATTTCTCGGCGTGTAGTAACTGAAATATTTCTCGCCGAGAAATATCTCGGTTATTAAAATTTATACATTGAGAAATATCTACGACAGTGACATCTGGTGGTGATTTTTAGAACGAAATTCAATATGATGGTTGACCTTAGGAACTATTGTGGATATTATGCATTATCATTGGAAATAAATAATCTTTTGAGATTTTTCAACTTGAATGTTTATTCAATCAATATATTTATTACCATCTCCTCCGCTACCCCCCCTTTATCATACTCTTCTGCAAAAAAATGTTGGCCGAAAACTTTACCGTAAGAAAATCGTTCCCGGATGATTGAGAATAAATCACTTTCATACCTCGGAGTTTTGCTTCAAAACCCCGGAGGACATGAGCTTACGCATGTGGCGGTGATAGATTTTCTTTAAACATGCATGTTTCTATAAAATGATCATGCACTTCTGGTTTTTTATCAGCATTTCGGGAACCACCTGTAAATTGAAAAAAAAAAATATTCTAAATTACGATAGCTTTGAAGTTACATGTAACTGTTGTACATGGTCAACGATAGCAAAAAAAATGAACAGGTTACTTTCTGTTCTTTTTCAGAGATGTCTAAAGGAGGAGGAGAGCTTCAATTTCCATTTCAAACAAATTGTAAAATACCCCTACAAGACATAACTATAATATAACAGGTTACCTACCGTCACGGACGATGTTTACTGGGAAAGCTTGCACTACCGAATCTTGCTTGATGGGACCTCCGGAGGAAACCCGGAATATTCAAGCCCCCTTCGCACCGGATAGAGACAAAGTGCACTTAGCATCTTTTCATGCCGCTGCCGAGACTTTGGAATCAATATGACTGTGGGATCCTTCATGCTTTCGGCTGATTAACATCAGAAACACAATCCGGAAAAAGTGAGGTTGCGTGAATTTCGAATGAAAACAAACAACAAAGCGATGACAGATGATGGGTGAAATGTTTCGCGATTCTAATTTTTATGCACCGGATGATTTCTCATGGAGAAATGTTTCAAGTGCATTAAAAAATAATGTCGCAATACCTTTTTTTTAATGACTGAAAAAATTAATCGTCTCAAAATAACTGGATAATTAAAATTAAATAATTTTTATATTTTAATTATTTCTGAGTGTATGGTTTTCAAAACAGATGGCTTTTTTTTAACAATTTACAGATGTCTCCAAAAATAGTGGCTATTGAGAAAAAAACGAAACTCGCTCAGCCTTAAGAAAAAAGTCAAAATCCTTCGGAAATTTTAGGAAAAGGCTGGGAAGAAAGCAGACATCACGAAGAAGTACAACATCCATCCAACAATCGTCAGAAAAATTCAAAAGAATGCTGACTCCATACTTCGTGCTGCATCCAACACCTCGTGTAGTCTTGGTAAGACTTTCAAATACGTTTCCACATGTGCGTATAAAAATTTGGAGGATGTTTTGTTTCTTTGGTTTCTTAACCAACAACGCCTGAACAAAACAGTTTCTTCGACCATGCTCATAGTCAAAGCTCAAACATTTGCTGAAAGTTGCAACGTCCCAAATTAATTTAAATTTTCACTGCACTGGATACATAACTTCAAAAATGTTCTTCGAAATTATCGACGTTTTTCGGTGAGTTTTAATAATAATAAAACAGATTTACCAGTTGTCCATACGTTTCGAGCTACTCTGGCATTCGCTCCTCCTCAGTGGACACTAAAATTATATTTTACTTTTATACATTAAACTTTAAATCTAAATTTTTAATTTTAACTTACAATTGACTGGCCATCGTCTGAACTATTTTGATTTTGGACAGTTTGTTTTGTTTTGCGTTTACATTTGTTTGTCAGTGTCTGTGTCAATTTTGCGATTATGGGGTCGTAAGCGGTCTTAAAATTTAACGAGTCTCTCTGCCTATTAACGACATTATCGTCACCTCTCAATTTGATGTAAAATGTTTCGGCAGTTATTCTAGCATTGTATCCAGTAACTCTTTCCAATATTTTGGTATTTTCAAAATCAAAAATATGCCCAGTTTCTAGACAGTGCTGTGCTAGACCTGTACTTATTTGTTTTGTGGATACATTTGTCTTATGCTGCTTCAAACGTTTTTCTAAAAACTGGCTCGTTTCTCCTACATATGATTTACTACATCCTCCACATGTTATTTCATAAACAACATTTATGTTTTTGTTCTTTGGAATCTTGTCCTTGGTTTTTGTGAATATCATATTTTTGACCTTGTCTAATGGCTGAAAGGCGACGTTGATATCAAATTGTTTTAAGTATCTGGACAATTTTTCTCCCAAACCAGCACAGTACGGAATGGTTACAAAATTATTCATGCTCTTACTGGACACGCTTAAGCTATTGTATAATTTGTGTGTTCGTTCTTTAATTACATTTCTTACAAGATGTGAGGGGTAGTTATTAATTTTTAAAATGTTTTTAACTGTCTTGAGTGTTTTTTCCCTGTATCTTGTGTGACTGAGCCTAATTGCTCTGTCTACCAATGCGATTATTGTATTTTTTTTATGCGAAAAAGGGCTAACGGAGTTAAAATCTAAATATCTACCTTTCTCATCTTTGGGGAACCATTCCGTTGATATCGTGTTCGTTTCTCGGCGTAAAATTGTGTCCAAGAATTTGATTTCACCATTCACCTCGTGTTCGATTGTAAACTGCAGCCTTTGATGAAACCCATTGAATGTACGGACGATTTCGTGTTGTTCATCACTCTTTGCAGCAACCAAGCAATCGTCCACATACCGCTTGAAGAACACCGGTGAGATACCCTTCGTTTGAAGTTCAACGAGTGCTGCCTGTTCAATCCGTTCCAGAGCGATAGATAACACAACTGGACTCAATGGGGAGCCCATCGGAACACCAAACTTCTGCGAGTAAAATTTCCCACAATATTGGAAAAAAGTAGATTCCAACACTAGTTTTAACAAATTCAGGAAATCATCTTTTTGAATTTTTGTGTGCGGTTCTAAATCGTCCCAACGTAACGCAATTGATTCCAAAGCGAAATCAACTGGTACGTTCGTGAACAGTGAGACGACGTCCAGTGAGAAAAGAACCGTCTCTGGGGGAAGAACGACACTCCGCATTTCGTCAGCAAAATCAAAACTGTTGTTGATGTGGTGCACGGTGTTTCCGGCGATCTCATTTAAAATCCCAGACAGATATTTCGCTATTTTGTATGTGGCAGTGCCAATAGTTGACACAATCAAGCGAAGTGGCCTTCCATCCTTATGTGTTTTGGGGAGACCATACACTCTGGGCGGGTTGCAGTGAAACACTTTTGATTTGTACATTGTGCGTTTGTCAATGCAACCTTGCTTATGCCACTCCGTGATGATGGTATTGATTTTTTTAAGTGTTGTGCTGGTCGAATCCTTATCAAGGCTAATATAGGTTTCTTTATCATTTAACAGATTCTGCATTTTTTCATCATATTCTTTTCGTTTCATGATAACTATAGCCTTGCCTTTATCTGCTTTTGTGACCAACAGATCCGGACGATTCTTAAAAAATACCATCGTCAATTCAACCTTGCTTATGCCACTCCGTGATGATGGTATTGATTTTTTTAAGTGTTGTGCTGGTCGGATCCTTATCAAGGCTAATATAGGTTTCTTTATCATTTAACATAGGTTTCTTTTCATCAAAGGCTGCAGTTTACAATCGAACAAGAGGTGAATGGTGAAATCAAATTCTTGGACACAATTTTACGCCGAGAAACGAACACGATATCAACGGAATGGTTCCCCAAAGATGAGAAAGGTAGATATTTAGATTTTAACTCCGTTAGCCCTTTTTCGCATAAAAAAAAATACAATAATCGCATTGGTAGACAGAGCAATTAGGCTCAGTCACACAAGATACAGGGAAAAAACACTCAAGACAGTTAAAAACATTTTAAAAATTAATAACTACCCCTCACATCTTGTAAGAAATGTAATTAAAGAACGAACACACAAATTATACAATAGCTTAAGCGTGTCCAGTAAGAGCATGAATAATTTTGTAACCATTCCGTACTGTGCTGGTTTGGGAGAAAAATTGTCCAGATACTTAAAACAATTTGATATCAACGTCGCCTTTCAGCCATTAGACAAGGTCAAAAATATGATATTCACAAAAACCAAGGACAAGATTCCAAAGAACAAAAACATAAATGTTGTTTATGAAATAACATGTGGAGGATGTAGTAAATCATATGTAGGAGAAACGAGCCAGTTTTTAGAAAAACGTTTGAAGCAGCATAAGACAAATGTATCCACAAAACAAATAAGTACAGGTCTAGCACAGCACTGTCTAGAAACTGGGCATATTTTTGATTTTGAAAATACCAAAATATTGGAAAGAGTTACTGGATACAATGCTAGAATAACTGCCGAAACATTTTACATCAAATTGAGAGGTGACGATAATGTCGTTAATAGGCAGAGAGACTCGTTAAATTTTAAGACCGCTTACGACCCCATAATCGCAAAATTGACACAGACACTGACAAACAAATGTAAACGCAAAACAAAACAAACTGTCCAAAATCAAAATAGTTCAGACGATGGCCAGTCAATTGTAAGTTAAAATTAAAAATTTAGATTTAAAGTTTAATGTATAAAAGTAAAATATAATTTTAGTGTCCACTGAGGAGGAGCGAATGCCAGAGTAGCTCGAAACGTATGGACAACTGGTAAATCTGTTTTATTATTATTAAAACTCACCGAAAAACGTCGATAATTTCGAAGAACAAACAATCGCGGTGATAAATCCAAAACTCAATATAACTTCAAAAAGCGCTATGCACAGCAAAAATTATTTCTGGTAAAATTACGCAAATGTCCTGTAACAAAAAGGAGCAGGACATTTACCGCAATTTTACAGGTCGAAAAACAAATTACGTGACATGTAATTTTCAGTGTACAACTTTTTTCAGGACATTTGCTGTAATAGTAAATGAATCTTCGTTATCTTTCAAGGAAAGCAATTTAAAATTACAGGTTGCAGTTTCAGTGACACGTAATAGACAAAAATTTTTTCTGTGTGGTATCCACAAGCTTAAGATATGTGGCGAAGCGTTATCGAGCGATATAGGAAGTGTTGAGGGTTTTTTGGAGAACTTTCACGACGAAATACTTCATCAGGAGCTTACTGCTCAGATAGTATATAATGCAGACGAATCGGGATTGTTTATTAAAATGTTGCCAACAGAATCACCATGCAGAAACGGTGGGAATGTTCGATAAAATCATCGATTGGGCAGAAGAATCATCCCTTTCGATTGATGACATCATGTGTCTGCGTCGTATTCGTCAGGTAGGTATGGTAAAATCTCTGGGAAATTGATGTTAAACCACAAGCAATGGAGCGTTTTAATTTGAAGTATGTAATGGTACTTTTTTATGGATTTACAAAAATAAATGTTTTATTTTGAACCGTCCTTTATTTTTCTAAATTAAAAAAGAAAATAAAATATGTTTCATGAAAAACGACAAATCCTCGTGGTTTGTGGATAGTTCCCTAATGGAATATCCATAAACCACGTAGACTCATTTTTGGTCATTTCAGAGCCCCCCCTTCTCCCCTCGTATACTTTTGTCCATAAAAAATTTCGAAAATTTGTATGGAGTGTAGACTTCGGTCAACCCCCCCCTCCTCTCCACCCTGAAGTCTACGTGGTTTATGGAAGATCCCCAAGGGCTATCCATAAACCATGTGATCAAAATGTGGTCAAGTTTCAACCTCCTTCCATTCGTCATCAGTGAAAACTCTTATGAACCTTCAATCACCCCAACCCTTAAAATACCAACCCTTAAAATACCTAGTGGTTAATGGGTGGTCCTCTACGTGGGTCAGGACAACCCCCAAAAAAACATACAGTGTTAAATGACTGGGAATTTTAGTTCAAAAGCAGAAAATTTCAACTAAATTTAAAGGCTGACAAAATCGGGATAAAATGCTGACAAAATCGGGGATAGACAAAATCGGGGGTAGACAAAATCGGGAGCTGACAAAATCGGAACACTACTGTACAATGTGATATACTCACTAAAAACCTTTTTAATTTTTTTTTCATCACTGCGCACCGGCGGGCTTTCTTCCGCGAAACATTTTCTGGGGACGTCTACGGCACACCTCAAGCCCCAGGCCTCGGATTTTCAATTTAATTAGTACGGGATGTGCTCCGGACCTCTATCTGGTCTACGTCAGGCATTTTATGCGGCTCACTTCGGAAATTCCTGCAATATTTTTTTTCCTTTTGCATCTGCCTCTGAAAAAAATATTTTCGAATTAGTTTTTAAGGGTGTTTTATTTACATTCACTGTACTCACCGCCACCATCGTAATTCGTAGCACCACCTTCGGATCAGATTTGGTCAGCTTTATTTCCACCAGAAGTCTTGTCCGAGCTCATTGGTTCCGATTCCGTTTTTTCGTCCGCAAATAACGCGACAGTATCGGTCCGATAAAATGGCGCATATGAGATGCAAAATTATTCTCTACACGAAAAATCTTAAAAGTGTAAAAAATGTTTGAGTTTACCAATGTTCAGATTTACATTTTACTATGAAACACACTGTAACTTTAAACATCACAAGAAGATTACTGTTATACGATGATTCCCTTCAATTCGGCAACTATGAAATATCATGAATTAACGATATGCTTTACGGTTACCTAAAAAACCACGGTGATTTCAAAATTTTAAGTGGTTCATGAAGATTTTGAAATTAGGATGAAGTTTATTGTTAGATTGAAAACCATTGTTCTGTTATATTAATACTATAGTCTTGGCTATTCGGGCAGTGTTCTGGCAGGCTTAAAGGTTTTTTTTTGTTTTGGTGTAGTGAACGGAATTTATGAGAGAAGCGTCAGGTTACTGGGTTTTTATTAAAACGGGCTGCTCATATTAACAAGGCATAAATCACTAGTGTAGTTTTTTTTTTATAAATATTATTATTGTGCTTAACGTTTCAAAGTGAGATAAGCTGGCCTTATTCTCAAACTTTGATGATCAATATCACACTAAAGGGCGAACACGAAATTATTGCGACACCGGGTATATTTTTTTACCATCGGGTAAAAATCAACCAAATTTTGCACACTTTCTCATTGATGTGTATTGTTTACATGCTGTCAAACTTGAAGTCGTGTTTTTCGATTCAACGAAAATGGAGGTGAACCAACGCGAGTCGAGAGAAAAAAAATTCTTTTTTAACACCTGGAATTTTCTGACCCTTAGCACTGGCAGTTGGGAGAAATGTTGAACATTCACCATTCAACCGTCTCCAGAGTGGTGAAGCGGTTACAGGAGCGCTTGACGTTGGATCACGGCAAATGAGCTGGAAGAAAATCGAAACCGGAGAACAAAAAGACTGAGGGAAAGGTGAAGCGGATGATTAAAGCAAATCCCAACGTCTCAAGCCGTGATTTGGCTAAAAAGAATTACGTGTCCCAGAGTTACGTCCAGAATGCAAAGAAGAGAGCTGGACTACATACATACAAGGTACAGAACTTCCCAAACCGCGATGATCGGCAACAATCGACGACTAAAAATCGAGCACGGAAGCTCAACGAGAAGATGCTGACAAAATATGGCTGCTGTGTGATGGACGACGAAACGTATATAAAAGCCGATTTAAAGCAAATTTCGGGGTTGGAGTTTTTCACTGGCAACAGCAAGTTCGATGTGGACGACAAATTTAAGAAAAAAAAATTTTGAAGTTCGCCTCCAAATCTCTCGTTTGGCAGGCCATCTAGTCTTGCGGACTGAGGAGTGAGCCTTTCGTGACAAAAGGCACAGTAAATAGCGAGATCTACATATCTGAGTTCCTCGAGAAGCGCCTTTTAGCGTTCTTGCAGCGGCACGACGAAGCTCCGCTATTTTGGCCAGATTTGGAATCATGCCACTATTCTAAAAGTGTCCTGGAGTGGTATGAGGCCGATTCTGTCCATTTTGTTCCAAAGAACAGGGACCCGCCAAACTGTCCGGAGCTGCTCCCGGTGGAGCAGTAATGGGCAATAATGATATGGGAACTTCGGAAGAGCAAGAAGACAGTCAAAGACGAGAAGGTCATATTAAGAAAATGAAAAAAAAAACTGAGATACTGGTACCGGATGGCACTATAAAGACTTTGATGGAGGGCATCAAGCGAAAATGCGTTCAATTTTACACTCAAGGAGCCATCGATTAACTTTCATTTTGATTTTTGTTTAAAATGTACGATATGTTTAAAACTACCCTAAATTCTTGGTTTGATTCTAAACATTTGAAGAAAATTGGCATGAAATTTTCGGTGTCACATAAATTTCGTGTTAACCCTTTAAGAAAGTGTGTCCTATAACTCATTTTTGATCTCAGCCTCAAAGACCTCATTTTTCTTAAATATTGATTGGAATTGGTATTAGAGATTAAAAAAATATTTTTCTTGGATGCATATGCAACTTCGGTGCAAGAGCACAAAATAGATATTCATCTCTTTCTCTTTTTCTATCCATTTACTACAAGGACGTAGCTGGCGCCGTTATTGACGTTTAAACAGAGAGCATCAGTTTGTGCATTGTGAAAAGACTGCTCATCTCAACCTTCATTAATTTGACCTCTGAACAAAATTGATAGCCTCGGTCAATCAGCTTAGCAAAATTTTGATTTTCAAAAACTAATTGTAGCGCACTATTCTAATATGTGTTTCGCATATCAAATTAAAATGTTTGTTCGAGAAATATCAATCTTAAAAAGTTTGTGAATAGTTTGTGCAATTGATATTCCAATTTGGTGCCGATCAAATCAGCTCGCAATTAGGTTCGTGTTCAAAATTCAATTCCCACGGATATAATAGCCGGCTTCGGAAAAAAACTCGAAATTTGTTTTTGCTTGACACCATATTAATCAACTAATTCCCTAGCTCATGATTACGGACCGCCCATTTGCGGGGGCCTGTAGCCATTTAGCAGCCTTTCATTGGCACTAATCAGTGTTAAAATGAACCTAATCAATCAATTGAACCTACACATTTTGACAGAGCTGGAACCGGCCTCAGTCAGTCCAGGCAGGATCGGGTTGACGAAATCTTACCCCTTTTAGTTTGTTAAAGGCCGATAGGGTTAGAGTAGAGTGGTAAAATTTTGCAGAAATCATAGACAGAAATGCCGCTCGACACTGGGCCAGGGTATCGATTTGCAATCTACCGGACCAACTGGCCTCAGCTCAAACATAGGACTACCAGTTGACATCCGGACCTGAAATTGATCGTGTTTGACAGCGCGGTTTGCTTCTGCGAGAAGGATGTTTGATTACTTTCATTAACTCATTTTTTTATGCTCTCATATTTGTATGCGCTAATGGACTTGATGCATGTAACCAATCAATCATTAGGATTTGGCAATCGATTGCTAACATCAAACTGGTTATGAGTTGGTCATTTGATCTGTTTTGTGCAGCTTGGTGGCATTTTGATGGGAATTTAAACTCCTAAAGCACTATCATTATACTTTTGAATAATTTTCATTCGTTCTGAACGAAACAATGTTACTTCTTATTGAAAAGTCTAAGATAATTATCATCTTATTTACAATGCCTTATTTCATTAGTGGTCTCTGGTTTACCTTTCACTGCTAGAAACATTTCGATGCCCAACAAAAGGCAACAATTTAACCCTATCACTTGCAGTCATCTGCCCGCTCGAAAGAACAAACCATCTTCAAACGTCCGTCGCACTAAATTTAACTCAGCGCGTAATTCTACACTTGGATAATTATGTCGCGAATGTCGCTACCGAATTTCGATATAAATCAAGCCGGCAGTATGTAGGTATCGTCCGAAAGTGGCCGCGAATTGAGAAGACCGCTACAAAGTAGCAAATGGAATCGGTCCAAAAAATCTAAATGCTATCCGGGCGATTTGCTCGCGCCCTGATCTATCGTTGCATTTGTCAAAAGGGTTGGAATAATTCCTCCTTGTTTTGTAAAGATTGTATGATTTTCTCTCAAATTTCATTTGGTTCAATTCTCATTTCATCGTTTAATACTGATTTAAAACGATATGACATAGGTTAAGACCAGCTGTCATCTTTATCTACCAAAATAAAGTATGAACACATGATTCGTCTAGAAATTCAACAAAAATAACATGCGGTTTAAATTTGATCGTGTCACATCGTCTCGGGTGTACGTTGGGGGTATAATTTAAAAAAAAAAAAACATCAAAAACGTTTCCATTTGAAAAGTGTAACGATGACACCGTGCCGGCTGGCCGCTCGTTTTGCTTGCCTTGGTCATATTTTGCTCACTAGCCTGCTCTCGTGTCATTTAATCAGATTAATTAGTTTCGTTTTTCCATGCTAAGATAAACAACCTGTATGGTGTTCTAGATATACGTATAGTCAGAGCTCTTCTCAGATCACCTTCTTTGAGCCTAGGTGGTGTGGATGCCCTTAGTTAACGGGGCATACATTGTAAGCGGTTTCCTTACTGAGTTCTAATTGCATCGACAAACTGCCAACTTCCGGTTTTGATGATTCAGTCTAAAATGCTAACAATAGATGATTTCATTTAAAGTGTTCAGGGCAGTTGATTGGAAACAACTTAGAGTTTTCGATTTTACTTAACTCTCATCCGTCCCTGAAATTTTTAGCCATTACAGTCCCTGGAGTGTCGATTTGACACTCTTCGCTTAAAACCGCATCTTTTGTTTATCAATCGATTTTTACGAATTTATAGTTTTGGAAACCTCGTGATGTAACCCGAATATGTTTTTCAAACAATATTCAGCTATAACACTTGAGTTTTCCGTTATTCAAAGTTTTAGAAAAAGATCCAAAAAACATGCTCCGAAAAAAGACTGTAGAACAGCTACGGAATGCTTAAAAAAATTTAACTTTGTGTCCAAGAAAGCTGAAGTTAGAAGCTATACGTTGCACATAGGGAAAGATTTTTTTTTAATTTTTTAAAATCATGACCACAAAAAATGTAAAAAAGTGGTGTGAAAACCGTACTTTTCAATCAACGAATCGTCGAAACTGTTCAAATCATACCAGTTAAATTTTGGAAAGAGGATTAAAAAGTTGACGTTATTTGGCACATTTTTGCATTTTTGGACTTTCAAAGGTAGCTGTTTTCGAAACTTTTGACAATTTGCGATTTCTCAGATTTTCTAAAACTTAAATTCAACTTTGCACTGGATTTTGAGTATATTAGCGCGAGAATTCCGGAATAAATTGATATTCACCAGAAACAGGGCCAGATTAAGCTTTGGGGTCCCGGCGCAATTTTTTTCGGGGGACCTCTATATAATTTTTTTCATATGCCGTCCCAGAGAAATGAAGATTTCAAACATATAAAGAAACTGGAAATGGGTTCAGAATATTGCCAGATAATCCGGTTTTTACGGGCATATTAAAATATTCAATTTTGAAACTTAGGAAAGAAGATTCCCGGCCCGGTTAGCCGAAATTCTTAGAAGGAAGCACTGTTTTTGCCAGATTAATTGACATTACTTGCAAAACATAACTGGAGTTGAATGATTGTATTTTTCGTAGTCTTCAAACAATAATTGTTAATACATCACGTGCAAATATTGCATATAAGTTAATCTTGTTTAAAACTTTGACTAAATCTGTTAAATACAATTCATTCCGATTTATTGAATTTTTTTTTTTTTGGCTTGATTAGAGACACTTTAACACTTTCATGTCGTTCGTGTCTTGATTTATTGAATAACTCAATCCTTATCTACCCAAAATTCTTCCATTTCGAAAACATTAAAGATAGATATGAAAAAGTTTTCTTTTCATGATTTGTTGCAGATCATCGCAAGCAGATTAGAAAGATAGAAAGCAAAATAAATATTTCCACCATTAAAATTGGGAAATAACAATGAGATCTTAGACTTAGAAAAAAAAAACTAAAAAAAATAGAAAAAAATTCAAATTTCATAGAAATGCAGATCTAAGAGTTCAAGAGTAAAATTCGAAACCTAAAATCAGATTTCATTCAGAGCCACAATTCAGTGTCTAAAATTAAAATCTCGATTTCAAATCAAGATCTAAGAAACAGATAACAAATGAATTTCTAATTCAAAATTGAGAAACAAAGTTGCAATCAAGCCAAACCAGGAATTGCAAAATTTATAATTAAAATTCAAATGTTTTATTTCAATTTCATATCTTAGAAAAAAAAAAAACATTTTCATGCAATATTGCATGAAAATGTTTTTTTTTCTAAGGTATGTGTTTGAAATTGAAAAAAAACAGATTATTTAAAATGTTGTATAAAGGATAAGATTCTCATCAGATCGAATATTAAATAGTAGAGACTTTTGTCTAATGTTCAAAACATCAGAATCATAAATCTGGAAGAAGATAAGATTAAAATCATATTCATAATTAGAAAATCACTCAATGAAATTCACAATTCAACTATGAATGTGTTTTTATGCACAAAAATAATTTGGGATTGGTCAACTGCTGATATGCTGATTTCCGGTTATTTGCTTAGGTAAAAGATGATTTAAAAATAAAACTGCATCAGAATCAAAAGTATCAAGCTTGGATTACATGACTTGGAAAAGTTTCAAATCACAGAATGAAATTGGAATGAAAAATCAATTGAGAAGGTTTTGCCGATTTGTCTACAGTAGTTTTTTAATGTTTGATTTTTTAAAATGAATGACATATTCGGAAAAGGGTAAAGAGTGTTAAGGCCTACGCAAATTTCATCAAGGATCGAAAAGCTTACAATAATTTTGCATTATTCATACTAATACTTATGTTTATGAAGTGAGCATTCAAGATTGTTCGGTTTTACTCTTATTCTAGCCCTTTTTTTCCTTTTTCACGTGTTATTCTAGCCCTTGTTGTTCTAGCTGTCGTTAAAAACGTTACATTTTTTGAAACGTGGAAAAAATATTTTATATTCAAAAAATTATGACTGATCAATTAAAATTAAATATTTTCTTTATTTAATAAGTAAGAGAAAATGATGTATTGTGTATTGTAGGCATCCCAGATTTCTCGGATTAATTAGGACATAAATGGGTTTTCAAGGTGACTACAAAAAGTGAACTCGACAAGTCAAGCAAACTATGATCTGCCTCAAACAGAGAACTCAAATTGGTGTAAATTTTCTTCAGCAATTTTTATCTAAATTGTTGTTTTGGTAGTTTCGAACGTTTTTGAAAAGTTAAAAAAAGGAAAATTTGAGGTGTTTGGTGTTAATCATTTTGTTATAGATTTTTTTTTAATAATCACTGGATTCTGCTTGATTTGTTCGGAATTTGTGTAAAAAAAAATCAAAACCAAATCCCCAGATTTTGCTAGGTGTTGAAAATAGTTGTACTGATTTGACCAACCAATGAAAATATGGGAAAAATTCGGTAAATCTTATTCTAGGGAGCCCCCTTAACTTGTATTATTGTAAAACTTTTAGACATATTATTTCACTAGGGCTCCTTACTTGTTAAATTTAACGTTTTAATTCCAATTTTTTCGTTTCAATTCTTTTTTAGCTAGATTTTAAGAGCTTAAAGTAGTATGATTAAAGTAATGCTATATTTTTTTTTTTGTTCCTCGGGGGTCCACTTAAGCCACGCCAAAATTGAAAGGTTTAAACAAATTATGTCCGCATAAAACAGTTAACTCTTTTTATATAATTATGACCATAGTGATAACAGCATACAAGAAAAAGGTAAAGTACACACAAATCCAATATTCAAATAGAAAATACAACGAAAAACAATTATCATAACAAGTTAGATACCAGCAAAACTTCCCCTCACATTCGATACACTCAAGAACACATACACTGTAAAGCCTAAATCGGCTAAGATGGTGTATGTTTTTTTATAACTCTGTGTTTCGAATTGTAAGTACCGAGTTTATTTTTCAAATTTTATTGTTTACATTCTTTCATACAAATTTCACGCCATTAGCATGACCCTGTCATAGTTCAAACTTTGTGAGATTCTTAGTTTTCCCAAAAATTATCTAGACTAATATTTTATAAGGTCCAAACTTTGTAGGCAAAAATTTTATAAACATTTTTTGCTGTACATTGTTTTTTTTTTTAAATTCAACACTGAGAAAAATGCATATCAAAAATTCAAACCCAATTTCCCAAAAAATGCCATCTCAGAATTTAAGCCGGCTAATGATAAGACTTAAAAGTCACAACTTCCCAGCAAACATTTTTGTAGGTATATTTCTCAATAAACTTTGCTATACGTTTCATATACATTATAAAATCATCTTATATAACTCGAAAAAACAGCATTTACGTACTAAAGTGGAGGCAATATACATACATATTTTTTACTTCTGGCTTAAGCGATAAGAGTTGTAAAAATTGGACGATATACAACACCTTTTACCGCACACCCTGACAGTATGCGAGAGAGCGCAAGTTTTGCTCTCAATGCATGCAAACCGTTGCCAGCGACAGTATTTGCTGCTTCTCTCATTGGCCAGTTTATCCAGATGGACCCTCTGATTTTTAGAAATCTAGTTGCACTGCTTATCGCAAAGAGAACAACAAGGTTGTTTTCTCATTCAAATCCCGCACGCGGGAGACAAATTTGCAAACATGGCGGACTTTTGTCATATACGAGTTGGTAGACTTTAACTAACCATTTTTACGATCATTTACTTGGTTTGGTAGGAATTACGATTCGCATTAACATTGTTAACGAGTTGAGCTGACATTTCTAATGCGATGTTATGTTTGCTGGGTTGTACATATTTTAGGGGAAAACAGTTTTTCTAACAACTTTTTTTTTAATAATTTTGTTTGAAAATCATATAATTTATTCTTTAAGTGTACATTTCCTACCCTTAATTTATAAACTGCTTCGTTTAATTGATTGTACTGATTTCGAAGAAATACGAGCTTCCGTGGTAAAAATAAGTTTAAATCCTACACTGATAAAAGATGTAAACTAAAAACTTATAGTCGATTTAAAAAAAAAAATGATCATCTCAGAATTAGATGATTTTATTTTGGGGTGAGTAATAATGTGGTGTACAACTCTTCTGAACATCGCAAAGTGAACACTCTTAAGGGAAAAAAGTTTTTCTAACAAAAACTTTTTTATGTTATTTTTATGAAATGCCCTTTTTCAAATATTTGTCTAGAATCTAGAACATTTTTGGGAAAACTACCCAACAAACCATTAAGCACTATTATAAGCCGCAATTGGGACGAATATCAGCATTTCAGTGCCTATCACGGCTTATAGGCACTGAAATGCTGATATTCGTCGTCAGTATTTTCAAATGCCAATAGGCTCTATGAGTTTGAAGCCGTAGAGTAGGCCCTAAATTGGCATATAAAGCAGTGTATTAGGGCTTTCGAGCCCTGTGGGTAGAAGTTGGATGACATTCACGTCAAAGTTGTGGGAGGGCTATGTGCCTGTCATTCATGAAACAGAATAAAACGACTTGGTTCTGGAAGAAGAAGAGCTGCGTATTTGTTTACTTTTGCGAAACTTTTTTAAACTTGGGAGAAAAAAGTAAGTATTTTGGTTTTTTTGAGTTAGTTTTGGATTGCACATAGAGTCGTAAATCTTTTTTTCATCTTGTCTTTCCCACAGGATCATCTTGCTGTCAATTAGAAGGATGATACGCTGGAAAACACCCGGAACCCGTGACCCGACAGCAGCAGAAAAAAATCGATCCGTACTTCTTATGTTCCCACAGGAACACCATCGGCGATTTGCAGTCTGAGCTACCCCGATTGGAAGACAATTCAAGTGATATGTGGAAAATAAAAAGTGTCCAGAATAGTAATTTAGTTTTCCGTTTTTGAAGTTCAATAAACTAAGTGATCTGATGAAAAAAATGTTTATTTTCTTTGGTTAAGTTCAAATAAACAAATATCACAAAAGAACTGTTTCAACAAGAAACAAGAGTTCAGCATTCATGTATATCTAAATGTTTAATGCAATAATTAACAACTATTGGGTAAGAAACGGAAATGTGTTTTTTTCGGGATTTTCATACATAGGGGTGATTGATCCCAGAAACGGAAATGTGTTTCAAGTTCTTGTATTTAAATATGGCAAATTTTCGTCGACTCCTGAGTTGATATGATGGACTATTCAGCAAAGTGTCCGATTAAATGCTTATCTGCAAAAGTCACAAGTTCGATTCCAGCTCTAACCTACGTAGATTAAGGGAGTTGAAAAGGCTAAAGCGAGGAAGAGATGGATATAAATTACGAACATTACAGGTTTACATAAACAATTTTTATTTCAATTGTTTTTTTTATTTTTATAGTGGAGTTCAGCTTCATTCGGTTTATGTAGTTCTGGAACTTCTCTTCCCTTCGGCGGAAAAGCTTTTAAGATGCAGCAGCAATTGCATTCCCACTACCTACTGGTATCGGCTCCAGATCGTTGAACGGTTGCGGCTGCTGCTGCTGTCTAACAAATTTTTACCGTTCCCAATCCGGGCGTTGTCCTTGTTTATCCGATCCGATCTAGCCTATCATAAGGTTGTTCATTTCCGGACAACATCAGTTGAAAAGGGATGATGTTAGATTTCTTGCTGCCAATTGCAGCGTTTCCGGCCAACACTTTAGCCGCGGACAGGTATATCTGGGCACCTGCTTCCACTCGTCCGGCATAATTTTTTTCTCAGGAGCTGCTGACGGCGACGGAGGTTTTTTTCCTTGAAGTTGTCCCTCTTGTGGGACCGCTATAAGGGCTAGCGTTGGTCTAACTTGACGGGAGTTCACAAAAATACACCTTTGTTTACATCCAATTGTTGTGATTTTGACATTTGTCTGTCCTTCGAAAATTCTTACTTGCACACTCATCTGGCGCAACCCCTTATAGTGTAGTTTTGATCCGTTATCGAATAAGACTGGGTTAACTCCTTTTTGGTGTACAGGCCTTGTACCCTTTATAGGGTACATAGGCTGTACGTCATATCGTCGGGTCAAATTTACACATTATTTCGAACGCTTGCTCCCGGTGGAGATGTGAGCAGATGCTGGAATGATATGAAATGTTGCGTGCAAGAATAATAAAATAGAAAGCAAGTCAACTTCACCAAATTAAAATTATTTATTACATATAAGGAAATTAATACATTTTGTCGGCCTTTAATTTTTTAAATTAAAAATAGCAACACAGCGGGTAAAGGAATGCAGGAATCTGAAAAAAATTGAAACTGATTAGTAATGGTTTAATTTTTTTAAACTTATTGTATCCCTGATAAGTGGAGGACAATTTAATCATAATAAAGAATTTTAGGAATATTCAAGTATTTTATAAATAAACTCACCTCAATCATTGGAAGACGAAATTTTCTTTTGCTGCAATGAAGATCCGTCCTTTTTTTCTTAAGAATCACGTCCGCAGGTTGCCGTCGGAATGCCGGAATGTTCGGCCACATTGTTTTTTTTTCAGACCTGCAAAACAATAACTAAAGTTATAAATGTTTCACTATTTAAAATAAAGAATTTTTATGAATAAATTACAAATATTGAAATACTTGCTGCAATATATCGCGCCTCGTTCGTTTCATCCACCATTTTTTATCGAATGACTGACGAAATTTTGATAAGATCAAAGACTACACGTTTTTAAGCGTACTCGTGCTTTTTCCAAAACATGTGTAATATTAACCCTTACAAATGACCCATTATTTGACAGATCATGGACGTTCCCAATAACGGGTCAATTTTACAAGTTTAAGGGGTTCCGCAAAATGAGTGTGTGGTAACTTGGTACTTTGGTAACACCAAAATCGAAAGTATCGCATTCGAACGAAAACAAGATTACCTTTTTCGAATTCGATCGAAAGTATCCGTTCGAACGAACGACAGATACGTCGTAAACAAGAGTAAGGGTGTATATCATATTTATAATTAAATCAATCATATTATAATAGTTGAATCTATCATATTTATAATTGAATTGATTAAACTATTATAGTTGAATATATTATATTTATAATTAAATCAACTATGGTTGATTCTACTATAATTATTGTTGAATGTATAACATCAATCGTGCATTATAGTTGAATCTATTATATTTATAGTTGAATGCACAAAATTAATCATACAACTATAGTTGAATGTATTATATATATTGTTGAATGTACGAAATCAATCAGATTGTCTATTATATGTATTGTTAAAATTTTCATAATTAAAGTTTGAGAAGCAATCAGATATATGATTGAATATAAGTGGATTATTGTTAGAAATACTATACTTTTTTCCCCGTGTTAACCACGTGAGGACCATACCTACACAATGTAGCATTTAATTGTGAGAGGGTCATGCCAGATACTGTGTAGAAATGGCGCGAAAACCATCAATACGAATTATGCAGTACAAATTTATTTTTCATTCTTTCATTCTAATAGTTAATACTGATTTTGGAATTGTGAATTCTTAATTCCCCGTTAACTATTGGAATTGTGATATCTGAATACTTCTACAAAATAGAATTCAATATTCTTAATTCCGAATTCAAAGCCCAGAATTTGGATTTAAATTTCACATTTTGAATTAAGTTTCATAAATATGAAATGAACAATTAATGAGAACGAATTTCCAATAGTGATTTCTTAATCAGGATTTTGAACTTAAAATAATATGGCATATTGTGGATTTTAAATAAGAAACATGGATCAGACAATAAATTTCAAGTTCTTTTTTATAAATTTTGTAAACAACTGTTATTAGGAGCAATAGCTTTCATTGTTCGATTTTTGTACATTCTGAAAAATTTTACATTTAGGCTTCTCTACCGGCAGGAACTAAAATCAAATCGAGTGAGAATATCATCCGTGCCAATATTTGAATTTCGAGCTATATTGATACTAAACCGATGAACGAACATCCTTCAATTTCTACATACGACGTACAAAATCAAGAAAATCAATACCTACACAAATAAAATCATGTATATTGATCAATACCTATAATCTCTCAAACAAACCTGACACATTTTCCACCTCAATCGTCGCCAAATGCATATTTTATATTTACGACCATTCACAGGAAAGTGTTTTGGTAAATTTTATCATGCAAACAACAGGCTCATTTCATAGCCAAATGCATCTGTCTGCTAAATCACAGACGTTTCCGCGTAGGTAGGTACATAATGCATGCGTATTTTAAATAACTCGATACTACACCTAGGGTTTCCGGTTACGTGAAATAACATTTTGCAGCGAAAATAATGTGTAAGTGTTACGTTAGCGTTTCGAATATCAACACCACCAAACACGACAACAAGGCGGCGCGCGAAGCAACAAAACGACAAAACGCAAAAGCGCCACCAGAAGTTCCAGCTTTCTATTTTTCGCCGATGATTTTGTACGGGTAAGGGGGGATGATTCGTTCCCAACAAACTGCTGCTGCTGCTGCTGCTGACAAAGAGCTGATATTTGATAAGATCTGCTCGGGAAAATGGGTCCGATGGGTGGTTTGTGGGAGGTAATGATATGCACCACGTGGGATAAACATAGGCAAAACATACACACACTAAAACGTGCTCAAATCAGTTTCCTGTTGCTGTGCAGCACGTTGCGATTTTCTGAGAGAGAGGACGACTAGTTAATAGCAAGAATTTGAGCCGAACTTCAAAAAGATGTCTAGTCTTTCGGAAATGTGAGATCAGTTGGAAAATGAAACTTTCAGCTGCTCGAAGTTTTCTGACAACTACACATTACGGTTCGCTATGTTCGGCTCATGTAACAAGCTGGCTCATACAAATGTGGTTGGACAATTTTGCATTTTTGTCAACTTTAAATTAAACCTTTTTTGATCGTCCAGGTGCACTCGATTTTAACAAAAAATCCTCAAACAGGCAAAGCTCACAAATAAATGGTGCCCTCTGCTGGATCGATTTCAATTTCGCAATCGGACATGTAAATAAAAACTCATTGACTGCCGCATGTTCATTTTAATTTGCCTGCCGATATTTTTTTTAGGCATCTTTTTTTTCCTACCCATGATTTTTTATTCAATCTCTCTATCTCTCTCCCGGCTATAACATATCACCAAATACCCACCACAATGAGAGACGTTTTGCAAGTTTATTTGCACTGGATCGGATTTCAATTAGCAATTCTGCCGTTTTTTTGATGTACGATGTAAACCCTGAGTTGGCGTATTTGTTCACTTATTTTATTTCTGACGCAGCCTGGCAAAGGTATTTGGTGTCACAGACGGTTTTCTGTTTCCAGCCGGTGCGGCATGTCGATTTCGTCGAAAAAGATTTAAACCAGAGATTTTTTTTGATCAAAGTCATATGTTTGTTTGAATAAAAATTCTAACTCGTGTTTTTTTTTTTGGAACAGAGACATTTTACAAACATGATGGGAACATACAATAATACTATCTTATTTCATTTTCTTATCAGTATTATATCTTCATTAAAGCCTAAATTTGTTGATCTTTTGAAGGTAATCTAAAAAAGAAACAAAAACCACCCAAGATTTTGTTTTTGTCTTTTTACGTATAATTTTTAAAGTCAACATATTACATCAAAAGCAGGGTGACCGGTTCTACCGAAACCGTCCATTTTTTCAATACCAAAATAACGGTTTTTGGACGGTAAAAACCGGTATTTCCGGTAGATTTTTCTTCATTCTATGGCATAGTAATAGAGGTTGATTAAAAAAAAAATTGACTTAAATAGGTAAATGGTTTATTTTCTACAAATCTAACATTTGTACTTAAATTTGGTTCAATCAGTTTCAAAAGCTAAGCTAAATCAACTTTAATGCAAGGTTCATGTGCGATTTGATTATTGCCAAAAAGTTTCGAAGTAAGTTTTTGAACTAAAGCTACAGTAGCAAATGTGTGAATTCACGTCACAAAAAAGGAAACTTTTTAATTTTACGAGAAAACTTTAACATTGTAAAACAATAAAAACAAATATCTTCTTTGAAAAGGAAAAGGGGATTCTGAAACACTAAATTTTATAGAAATCGGTTGGAATTCAGCTGAAATACAACAGCGCGAATGCGTAAATTCGCGTCAAAATTTTTTTTTGTAAAATTATATAAGCGAAATATGCTCTGAAAGCTGTTTAGACCCTCTAGATTTTCGGATTTTTACAAATCGAACATAATTGATTTGATTTTTTAAAATTTGTTCGTTATTTTCAAATAAAAAACAAAAGAAAATGAAGAAAAAAATTATTTGATGAATCTTCAAATAAAGACTGTGAGAAACTGTAATTTTAACCCAGGGGTGGAAAACAGAAGAAAAAACAAAAAAACGCTAAAATGTCAAATTGATCTGATTAAATCACTGACTAGTGAGCAGGTATCATATATTGTTTCATTAGACTGATCATTATTAAAACATTTTTTAAGTCTTTGAGAAAATTATGCATTGGATAAGTTTACAGAATTCACTAAACTGAGCATGCCTCATATTAAATACAATAGCTTTGTTGATTTTTTTGGGGCCGGCACAAATTTTTATCATAAACTATTACAAATCTTTTCAAAAAGTGCTCATTTTTCTGTCGAAAAGAAAAAAAATGCAGCAAATATGCTGCAGCGAATTTCTATTTGTCTGACCTAGATTTTAACGTATGATTCCTCAATATGTTGCTATTCAAGTGCCAGTCAAAATATGAAAAAACTTAGGAAAAGATACTGAAAATTCAAGATTGTACAAGTCGGAATAACAAAATATCACTTTTAAAGGTGAACACCCAGCAAACATTTGTGCAGGTATATTTCTCAACAGCTTTGTTATACGTTTCATATACATTACAGAATGATCGTATGAAACTCGAAAAAACTGCATTTACCTACCAAAGTGGAGGCAATATACATACAAATTTTCAACTTCAGGCTAAAGCGATAAGAGTATACGATTTCGACAACATATTCATTCATACTGAAAGAATGCAAGACAGCACAAGTTTTTTTTCTCTCACGGCATGCGAACCGTTGCCAGCGACAATATTTGCTGCCTCTGTCATTGGGCAATTCTTGCAAATACACCGTCTGATTTTTAGCAATCTGGTTGCACTGCTGGTCGCAAAGAGAACAACAAAGCTGTTCTCTCTTTTGACCCACGCGGGAGAAAAAAAGGGAACGAAATCGTCTTCAAAATCTGCAAACATGGCGGACTTTTTATCATATCCGATTTAAATCATTTAATCCGACTTCGAGTAACGATTTTTACAACATTTTACTTGCGTTAGTTAGAATATTGATCCGCAGTAACGTTTTTAATGACTTGAGTTATCATTTTTAATGCGATTTCATGTTTGCTGGGATAAAATTTAAAGGCTCTGAAGAATGGTTCTGAATAACTTTAAATTTTGTGACGTGATTTCAATTCAAAACCCTGTTCTGTTATAACTGAGTGAATTCAGGGAATACTACGAAAATAAATAAAATAAAAAATAAAATAACTTTGTTCCTTGTTGTTCAATCGAGGAGCTATGAACATTAGGTCATTGTTTTTCTACAACTAATTTGAAAACACGAATATCCTTTTTCCACAGAGAGAACAGAAAATTTAAGTGGTATGTACTCAAGGCAAAAATGGTCAATTCTAGCTAGAATTCACGTCACAAAATTAATCCATCACAACACAATGAGCACAAAAAACACAGATTGTCAAGGCTGCTGCTAAGAAAAGTTTGTTTTTGTTTTGACCTTCGGTAGAAAGATGGATTAGCACTGGGAGCGCTGATTTCAAGGCTGCTGCTGCTGTTTGTTAGTTCCTGATTCGGCCTCCGGTAGAAAGACGAATTGGCATAGGGAGCGCAGATTATTCAGGCTTCTGCTACGAAAAATTGGTTTCTGATATGGCTCCCGGTGAAAAAAATAAACAGATTACCTTGGGAAGCGTAGATTTTGCTGTTTGTTAATTTCTGATTCGGTCTCCAGTAGAAAGACGGATTGGCACAGAGATTCCAGATTTCAAGGCTGCTGCTACGATAAAAATGTTTCTAGTTCGGCCTCCGATGGAAAGACGGATTTGCATTAGGAGCGCAGATTTTTGAGGAAAAACTTGTTTCTGATTCGGCCTCCGGTAAAAAATACAGATAAGCATGGGAAGCGAAGATTTTTAAGGCTGCTGCTGCTGTGTGTTTGCTTCTAAGAATGTTTTCGGATTGTTCTGGCTCTGCAAAATAAAGACAGAGCATCAGAAAAGCACAGATAAGAAAAGCTGTAGCTAAGAATTTTTTCAGATTGTTCCAAACAGTCCTTAGGGTGGATATTGTCATAATACCTATTCAAAAGCTAATCACAACGCTCATCAACGTCCAGCCAGTGGAAGTTTCCGACTTCAGGAACAATCCACTTGCATCATGCTGCAATCAAAGCATTACTTCAAAGGCAATAGTTCAAAAGTTCTGTGGTACTTTAAGGTTTGTTTATTTGTATATAAATCGTCTATCGCGTTAATGATATTTTTACAAAATGATTAAAGTGAACATCGACAAAACGGGGTTTGGTAGAGCAATCAATCGTTATCCGGTGTCAAATTATGGATTAACCCAGGTGCTGACCTTTTAAACCATGAAGTTGAAATACAGAACATTTAGGGGGATCCAAGCAAGCCTTGGTGGAGTGCGGTCGTGTTTTTTCGCTCGTGTCAATTTTCGTTGCGTTTAAGGAAAATTATCCGAAAAAGAGAATTTTAATGGATAATTTTGAATTATTTCTGAGTTTTCTTTTCAAACAAAGTGAAGTTAACTTGGGCTGAAAGTTGTCTTGGGCTCTCAGACTACGCCTTCCGGAACAACTGGACAAAATTCGTCTGAAATGTAAGCAAAACTGTTGTCCTAGGACCGGACCCACAATTGGGAATCGACTTTTTTTTCAATCTTGCGTGGTGTGATTTTGGAAACGTATGGATCTAGAGATATTTTCTTTTTTGTTGTTAAAGCGGTCAACAAGTCGTTGAAAAATTAGAGTGAGTGATTTTTATTTACTTTGTGATAAAAATTCGGAAAATTTGGTGTTTTTATATTTAAGTCTAGTTATTGTCATTAAGATTGGAAGAAAAATTTCCTTTCTGTAAGTGCCGTTGATACGACACGTTGTTTTTGTTTCGAATGCTTCCAAAAATTGTGTGTTATCTGCCTTGGTGAAGCCTTGCGTTTGGTGGGTTTATGTGATTGAATAGAATACTTCTGTCGAGTTTTGTGGGGAAGTGTTGAAAAAGGATGTGATTCAGGGATGGTGACGAGTGGTATCTGGGAAAACAGCTGCTGGGCGTACGACAATTCACGGGAGAGGGAGTTAACCTAAAAATGTCCTAGCAATTAAAAACTTTAACGATTATTGTACATTTCGAAAATTATGAAGAAAAATCGTCGTTTTTCCTAGAAAGGCTTCGTGTTGGATTTAGGGGAAAAAAGCATTTCGTTTTCAATTCCAACGCTAAAAGGAGACGTGATGCGCAAAAATAAGTATCCTTAATATTTTTTACTCAATTAAGTCTTTTTGAAGGTAAATGGTTATACTCGTAATCAATCAAGATTTACAATTTTAAAAAGTATACTCTTTTAGTGATTGTGTACATTTTTTTCTTCCAATAAAAATTCTTACAAGCATTGTAAAAGCCACACTTCAGTAGCTGTACAATTCTATTATAAAAGTTTTTTTTATTTTTATAAAACCTTTCGAGTTCTAAACAGACCTCGAAAGGTTTTATGATCTACTAATATTTTTCGATTCTCTTTTTCATTTTCAAGAGCGAGTAAAGGCGCTTTATCCTTGGTCGATGACCAGAAATGATTGTGCACTGAAATCCAAAACAGTTCAACTTAGAAAAAGTAAACCTTAGAATAATTAAATCATTTTATTTATTTCATCAAATTCTTTAAAATACTTCTGTTCAGGTTTTGTAATTTCTGTGTACCAAATAAATCATTTCCAGCCTCTGAAGAATGGTCCCAGTGATTCGTGAAGTGACTTCACATAACGTATAGTTTCTTCATCAAGGAGCATTTTTCTTAGCATGCTTCCAACGATATTGCCCATTTGAAACGTATGGTACTGGTGGTCACCGTTTCTTCTGTTCCTGTGTTCCAGATGCCTCTGCGTTCTCTGCTCCATGGTAGGCCCAACCAATTTATGTTTTCGGTTATTTTAATATTTTTATGTTAAAATAACGGAAAACGTGAACAAAGACAAGAAGAATAATAAAACTCTTTTATTATTCTTTGGCATCAGACATAAGTTCTGGCTATGGAAGCACGATTAGTGATTAGTGATTAGTGATGAAGTTGAAATACAGAACATTTGGATTTGGCACGTGTATGTGACGCAATTTGGAAATGTTTGTCGTTTCGCTCAATATTGCTCAAATTTTGCGTTCTTCATATTAATTCATTTTGATACTAGAACGGTTCAGCAACGAACGTAAACGATTTTTGTGTACGTTTGAAAAAGAATCGTTCAAAAAAGTCGTTAAAACCATGCGAATAAACATCGTTTCATTCAGGTGAAATGGCCAATTTAGACTGTAACCAATTGAAGGGATCTGGATGCAATCGGGCTGCTTAAAGTTTTTTTTTTTAGATGTTGTTTCCTTCTACCGGTGGATCCTTTGTAGGGTTTCCAAGTGACCATCGCGGTCCAAATTTCTGTCGAGAAGTTGCTTTCGAGCCTATCGACCAGGAGTCAGGAGTCATTGGAAAAGAGTAAAAATGTCTAGAACCTGTTTTTCAAAATAAAAATTTAATAAAAAAGATCGTTAAAAAAGAATTCAGTGTAATTCAACAGGTCTTATCTTAAGCCTTTTCTGGCATAACGTTTTTTTAGCAATTCATAGCTTTAACCGGAGAACAAAAATTGTTATAGAGCTCTATTATTACTTTTATCTTCAAATCAAGAAAAACTAAAACAAAGCTGAATACAACAAAACACATTTTATTTACATTACAAGGTTTTCCAAACGATAAATGATACCCGAATTGGTTGACATTTGGAAGTGATAGACCAGTGGTTTTCAAACTTTTTACACTCACCGCCTCCTTATGCTAAATTTTTTAGCTCAATGCTCCCTTTAAAAAAATCTTTAAAACACAAAACGCTGATTGTAATCTTTAGAAACCATAAGCTTCTTTCATTATGTTGTAAGACAAAACTCAACATCTCTTCAAAGTATAAAGTGAAAAGTTTTTGAAAAAATTATATTCCTTTTAGAATCCAAAACCAGCTCAGGTGCAACTGAGGGAGGTTATCTTCAGAGAAGAGAAATAAATTATATTACAATTTCTGAATTTTGTTAAAAATGCTACTTTCAAATAAAATCCACCATTGTAGAAGTGAAACCACGACAAGTCTTCATAAGGTCGAAGTGAGCGCAAAATATGATAAGCTGCATAACTCGATCAAAAAGATATAACATAAAAATTAGATATCTAGTTTTTTTTAACATTATTTTTGAGAGCACTAGTACTTTTTTTGAGAAACAGGCGCAAAAAAGCAAAATGATTTGGAAATGTTATCAACACTGAGTTCGGTATGAATTTTTATTTATTTGTTCGAAATAGTGCTTCACGAGCTAAAAGTTTTTTTTAATTCTATTAGTTATTCAGTTTTTTTTTCAATTTTTTTTATGGATTTTAAATTAATTCACAGATTATGGATATTACTTAAACCCACTTGAAAAACTGACTGAAGAAAATAATGAACTTAAAAAATACAAAAGAAGCTCATTACACAAAAATATCTCAAAATGAAGATACACTCTTAAATCAGTACATACTTGAAAACAATCCGTTTGCTTTAAGAACACAACGGCTAACTTGAATTTCCGTAAACAGAAAGCTTAAACAATTGAATTCATCATAATTACAGGCCTCTTAAGTTTGTGGCAACGCGCTCGAAAATTTTATGTTGCCAAAATCGAACAATTTTTTCATCAACTTTTTTCTCATCTAAAAAATAAACCATTGTTATCATTATTAATGCTATTTTTCTTCGATTGTTGAAAATTTTAGTCAATTTTTGGTATGTTTTATCATGTTTTAAACATATTTAGAACTGTTTTTGTAAATTTTATCATTTTTGTTATTTTTTTCATTTTGCATTTCTTTTTGAATACTGTTTGTCATTTCTAGTCTTTTGTCAATTTTTGTTTTTGAGTTTTATAAAATTTTTATATTTTCGTCATTCTTCAGTACTTTTTCTTTTTTTAAATTTTTTGCCATTGTTGTTACATTTTAGCAACAGTCAAGAACGTTAAACGTTAAAAAACCGTTCAATTTTGGCTGTTGCGAAAATCGATTGTTGCCAAAATCGGACGAGGTCTGTACTGCAATTTCTGATAAATTTAAAAAAAAGTAGTATTATTTATTGATAGGTATCGTATATTTCTAGCCAAAGATGAAAAACTCGAAACTATAGAAATAGCCAGAATTCAGAAATTTTTTTTTCAAAATTTATGATATATCTGGGAAGACCACCAATTTTTAAGGAAGAATTTTTGTTCAGCAATTTTTTTATACAATACATGACAAAAAATGAAAATTATTAAGCATTGTCATTCAAAATATACGCTCATCTATTACCTATATATAAAAAGCAATTTCTGTATGTTTGTTTGTCCTCTATAGACTCAGCCGTCTTAAGAGCTAGAGTTCTGAAATTTGTCATGGGTGCTCATTAAGACCAGGAAGACGAAAAATGTTTTATATTTTCGGATGACCCCTTCTGAAGGGGGTAGTCCATACAAGACAAATTGATTTTAGGTGTTTAATTTTGTGTAAGGGGTCAGCCAAAGCGGTCGTCCATATTAACTGTTCGCTATTTTTGCGATATTGACATTATTATACATCGTATTCAGATGAAAATTGGTACACGATAGTTTTGAGGGACGAGCAATCGATTTGAGGTATCAAATTTAGTGTAAGGGGCCGGCAAAAGGGGTCGTCCATATTAGCTTTTCAATATCTTAGTGATAATGACGTTTCTATACATCGGATTGGGATGAAAATTTGCTCTTAGGAATTATTAGGGACAAACAATTGATTTCACTTATCCAAATTAAAGAAAGGGATCGGCCAAAGGGGTCATCCATATTAACTCTTCACTATTAATGCGATATGGTCGTTATTATACATCGGATTCAGTTGAAAATTTGTACACGGTAGTTTTGAAGGACGGTCAATCGATTTCAGGTATTAAATTTAGTGTATGGGGCCGGAAAAGGGGGTCATCCATATTAATTTTTCAATATTTTTGCGATATTGTCGTTATTATACATCGGATTGGGATGAAAATTTGCACACGGTAGTTTTCAGGGACGGCAATTGATTTCAAAAGTTTGGCCAGAGGTCGACGAAAGAGGTCGTCCATACTAATAATTTGTTTACTGGTTTTAGCAATACTTACGTTATTATGAAATGGATTGCTTTGAAAATTTGCACACGGGAGTTTTGAGGGATTGATTTCAGATATCAAAGATTGTATAAGAGGCCACCGAAAGGGGTTTAACTTTTTGGCAATAATTGCGTTGTTATGCAACGATCGAGTTGAAATTTATACACGAGGTTTTTTTGTACGATCAGTTGATTCATGATTTCAAATTTAGCAGCAGACGACAGAAAAATAGATCGTCCAATGTTTTTGCAATTATTACTTAAAAATGAATTCGGAAGTGCATCTGAAAAATGTTTTTCAATTGACTTTCATACAATCTGTTCATGACATATTCCAAGTTGAAAGCGAAACGGAGTTCGTATGGGATCTAGTATCTATATATATTTTAGTCTTAAACCTGATTATAATTCGGTATTTTGTTCTGAAATGTTATTTCATTGTTCTGCATTAAACTTACACGTTGTCATTTCAATTATACGTTGTTTCGAAATTGTGAATTTTAATATGACCTCACCGCCCCCCTGAGCTTTGCCAACGCCCTCCAAATTTAAAATTTGCGCTCACCGCCCCCCTGGAAGCTCTCAACGCCCCTTTGGGAGTGATAGGGACCACTTTGAAAACCACTGAGAGTGATTACAGTCAGGGATGTCGAATTGACTCTCTCTAGTTCTAATGAGATAATAAATTTCTGGGATTAAACAACACTAAAACGAATAAATAAACACATTAACAACAGCAGGATTCTAAATTTTTGATTTGAAGTTTTCTTTCCTTGTATTTTTGACAATATTATTAACTTAAATATCATAAGCTGTTGGGGGCCTGAAGCTGTACACAAAGTCGATTGGGGTCACTTATTCAATTTCTCAAAGTCATGTAGAGCAAGCAATAACTCGCTTGACACAAACAGTGTTGTGAGTTTGATTTTTTTTCAATGTTAGCTTATAACTTGTTTGCCTTCAACAATAAGAAGCTACAATCTTCGAGAAAGTTTTTCGACGGAGTTCTTTTTAAATTCATAGATTAGCACCAAAAAAGGTTGGATGGCTCATTTCCACAGTAGATAAAAAAAATTATGGCGATTTTTCAGGACAACATATCAAACTTTGTTATATTACTTAAAGGAGTCGTAGAAAAAAACCCTAATATCAATATAGAATGTTTTTTTTTTACAGAAATTAAAGAAAAAAAAGCAAAATTTTCTGCACAAATAACACACAAAGTATTACAAGACACGACACTCAACGTTCTTACTAACGGAAAAAGGAACTAAAATTAACTTTTTGTCGACCGGTTTCGGGCTCGATGTTGCCCATCTACAGGACGATGTCCGTTAGTAAGAACGTTAAGTATCGTGTCTTGTAATACGTCGTGTGTTATTTGTGTAGTTAAAAGTTCTTACCACTAAAATGAGCAAAATTTTCATTGAAAAATAATTTATCACCAACTTTATACACACGTCCCACTGCCCGGGCACCCAATATGGGAGTTATTTATTTTCGACAAGGTGTCTGTGTCTACCTTCCAAGCTCTCGATTTGTTCCGTCCGTCGTCGACGTCGTCGTCGGCCAGATAGAGTTTCCTTTTCGGTTTCAGATTTTTCCCGGAGTGTCACATTCGGAACACCACACTTCACATGCCGACCGAGGCTCTCTATCTGGTCTTCTCAATCTTCAGTCAGTCAGAGATCCTTCTTCGGATCGGAATAATAAGAGACGCGAAAACCCAAGCAAGGGAGCCGGTTCAGATGGAAAACGAAACCCGCGCACGTAAACGGTGTATAATTATAATTTTAATCGTATCACATTGCAATTGGATAAATGCCGATGCCCATGCTACATACTGCGAATATTTGATACCGACCGGTAAATGAACATTCGAAGGAAAAAAAAGGTTCATTCCGACAGGATCGATTGCAGCCTGATGATGTTTTGTGTGAAATTCCCTCATTTAACAGACCAGTTGGTCGTTGGTTTCCATGCAGATTTGTTGATGAAAAAATTATTGAGCACCTTGACTATAAGGAAGTCAATTTGTGTTATGGTTCGGCTAATTAATTAAAAAGTATGTAGTATCAAAAGGTTGAAAAAAGACTCTAGCTAAAATTTAAATGTGAAGCAGAGAAAGTAGTTTCAAGATTTTTCATAAATCATATTTTTGTGAAAAGCATGGAATTTTGTAACATTTTATTGAATCAAACTTAAGTTTTAACAACATAGTTCTGAAGCTCAATAAAAAGTATGATATCCCCTTTTTTTAATTATTTTTGCCAAATAACAAGACGTGTAACATTTCTGGCACATTTGTGAAAGCAAAACGAGTTTAATTTATTCCATTATAGATAATTATCGAAATACGGTTTTACATCCTCCAACTTACATCAAACGAAACCAACGTGAAATTTAATCCGATCGGCACAAACCCGGGGCTGCAAATAAATCATTTACAGACGTTTTAATGCCCATTGACCATAGACAACACTCAAATCGCAGGAGGAGAGTCAGCTGGATTAGATCAAATGTTTCCCCCCATCATCGCAGACACAGATCGACTTGAGGCCGGCCATGTGACGACGATCACAGATTTATCGCTTCTTTGCATTTCAGGTTAGATGAGGTATCAATTTTCATTTTCTCCTCGAGGCAAGCTCACAGAGCTCAGTAATGGCTGTCCTCCATCAGCAAAAGCTAAATTTCATCTCTAAATGTGCCTAGAGATGCTGGAAGTTCGAATGATCATGGTGTCCAAATGGCCCTCGGATTTCAACTAGAAATATTTTGATCGAAACCGATGGGTCCCGTTTATTGTCTCTCTGTTGACTGATCTCGAGATACGTAAGTATTTGTTCCCGCGCGATCACTTTGGAGCACTTTGTTTCGAAATTTAATATTTTTAACGATTCCCCTCGCTTTTTCCGCGCGTGTTTTTTCGTTCCCCAAAAGCCAACGCTAATCTAATTATGACAAACTACGCTTCATTAGCAGCTTAAAAGATGATAAATACCTAGCCCCGGTTGGTCCGCGTTTGTGAATCGGTCACATTTTGTCGAGCAATACTCTCGGAATGAAAAGGGCGACACGAGAGAAAATCTTTGAAATTCGACCGCGTGCCAAAGGACCGCGCAAGTGAGGCGTGCGCGAGGCTGATTAAATTGAAAACATCATCAACATTTTGATCATAGGCATGTATGTACATAAGTATGTCCATCTCTAGCAAACGCGAAATCTAAGCTGTGTAACTTAGCTGTTGACATTTTGAAACTATTTTAAATGAAAAGAAACTTGTGATTATGAGTCAACGACTATAGTTATCCGAAAATTTTAAAATCTGAAATTAGACACATTCGATCATTCAATAATTTTGAATTCTTTTTCCATAACAAAATCCCAAAAACTTTTAAAAATTAAAAATTTTTAAGACATTGGTATTGTTTGATATTTGAAATACTGCAAAAGTTGGAAATGATCGAAAAAAATGAAAACGAAAATTACAAACATGATAAAAGTGTCAAAGAGCCAAAAAAGAAAAATGATAAAAATGATTTATAAAGCCGAAAAGGGCGATAAAATAAAAATTATCGAATGGAACAATAATAAATATGATAAACATGAAAAAAAGGACCAAAATAATCAAACCAATTATAGACAGACAAAAAACACCAAAATGTCAAAAAACTACCATAATGACAAAAATAACCAATATGATAAAAATACAAGAAATAACTAAAGCGAGAATAATGTAAGAAATAAAAAATTAAAAATAATAAAGATTACAAAAGACTAGTGATATTAGATTAAGTCGATTTGAGGTCATTTTTGAATTTCTCAAACCCTGGGGTCTTAAAAGCTTTGCATTGGTTCAAAACTCATCCATGATTTTTAGCAAAATTGTTAAGTAAATGTACATCAGTAAATTTGAACTTAAATGTGTTCATGGAAAATTGAATATTTTGTTCTGAAAAATATACATAATTTTGGTTTGTTCTGTGGAACCGAGCCTGGCTTTAAGTTTTGTACAAATTTATAAATTCTATAAAGTAAATTTTCCGCTGAACAACTTTGTCCACGACCGTAACTTCGTATCTTATAAGACAAACAAGTTATAAGCTGTTGATTAGGGGTATGTCTTAGCGAGGTATTACATGACTACTTTTCAAAGAATATATCGATAGGCACAAGCTATGATGTCTGTTGAATTGATTAATTTTCAATGCCGAAAAAGTTGTTCAGCAACAAATTTATAAACTGGCACAAGAACTAGAGGGAAGATGTGAATTTTTTGAACAAAACTTTGAATTTTCCTATAAATACAATAAAATTTCAAAATTACTCATGTAAACATTTCTTCAAAAATCTTCAAAAAATCATGGATAAGTTTTTAGCCAAAACGAAGCTTCTAAGACCCCAAGGTTTGAGAAATTTAAAAATGACCCCAAATCTACTCAGTCTTTTGTGATATAGCTCAGTTGGCAGCAGGCGTGCAATTTCTCTAACGAGAATCACCGACGTGCTCGGTTGTCGATTCTCGGTAGAGATTCTCTGAAACGCAAAGATTTTTGGCAGAACCTCCGTAGAGTTCAACACGACTGAGCAAACACACACTCGAAAAAATGTTTTCACCATGCAGAGCGACAGCTTCTGTGCTGATGTCCGCGAGTTCGAGCCCAAAAGTTAAATCGAACACAGTTGTAACGGTTAAGTTTGTTTAGTGATTGTCTGCCAAATGCATCGTTGATTAAACGAAGAAACTATCCTTAACAATTCAACTTAAATGTCCTTTTTTTGTGTTTAGTGTTAGAAAATCTGGAATTTCAAATTTGTATCGAAACTCCACCACAACATATCCGGACAATACGCTTATACTCAAGCAATTCAGAATCAACTATTTTGATCCCTGATGAAGGTGTTAACCAACACCGAAATGTGGGATCAAAAATAAAAGTTTTTTGGATTTAATAAAATGGGACTGATTTGCCGTTAAATAAAATGTCCATCTGAATTTCAGCTGATGATTAAACACAATAAATTTATATTTCATAAATTAACCCCTTTGAAGAAAGTAAAAAAGATAATAACAAATAAATAAAATTTTTGAAATTCCATATTTTTGATTTTCACCGGTTTGGGTTGCTAAACTAACTCTGATTGCATTTAAAAAAATAATGTTGAATCAAAAATCTAAATAATGCAACTGCGATCTCTTTCGTATTTGAAACCTAAATTCGTATATTGACATTTAAATCTTGAATACGAATTTTATCCAATCTGAATACGAATTTTAAATTTAATTCCGAGTCTGAATTCTTCATTTCGAACCTACATTAAAAATCTGAATCTAAATTCCAGATAAGAGTTGCTATGAATTCAAAACCAAAAAGTGAAATTTGATCAGAACCTACAACCAGAATCTGTTAGTTGATTCTGATTTTATGGGTTTGAATAAAGTTTTTAAAATTATTATCGTAATTGAATTTGTAACTTTGAACGAAATTTCCAAATCATGAAATTGTTTCAGATTTTTAAAATCTGGACTCATTAAACTTTTTATGGTTCAATTCTGTATATGAATTAATGATAAAAGTTTCCAAAAAGTCCAAATTTTTTAAATAATTTGAATTTTAAGTATTTTCTCTTTAGATTCCGATATAATAAGATTTGAATATGAAAAATCTATCTTATTTTAGTTTGAAATGCAAAACCATGATTCAAATCAGGATTCTAACCAATGATGATCCGATTTCAATCAACGTAACGCTGACTTTATTTTGGATGATGAAAATGAAGCTATTTTACTCCCAGTTATAGGAGGGAACGAAACTTTACAATTAATTTTAGACAACGCTTCTATTTTAGGCTTAAACCAAGTAAATCATGTAAGGAATAGTAACAATACGTATCTTGATCTTTTATTTACAAACTGTACAGAAGACTTTTGTGTAAATGAATCGGCAGATCCACTATGGAAAAATGAAGTATTTCACAAAGCGATCGAATATTCGCTCTTTATTCATAACTGTGACAAACCTCGCGACTGGAAGTACGAGGAAATGCCAGAATATCAAAATTAAAACTACGAACTTTTAAAACAAGAACTGAATAATATAGAGTGGTCAAGCATATTGAAGAATGAAGGAAATGTCGATACAGCAGTAGAAACTTTTTATAACATAATGATTAATCTGATATCTAGTTACGTACCTTCAAAAATAAAAAGACGTTCTCACAACTCCGAACATCCTGTCTGGTATAACAAAGATTTGAAAAACTTACAAAATAGGAAGCAAAAGGCTAATAAAGCCTACCTATCGCTTCTGTTGGCTTCAAGTTCAACAAACCATCAACATTAATATAAATTTATGCAATCAGCTCAACTCATGTATTAAAAATTCCTTTGAAAAATACAATCAGAAAATTGAAAATGACATTAGGAAAAACCCAAAAACATTCTTTGGCTATGCTAAAATGCGGATAAAAAATTCAAACTTTCAGACTTTTTTGACACTAGACGGAAACATTGGCAATAATCCGTTGGAAATTTGTAACTTATTTGCATCCTTTTTCCAAGAAGTTTACACATCTTTCTCTGAGAATAACCGTGATAGAGAATACTTTTCATACATTCCAGAGTTAGCGTGTGACATTCAAGTCAATGGAATTGATTACAATAATGTTGACGAAGGACTTAAAAAACTTGATGCTCCTAAAGGAGCCGGGCCGGATGGACTCCCCCCATGTTTCCTTAAAAACTTAGCCGTTGAGTTAACCGACCCTCTTCTGCTTCTTTTTAACATGTCGTTAAGTAATAAAAAAGTGCCAAAATTTTGAAAAAATCATTTTTGATCCCAATTTTCAGGTCCGGAAAAAAATCAGATGTACGAAATTACCGAGGAATAGCCATTCTATCTTGCATTCCTGAACTTCCTGAATCAATCATAAATGACAAAATCTATCAACAAGTAAAAAATATTGTAACCAGCAAACAACATGGATTCTTCAAAGGGCGCTCTACTGCTTCAAATCTTCTCGAAATCGATACATACGTAATCAATTCCATGTGCCAAGGCTTTCACGTTGAGGCTCCTTATACTGATTTCAGCAAAGCTTTTGACCGCATCGATATACCCCTTTTGATTCTAAAACTAAAAAAAAAATTGGCTTTCATCTAAATCTTCTTTCATAACATCAGTATTGACCTTGCATAATCCAGGCGTATTGTTCCAAATTTTCTTCAAATCCGGCCGATATCCAGGCTAATTTAGGCTTTTTTCCGTTAAAATAAAGAAGAAAAACACTCGAAAAATTGATTTTTTATCGAAAAAAATCAGCCCATTCAGAATCATAGCTTAGGCACTAATAAACTGATATAACCCTGCATCACATTTCCATCAACCAAAGGTTCGTGTCTTAACTGCTTAGTAAGTGAAAAATTACTCCAATAAGAATAAGTTGCTATGGTGTTCAATTTGTGTTATGTTTTCCTGCCAGTGAAAAATGTCCCGATGGTTGAAATGTACTAGATTCACTGAGCTTTGAAATATGGGAACAATATTTGAAACGTGCCTAGATGTGAAAATTAATTCTTCATATTTAAAAAAAAAACTATTCCAATTAAAAAGATAGTGAAATTTAATAACTAATATCATCATATAATTGAAATTAAAGTTTAACAGTTTTTAAGAATAAGTTTTAGCAAATGAATAAAAGTTATAGATTTAAAGACTTTCAAAGCGAAATTGTTCTTTATCTTATTGAGGAAAAAGTTCTTTGAAAAAGGATCTCCTGCTGAACGATTTAGTCTAGGCATTTTTTTAAAGAATATACTTTTTAGACCATCTGAAATTTCTTCAAATTTCCCCTTTGGATAAAATTTTCAATAGCGGTTATACACTCTTCTTCAATAAGAATGGATTTGATCCGATACATTGAAACTAAAATTTCAACTAACTGAGTAACATAACTGTTCGTAAAAAATATTTCGAATTGTCAATTGAAAATTGAATGATTTACGAAAAAGTCGAAATTTTGCTATTGGTATCATTAAATGATCGGGAAAAGAAGCTTAGGGAATGCACTATGGAGTTTGAGGCGGCAAAAAGTCAAAAACTGAACTTTATTGGATCGCTTTTTTATTTTTACTAGTTGATAACTTAATATTTAACTAAGATATTCCCAGTTTTTCAACTTATTATCTCGAATACTGAACGCACCACAGACATCAGACTTTGAAAAATTGAAAAATTTATATGACGAAGAAAAAAATTTAAATCACATATATTTCTATGAAAAACATTTTTTTCTTAAATTTAAAGTACACCATATGAAAGCTTATATTAAAAGCTATCATTTAAGCCATTCAGAATTTTTACACACTAAATTGATCTATGATAAAAATGAGTATATAATTATTTTTTTCAAAAGTCAAAAACTTTCAAGCCTTGCCAAAAAAAACCCGCGTTTCCCAATACTCTTTTCACTACCAACATCTAGTTTAAGGTCCTAAAAATACAATGAAAGAGATACCAGGCACCTTAAAGTACCGTTTTTTGAGTTATAGTCAAATAAAGCTGAAAATAATATACAAATGGGTAATTTTTAGCCATTAATGAGTATAATTTCGACAAAGTTGATGATGGTTTGTCAAAAAAAAATGTTCCTCATGATTGATCAATCATTTCACACATTTTTTTCTTGAGTTTCATGAATTTTATTGATGATATTTATTTAATGATCAATAAGTCCAAAACCCGGTTTTCAAAAGAAATAAAAAGTAGGGTCAAAAATAACATCACGGATCCTACTTTAAAAGTTTTTTATAAAAAATTTTTGAATGAATTTAGTTTAGGTAAGTTAAAATAGTAATTTTCATACAGAATTTTCAAAAATTACAAAATATTCCAAAACACTTAGTCATACTTTTTGCCGCCTCATTATATGGAACTGCCCCATAGTGGAATGATGAGCTTGTTGACGCCAGGAGCTCTGGGCGATGAAAATTTTTCTCCTATGCAGAGGGAGTTATATCAGCTTATCAGTGGCTTAGGCTTCCGAAAATTCGTTCTTGTTAATTTTGACAAACTTCGTTTGAATAATTTCAAATTTTGAATCATTTTAAATTTTTCAAATCTAATGTTTTGTATTCGTCTCGGTACATCTATGTACCGGAAGATTATCACATTTTCAAAGGTGACGGAAGGTATTAGAGATATGAGATATCAAAGAAAGAACATGAGCCGTAAAATCATGTATTTTTCGAAAAAGATACAATGGCTTCAACGGGTTCAAGTCCTGTCGGTGATATTTATGGCTTAGAATCTTTCTTTCTTTGATATCTCATGTTTCTCTAATACTTTCCATCATCTTTGAAAATGTTTCAGTTTGTGCTAGTTAGTTGGAAAAATATGCGCAAAATGTAGGCAATCTTTCAAGCTTAGTCTGACTTTTTGGAGTCTAATTTTGGGAATTTTATAGTTGGGACTAAATTAGGTACTCTAAACAATTTTTTTTTGAAAATTTGAAAAATTTGGGATCTGGGATTAGATTTAGAGGTTTTGGACTAAGTTCAGAATCGAGATTGTTACTATTGACTAATTTTAGTTGTCTATCAAAATTTGATTAAGAATTTAAAATTAATGTTTAGCGAAAAATATTTCGCTTGGCATTTTTGGACTCTAATGCGGGGTGGGATGAGGGGGGGGGGGTTTAATTGGTTTGATTCCTGAGTTAGCGCAACGCGTTTTAATTTTGTAAGGAAATTAGAATGGAAGAAGACATTTTTACCAATTAAATAAATCACCCAGGAAATTCAAATAAGCTTGAACAGAAGTTTGTCTTTAATTACTGGTTTTGCCAATTCTTCAGCTTAATTTCTTTGTCTTTATTGGAGAGACTTTCAGCTTATGCTTAATTTCCTGCTGACATGAGAAGAAGCTAAGTATTTCTGATAAAATTTAGAAGTTAGTTTTACTTAGAATCCTTATAAAATAGAAAATCTGGATCTTTATTTTTCTAACATCAACATGGCCAAAACCTGTAAGAATCCTGGAAGATGAAAAACCTTGCGTCATTCATTTTTTTTCAACGTTGTATCTGTTACATATTGAATGCATTTCAGATACAACTACGGCCAGGCCAACCATGTGATGAAAACCGTGTATGGACAACTTCAGATTTTTTTGACATATTTGTATTGTTATTGGCCCTTATTCTGCGCCGCGCGTGACGTGATGATTGTCACCTCACCTCGGAGTCACCGTGAGATTTGTCACCTTATTCCCGGAGTCGATCCGAGTAAAGTGACAGAGGTTCATTCTAGGTGAGCGACCGAATGAACTCATGTGTCAAATTTGCTCGGTTTGTTTTTATTTCGTTCGCGATTCCAAATGTTAAAATTAAATTTAAAATCTAAATGTACAAACTTCGGTACGCAAACGGTCACTAACGGATTGCAAGGTTTGAGCAAGCAGCTGGAATAACTTTTGGAGCTGCGAATAAAGCGGACCGGACAGAATTTGGTCTTATATGTTTGGTTCCTGGAGCGGCTTGGAAAAAAACATCCAGCAAAATAGCGGAAATCGACGGCTGCTGCCCCAATAAACTAGTCCTTTGCATACAGCTGTAATTTGTTCGAAAACAACATTACCGGGTGAAAGTGAAAAATCCCCCCGCGACGGGAATTGGATAAGATGAAGTGAAGTGCAAAAAATGTGTTTTTTTAATCTCGTTGCATGTAAATGAAGTTGTGTAAAATGAAATTATAACCTTTTTCAATTTTATATGTTTGAATTTATTTCCAACGTCTACCTAGTAAACTTTTTTTGCTGCACAAATGATTGAAAAAATCAAAAATTGAAGTGATTTTTGTTTTGATTGATTCTTAAACTATCATACTTTAGTGTAATCAAACGTTTAGAGCCTAATTATTCCGTTTTGCATACATTTTCCTTTAAATTTTTATCCCGTCACCACCTGAAAAGGTACCGACAATTGTCACCTAAAATTGTCACCCGAATGCGACGATTCTCACCCACGGTGACTACGAGAATAGGGTAAGAACTCACAACGTTCATCCTAAGTGACAATCCTCACCTAAACCGACTACTGGAATAGAGTGACTTGGGTGACTCGACTATCATCACGTCACACGCGGCGCAGAATAAGGGCCATTAATTGAATTTGTCCACCGCATCTTTTTTTTTTCTTTTTTATAGGTTTTTAACCCATTGCAGCATTGGTGATAAAAAAAAAGAATTTTATATTTGTTCAGCCTGAGTTGGCATTATAAAATGCGTTAAGGTGTTATGGAGATTTTCCGTTTAATACTTTTTATAGCAATAAATGTATAATACACCATTCTTTAAATAGTTTATAAAGTTTTTGAGAAATAATCGTTGTTTGTGTTTTACATGTTTTTGAGCCATTTTTGGAGTTTAAATTTTTGGGATCATTTAATATTTTTATTTAATTTTAGACAGTTTTTCTAGTTCAAGTGCTTTTCGAAAAATTTCTACGATAATTCTTGAGTTTAGAAGTCACGTACTCGCTTCCGCGATTAGTTTGGACCTAGTTCTCAAATCTTCGTTTCATTTTACTAACTAAACATGAACATTCGACGTTTCCATGCTCTCATGTTATGCCTCAAAATACGATCATTGACCGCTCGCTCATCCATCCATCCAACAGCAAAACGCCGACAGATGACAGGTGCAGCCTCTGGTTATACACTATACAGAGAAGGAAAACGTTGCCTAACGTAAATATCATCAAGGAGGGTAGCGGACAATCGAATATGTATATAAATTTCTGAACATACTTATTTTAAATTGTTAGTTTTTAAATTTTACAACTACCTTATAATCGAAAATATTTCCATTTTACCTTAACTCAGTGTAACAGATAAAATTGTAAAATTAATTAACAGCATTACAAAGTCAACTGTCATCGGAGAGCTTCGAGAATACTTCAATGTTTGGAAGACAAAGTCGTGTTGAAATCGAATCCGTTGTGCCGACAGATGCAAGCAGTCGAGATTTGTCATTTTCCAACCCCTGAGCCATGCAGTCAACGGCAGAAAGGAGTGGAACATAAGCTTGGTTGTTTCGTATTGATTCCAATCCGTTTTGGCCATGTCACATTAATTTATTGCCGCTTGGATTGTAGATACGTTCTTAATTAAAGTTTCAAATATCCAGTTCAGCTTTAAAGGAATCGTCTGCTTGAAGAGGTATAAAACAATTTTTTTTAAATATTTTTTTTAATAACAACCATTTGAGTGTACTTGCCTCGGTAATGTTGGCCTTTTTGCACCTGAGTAGGTAGGTACAGTGTAACGAAATCTTCCGAAGGAAACAAACAAATTTGCAACCTATTTATAAAGGCGGCAACATTCTGGGGTGGTATCAATTTCTGCTTGTTTAGTGAAAACGGTTTTATTTCGAAACCATCACCAGAAACAACAAGTCGCTGTCGTGGGTTCACAGAAACGAAACGAACAAATTATTTTCGTTCTTTTTCACAGTATAATTAGGGATTTAGAAAGAAAAATTAAAATTATAGGACATGAAATGCAGTAAGAATAAATCTACTTCATTAATCAACGAGAGCTCAGTGATGGTTTTTTAGTACATTTGAGGGAAGAAAAAAACACAGGGAGCCAGTTCTTTCTCTCGAAAACAGCTCAGCTTACTTAATTAAAACCAGACAGTCACTCGAACCGAGGATATCGGACCGAACCCTGAAACCGGGCCTCTTTCCTTGCTTCTCAACCCTACCTCCCGACCCGCACCCCTTCTTCGAATGCGGCCATCTGAAAACAGGCAATACGTAATTCCGAAATTGAGAATAACAGCGAAATCCGATATCCGTGAAACGGAATACTTTTCCTCAATGCTAAGCAACATCGCATCCATGGCATCCAAACAGGATCCTCCTCTCGCTTCCTTCTCGCACCTTCAGCCTCGTCTTCATTGCCTGGGACTTCTTCCGAGTATTCCTGAAATGCGTATCCGTATACAATTTTAAAACTGCTGCTGCTGATGGCATCATCGGAGCTGCTTGACTTGTAAAATGTGCTGTGTAGGTACTAGGCGATACTAGCTCGGGATTTCTAGTTAGTGGGTACCTACCTATCTAGTATGAGACGAAAGAAGATGAGCAACAGCATCGACAGCGGGCAGGAACCATCATATCAACATCATCCGACAAGCTCTGGCAGCCGGGTGGGTTTCATGTGTCCTCTTGTAGGTTCCTAAGAGAGGAGGACCTACCCAGAAAAAGGCATCGTGCTTCTCAATCGTAGCAGAAGAGCTCTGGGTTCGGTGGCGTATGAACGACACCTGATTCAGGAGAAGGTCAGACAAAACCTTATCCCGTTCAACACAAAAATTTGTTAAATAAACAATCAATACTTATCTATATAACACACAACTTATTACTGGACAAGATACTTCATGTTGTTTCAAACGGAATGAGGAATAAAAATTATATATAAAACTAGCTGACCCGGTGAGCTTTGCTACACCTTCCAAAATTTAATTAAATTTGTTAAAATAATTGAAATTCAGTTTTATTTCTAGAAAACGTTTCGAAACAAATTTCAACATAACTTAGAAGCAAATGCTTTAAAGCAGCAACTAAAGTTTATAACGGCAGCACCAAGATGTTTTAATAGTATTTTCATAGAATTTATATCTAAGTTTGTTTTTCAAGATCTGTAACTTTTGCTCTGTTTTTATAAGCTTTAAAGAATTTATAATGATTCCAATTTTTTAATGATATGGACTTTCCCTTTTGCAATGCAAGAAGTGCTCAACAACTACTATAAAATCGTTTTTAGTATCTAAATGACGTAACATTTTCCTTTATTTGTCTGAAAAGTTTCAAAATTATACCAGTTATAATACGAATAAAGACTTGTCTCCTTCTTTACGACTCCACCCAGAAATAAAGAAGGGTCTCAAATTTTTCGTACCCAAGCAACCTTCCGCTTGCTTGATAAGTTTTCGATTCATGCCAACAAACTTGTATGGAAGCCCTGATTGGTTGAAAAGTTTTCAAGCTATACAACGCAATTTATATGGAACTCCCTTTGACGCTCCTTGCTTCACACTGCAAAGCAGAAAGGTTTGTAACAATCATGTTGATAATTTTTTCGCCATGTACTAAACTTGTAGACATGACACATAACAACTTGAAGTGATGCCAAACAGCACTTGTCATGGTACGAAATCTGGCGACTTTTTATACTGCAATTACTATTACATGCAATTTTTAGTGCTGAATGTCTATTTAAGACTTTTCTAGATTTCAAATTACTGACCTTATCTGTTCATTAAAAATCGATCGAAAAGCAGATTTTCAAAAATTTAATGGATCCAAAAAAATTCATGCTTCGAAGGTGGTATAAATATTTTCTAAAAAATTGCATGTAAACATCACACAAAACCTTATTTGACCTTATTATGATTTTTGCGCCGAGAAGGGTAAGAGTTATCAAAGTTTCTTTTGCTTCTATTTTTTTCATTTCAATCTTCAATTTTAATTCAGATACACTGGGGCAAGTGGAAACGGATTTTACCATAGTTGAATTTTTATAAATCTAAGAAAAATATGTAATTCTTAAAAACTAATTAATTTTCGTTTGTTGCATAACTAATGCAGTTATCAATAAACTCTTGTTAAAAGTTAAATATTCAAAAATGTTGCCAAAGAGATGTTTCTAAGTTAACATTTGCCCCGTTTATTGAGGCAAGGGAAAATACAATACTCATTTCCATAAACATTAATTTTGACTATCCACTTCAGGTTCAACACACGGCATACCACTTTCTGATCTTTCGCACATAAAGCTGAATCATTTTGGAGAGAAAATTCTTAAGAGGTAGATGTTTCATGGCTCAAAACCGCATTTGAACATGTTCCACCATGTGAAATGATAGGAGTTAATATCGTTTTCAGCACTTTCAGGTCATATTAAAAATTTATAAATAAAATCTGCTGCATTGTCAATCACAAAAAAACTTTTATACAAAAAAGTTAATCAAAATTCTCTTCTATGTAGTCAAAATATTGTTAGTGGTTTGTAATTGAAATTATTTAGTCTGATTGTTTATTGGCCCAAACAAATCATAGATGTATGTTTGTATGTATGTATGAAAACCCCCAGTGGCTGATAGGTCTTTCGACCCGAGGCGGTACGGGAAGTCTCGATCGCATATTCAAATATTGTTCATGCTTAACTCATAAACAATATTTGCAGCACAACCAAGGGGTCCGTTACCACTGGTTTGGGACAGGTTTGACTCATCTCACTCCCTTCCAACTGTTCGAAACAAGGGAAGAATTCTGAAAAGGTTCTAAAGTAACCTACTCATTATTCTAAATTTGTCGAAATACTCCGGCTGGCTTGAACCCACAATCCATTGTATATCAGTCTTCCGATCGTTTGATGTCCTGTCCAATCCCCCCACTAAACCCCATAATAGAGTTAAGCTATTTTGAACATATGAAAAAAAATAATAACACTTTTTACATCTTACCTCTTTTTCATTTGAAAAGGATACTTGTCTATTTATACCACCAAATTTACCGGAAACATTTAAAAGGCAGGAATGTATTGGCCCAAACAAATCATAGATGAAGAAATAATACTTTTTGTAAATGTTTAACTGAATATTCCTCCAGAAAATGCATATCCTCACTTTTTAGTATGAAATGTGGTTTATTATTTTGTCAACTTTCACTTCTGCTAGCAAAAATTCAAACGTTCTGTGCATTCGGCCTTTAAATACATAAAACCTATAAAATCTTTTTTAACGGACAGGATCTTGTTCAGTTTATGTGTCTGGTCATTTTCATTGGATTATGTTATCGATACGAATTAAAACTAACCTTAGGCGTTACCATTATTTCATATGCATGAGTTCTAAATTCATATTTTTCAGAAAACAATTTTTTTATTCACACGAAATCAAGAAAGTTTTTATTTTTAAAACCGTTTATATGGTTTTGATTCAATCGGCAAAATATTAACCCAGGTCACATCTAGGCGTCACTTATTCATATGTGCTGCACAAATGATCTAGGAATCATAGAGAAAAAAATCATATCAACACTGAACCTCGAAAATACCCAAACTTGAGAACTTTCCCCGCCAACCCGAATGAAACTCCCTCCCTACAGGTTTGGCTATTGGTGGCATAGCTCAAAGTTAAGCTCTTAAAGGAGAACTCATCCCCCAAAATCTGATACCACAATAAAATGGAAATCAAAATAAAAAAATATCGGCCAGGTACAGGAATCACACCCATACCTGCAATAGCTTTGCGATTACCATCTCAGAATGCTAACCGCTCGACCACCGAAGAGTTGTTGAGAGTGGCAGCTACATCATCGTATATGTGAGACTTTCTGCGAATGAAGCGGGAATAAAAGTTATCCCCCAAAAAAAACAGTTCTTCGCTTTGAACTTACCCCCCAAACCTAAATCTGCCACGATGGAGGTAACAGAATCAGATGCGCTTACAACAAAAACCCCCCAAAAAAACAGTTCTTCGCTTGAAGTACAAGTTTGGCTTATTGGCAAGCTGTGATTTTTTCACAAACTTAAGTTGTCAATCTTAAACTTAGGTTTGGCGGGTGGCAGTTCTCAAGTTTGGGTATTTTCGATTTTCAGTGAAGGCTTCATAGCGCCACCACGTGGAATGAAATTATGGTTGGTTGAGAAATGCGCGCCCAAATGTTCCCACAAATCAGTATGCTATGCCATGGTTACTATCCTCTCACGACGTAGGCTCGCGACGCCCAAAGGAAAGAAAATCTTGAAAAAAAATGGATGCCATGACTTTAATTTGATTTCAATTATTACAAATTTAATAGTTACGGACAATTGATGTGACTTTGTGTTGTTTTTATTCGATATAAACCACAATTTGAAACAAATTCTGCTAGCTATGGCGGACCAGTGGCTCTGGTGGTGGTGGTTCAAATGTGGTTTAAATGCAACTTTAAACAATCGTTGGATATGAGCTGGTTTGATCAAGAGGCTGAGGATTTTACTTTTAACCTAGAGAGCAGTGGTTCAAATATCGGGGCGATCAATAATAAAGTAAACCTTAAAATCAATGAAATAGGCCGTGATTAACTGGCAATCCAAAGTCTGTCATCTGATTGCCAGAGCAATCTGTCAACTGTTTTTTTTTTGGTGCGTGGAGAGATTTTAGATATTCCCTGAAAGGCTGTATAGCATTCTCTTGAGGCACCGGAACGAACTTCAAAGTTCGTTTAAGATTTAAAATTTTGAGCTGATTAGAATTCTCTAAAAACTAAGACGGAAGCTGATTAAGCTTCTATGAACCCGTTTAAGGAGAATTCTGATTACTTGGGTAGTGACTACAAATCACAAAGATACGCAAAACCTTGCAACAAAAACAAGATCACGCAAGCTGTCTACGACATTTTTAACAAAGTTTGGTTGCGTGGTAATGGATGACGAAACCTACGCCAAGGCAGATTTTAGACAGCTTCAAAGCAACCAGAAGGGACAAGGTTGCAGACATTTTCAAGCATATGAATCTATCAAAGTATGCCAAGAAATATGTAACCGGTGCGTGGTTTAGAAGCCCAAGGTCATTGGGAATCATCGCGGTCGTTTTGTAAATGTGCGAAGGTAGTGCTGGCTCATCGGCACAACAAACATGAAATGGCCCAGTAGACGAACGAGCGCGGTGGCGAACAACAGATGGCGCTGCTCTCAACAGGCGAAAAGGCCGCCATAGGCGGGCTTCACAAGTGGCGCAATGGGGCGTAATCCCAGGATGGGACCGTATCCCGGTTCCGGGGGCAATGCCCTTTACTTAGAGCGATCACTTTACAAGAAACATTGAAACACTACACACCATACCAGTTGCGTTACTAAAGTGTGATAGTGAACCACAGAGTCTGATAAATCCGTGTTAAAAGGATTATCATACGACCAGGTGAGAAGTGACCGCCGCCCCGGAACCCGTACCGTTGGAAGATACCCTAATGCCCTTGCTTTCTACCCCATTGCGCCAACAGGACCCCTTTTTCTTTGTCTCGTATGAAGTTTGCTGTTCGGAGGAAGAGAAGCACGTGCAGTTGAGGCCGATAATTGCCGAAAAAGCACCGTTATTGCTGCTCACCGAAGCGACCGCCTGTTTTAAGTGTTCGAAAACGACGATCCGTTCAACTGCTTGGACGCCGGCATCAGGAACTGGGAGTCAGGGCAGTGCTGAAGTCCCCCGGAGCAGAAGCTGACCGTCAAGAGCCGAGCAGCCCGTCGCTCAGCAGGAAGTCTTGGAGTTCGTGAGACCAACAGTAACGAGGTAGGTGTTAAAAAGCCCATTATAAAGATAGATTCGAAAGTGGGAGTGGGCACAGTAGTTTGTCGACCAATAAAGTGTGGAAAGTTCGTCTCTTCAAGACTCAGTGTTTCCTTTCGCTAGCTATTTCGCGGATATTGCCGACCCTGAGGCATTTTGAGGGGGGGTTCTCGGTGATGCTGGGCAGCCTAACTCACCCACTGGTTATAAATTATTGTGAATAAGGTGACTGTACAAAATCTGATGACAGGCGTCAAACGAAAGGCTCGCCAATTTGGATTAGGTCGACCAGAATCTTTACTAGGGTATTTTTACGTTTTTTTAATACACATTGAACTTCAAAAAGAAAGAAAACGGATTGGTTTAAATAAATAAAATGAAAATTTTTAAAGCCTGATATTATTTTCTGGACAACCTAATCATTCTTGTTTATCAAAATCATACTTTCTATTTTCTACCTCCTTAATCCAACTGAAAGATAGATAAATTTACTACAAAAAAAGTATTAGGTTCGAGAAAGAATTTTTTTTTTTTCAGAAAACTGTCTAAACATTTTTATCCAATGAGCTAGCTTACAAATCTTGTAAAATGCTTGATTTAAGAATAAGACGACATTTATAAACTGCAAATGCTACCATCTGCATTGGGGAGACGAATACCATTATTTAACTATTCTATTTTTATATCAGTAGGTAGTTAACCAAGTGTAGCCTCCCAGCAAACATTTCTGTAGGTATATTTCTCGACAAACTTTGTTATACGATTCATGAACATTATAGTAATCGTATAACAAACATTATAGAATCATCGCATAGAACTTGAAAATAATATTTACCTACCTAAGTGGAGGCAATATACATACATTTTTTTAGCTTTTGGCTTAAGCGATAAGAATTCTACATATTGAACGACATTCAACACCTTATTCATACATCCTGAAAGTATTCTAGAGAGCGCAAGTTTTGCTCTCAATGCATGCAAACCGGCGTTGCCAACGACAATATTTGCTGTTTCTCTCATTGAACATTTTTTTCCAAAAGAACCATCTGATTTTAGCAATCTGGGTGCACTGCTTATTGCAGATAGTAGAACAAGGCTGTTTTCTCATTTGAATCCTGCACGAGAGAACAAATTTGTAAACATGGCGGACTTTTCATCATATCCGATTTATACCGGCTTTAAGTAACCATTTTAGCGATCGTTTTCCTATTTGGTAGGAATTGCGATTCGCATTAACATTGTTAATGATTTGAGCTATCATTTCTAATGTAATTTTATGTTTGCTGGGCTATTATAAACGTTCTCAATTAACTAATTCTTGTACTATTGAATTACCTGCCTTTAAATATAATAACATTATAATTTTTAAATCACTTTCAAATTTACTTTTATGTCGCCCTGTCAGGTTTATGTTAGTTTTTGAGTTAGTTTCCGAACCGTCATTTTTCATATACACGAGAAAGCACATCATCGCCGTGACCCAATATGTCCTGGGGTACGGAAAAACGGTGTTTGAACTCTGCAATATGGGTTTGATTTTATCAGTTTTGAAATAAATTAAATCGAGATACGAATATGTTTATAAATTGTTCCAACGAAGCGATTGCTGGATTTCAAGACGAAGATGAAGTGTTTCAAGGAACATCTTCCGATGTGACATCCGTATACAGGTTCGGTATTATTTCTGAGCCACCGTTTGATTATAGAAAATAGAACCCTGACCACACTTTCTGGACACTCGATTTAGATTTTTGACTGCTCGAAAAATTAACGAGCAATGTCGATACCAGAGGCGCTTCGATCGATGTTGTATCCCGGCTGGAAAATAAAACCAGACATTTGATAAATATCGATCAGCTCAAACAACTCGAACGGACTGAACAGGTTGGAGACCATGGTATTTGGTCAAATGTTTATGCTCGAATTGCTGCCGCGCAATGTCGGCGGCAGGAGGCTTTTAGCCAAAATTTCAAAGAAATTTTGTTCTAAGTGTCATGTAATTTTGATCAGTGGTATGGGAGGGATTTTACCTTTATTATAAGTTGCGCAACAGTTGAAAAAATGTAGTTGTTGGCTGTAAAACGAAAAACGTCATAGCAAGCATGATGTCGTTTATTCAACTTGGTCATGACATTGTAAGCTTATGTCGCTATCCAAAAATCAGTATCGCATGACAAAGACATGCTAAGCAGTATCAAAGTCGGCTAATATTGGCTGTCTGTCTCTGATAATTTGCAGCTCTGAGTATGGCAGATTCCGATTCAGACTCTTATTTTTAAAGTGACTAAACAGTCTAAAAATTACGGAAAAGCGTCGGACGAGGGGAGTCCAAGATTCGTTGGCAACGAACGCGTTTTATTTTTACTCCGTCGAAGAAAAATTTTATTTTTTAGTAGGATAGGTGTACCCTCCTCCGTCGTATCCCTCTGATTCGTCGCAATTCAAGAATGCATGTTTTAGAGCCGAAAAATCACTTTCCACTTTAATTGGCTACTTCACATGATAAATTTAAGCTTGTGAATTTATTTTCTATCACAAATTTGTCACTTTTAAAACTATTTCTTAATTTATTTAAAATTGAAATCGCGAAGTGAATTGAATTATTGATGCACTCCGCCATATTGTAAAACGAACTTAGTGATTCCCCCAACGTGTTTCTTTATTTAATCGCTTCCTGTCAATTCATATAACGATCAAAATCATAAAATTCGACAGAAAAGTGTTGAAATAAAATTAGAAAAATGATTTCAAACTAAGCTGAACTATATAAATTTGTCAATATTCGATTGAAATCGTCTTATTATTCAGTCTCATTGCGTAGAAAAACATATAGTACTATTAAAAATGTTGATGTTCTTTAAATATTTGCAATTACTTTGTAAATTTGTGCCATGTAATTTGTGAAAAATTTCTGTTTGAATGCTATAAAATCTTCTTTTACGGACAATTCCTGAATCATGGCAGCCCTGTCCGTTGGAGAGTGTGTTGGTACAAAATACATTTGCAGGGTGGATTCAATTTGTAAGGTCTAATATTGTGCTGCCTGCAATTGCCTTAGCCAAACAATGGTACCTAGATACAAAAACGCTACCTTGGAATTTCTTGGCAAGTCCATTTTATTGCGACTTAGATCTCATTCGAACTTTGCAGTTATCCTGCGCGGTTGATCCGTGCGAAGTAAATAATCGCAATTGTATGAACCGCAACCGCAAAATTTCAAATCTATCCCTCATGAGGGAGGAACAGTTTGAGACAATTTCGGTAGAATTGAATAGAAGGTATAATACTTTGCTGCCTGCAGATGCATTAGCCAAGCAATGGTAGACCTGTTTAGAATAAAGCTATCCTAGTTTCATAGCTTATTGCGACTGGTTACTCGAGAGAACTCCTGCTGTTATCCTGCGCGGGTGATCCCTTCGATGTAGGCTGATGCCAATTGCATGAACCGCAACCGCAAAATTTTAAATGTATTTCTGAAGAGGGTGGAATAAATTGAGACAATTCCGGTCTCCTTGTACGACGGAATTAGGAACCTGGTACGACAATGGAGGAACTTGAATGAGAAAAATAAATCATAAGTTGACTCAAAAGTACGTAATGGATTGATCTATTTCCTACACAGTTTCATAAAACAGTATTCGAAATAAAGTTTAATGAATAAATATCAGTTTCAAATCAACATGCAAGGCAATTCTATTGAATTAATGAAAAAAGCTTCCTTAAGCCGTTGTCTTAGGTACACTTACCCTATTATAGTGGTGAAATTGAAAATTTGAAAAAAAAAAATGGAAAAATCGTACTTCCAAACGTGCCAATCGTCAGAATTAATTGTCAGGAAAGTAACAGTCTCCCTCGGCGAAGTAAAGACTTTGAACTTCGTTTTCCTTAGGCGCTGTGTAAAGCGGGGATTCGTCAAGAGCTGACTGGAAAGTTGAATCGATCAACGACTATCAGGGCCCAAGGATTATTTGGTGAATTCATTTCATACGAATTATTATACGTAAAGTTAAAAGAATGAATGTTTTCTAAAAATTTTTGATAACATTCTCCAAATTTTCAATACATTTGAGTATCTCAGATTTTCAAGAATAGTTAACTGAAAAAAAGTTGTACGTTCCAGCATTATCATTATCATTTATGCTTATCACGTCTTTGTGACCCACGTGCGCGTGAGTGAAAACTTTTCGGAGTGCTGCGATTTGAAAAAAAATCTGCGGTAGTAGGGCAAACGCACTTAATGCATTGATGAGTAAGGTTAAAAAAGGGAAGTGAGCTTTCAAAGAAATTTTTGGTTCCGTTATTCGTAACTACAAAAGTTTGTCCAATAAATTCTTTCATATTTACCAAGAAATTTTTGGAAAGGGTAAAATTCCAAAGTTTGCATGGGTGTTACGATAACGTTCTTTCCTTTTTATTTTATCTTTCCAAGAGCTAGCAATGGCGCAATATCCATGGTCGATGACCAGGGATGGGGAGCAAAATGTAAAACCAACCATTTTCCAATACCGAAATACCGGTTTTTAAGGATAGAAAACCCCTTATTTCCGCTAAATGTTTCTTCATCCTGGAAACGAGTCAACAGCGAAAAAAATATTTCCCTCATTTAATATATAAAAAAAAATTATTATTTCTTAAAAATCACATTGTCTATCTTAATACATGATTGGATATTCAAATTTGTTAAAAATGATTGAGATTCATTGTTCAACCAAAGCAGGACTGCTCATAAATCGATTGTACAACTAGCCAGGGCAAGGGGGATTAGGCATTGTGATTGATGTTATTATTGTAAAATTCACAGAAAAGGTACACCATGTATTTCAAAACAAGTAACGGTGTCTTTTTAAGAACAATTTCAAAAGAAAATAAAATAGCATCTCTAAAATTTTTCCACATTATAGAGGATACTCCCCTATTCAACGCACTTTTCAGGAATAAAATCGCTCGGGGAGTCTGGAACAACTTTTTTTAAGGTTTGCGCACAAGAAAACACAAGAAAAATTATCAAGTTTTTTTCCTAATAACTTCAAACTGTACATTTGTTAGCTTAGATGTGTTAAGATTCTTTCAAAAATAAATAATAAATTCAAAAACTTATTGAAATGATTTAATTGTAACTTTCTTCAAACTACATTATGTCTTCGATAGCAATTATCATTGAGAATGCACTTTTATCACTGACCATACCGGCTGGACACTCGATTTCGTTTTCTGGATATTTTTTCCAACCGTACGCAATATCGATTCCAGAGTGCGCATCGATCGATTTGAAGAAATGCTATCGAAGTTAGGAAATGCCACCCAACTTAAAAAAACAACAGTCTATTTCTACGACAAAATCGGGCTAAACAGGTACATTTTTCCTACAGGGCATTTTTTGTCAAATATTTCAGGTTCGCCACCTGCCGTCGGTATTGCGAATCTACAAAATCTGACAAACAAATCTAGACAGAAAATGTTTGATTTTTTGTTCTAAGTGTCATGTCAGTGTGATCAGTGCTTTTATTACCGTGCTGATATTAATTTTCTACAGTGTTGCCAGTGTTTTAAGGCTAATTCCAGATAATTTTTTATTGGTTATTTGCAAATTTTCTTCGAAATTTAACATTTATGACAAAATATTAGTAAAAAGTAATTTGTGTCGACGAATTTGTTATTATTTCTTTTTGAAAGAATTTTAACACATCTAAGCTCAAATTTGAAGTTCTAATTAATAGCAAAGACTTGAAAAATTTTGCTCGTGAAATTTGTTCGCAAATCTTCAACAATTTTTTCCCTTAAAAGTTCGTTGGATAGGGGAGAGTCTTTTCTATAAAGTGACAAATTTTCAGAGATGTCATTAGTGTTAAGCAAAAAATATTTTTCACCAAATTATTAGCAACAATAACTCAGTATTAGTATTTGAATCATATATTTTAATTTGTGCTCATAGTTAAGAGATAGTATCCGTCGTTATTTTTAAGTTTTTTTTAATGTAAAAAATCCCTGAAAAATTATTTTATTATTTAAAAAAAAAAATGTATTGCGACTAGTTTTTTTTTAAGTTCTTTCTCTATCCATATGTCCGATCTGAATTAGAAGAACTAGAAAAACTACAAACTAGAAAATTTATTAATTCATTTGAAACCGACATTTTTTTAGAATTAAATTTTATTTCACAATGTTATTTTTAGATTTGACCAAAAAGTTCTGTGATAGTTTCTGCAGAATGATTGTCATGAATTAAGATGGGAATTTGATATATATTGGTGTGTAGGTATATTGGTATATATTGATCCAATTGGGTAATTTTGACATATTATAAAAAAATGTTAGTTTCAAATGATATTTACAACATTTTCATGAAGCAGTGAGAAAAATACGAGCGGGATAGTGTGATAAAAATGATTATTTGAAAATATGTCTAATATTTGTGAAATCTGTATCTTTTCCATTTCATTTTGCATCTTTTCTCATACATGACGCAACGAAGTAGTTATTATGATAATGATGATGGATTTTCGACAAATAAAAGCTCTAAACACACATTGGCATCTTTCTCAAAAGAAAATTGTGCTGCGATAAAGAATCTGATCAATTCACGCCTATATTTCGATGATACGAAATATTTTCATAAATCTATTTTTTTCTGAAAAATACCGGTTTCAATGGTTTTCAAATTTTGCAATTTTTTTATTTTAATATTAGCAACGGTTTTAGACTCGATTTTTTTTTCTTTTATTCTATTTTATATGGACATAAAAAATCGATTTTAAACCAAAAAAACCAAGAGGTTATCAATAAAAATCTTGTGTTATCTCGAAAAACAGTTTTTTTTGTCAGTAATTGCCTTCAAAATTTCGAAAACAACATAAGGGTGGAAGCCGTTTTTTGAAAACCGACCTCCCAGAAAGTCGATTTTTGGGAAAAAAAATGCTTTGAGATAACACAAGATCTTAACGTTTCATGCCTTGCTAAGTTTTTTGGCATCAAAATAAAATTTCGATTTTTCAGATTTCCTTTGGCCCCCTCTAACGTGATTTTTGAAATCCATTTTTGACAAAAAAAAATGTTTAGGATGTAACACCAGATTTTGACGTTTGGTGTGATTTGAGGGTCAAAACCCGAAACTTTGAGCACTTTGAGGCTCCCCTAAATCAGGCCCCCGATTGAGCTAAAATTTTGCACAGTTTTTTGGGCCAGTCTACAAAATGTAAATGTTCAGTTTACGAAATTCGACATGTCTTATTTGGCTGCCAACCTAATGTACGGAATCATGTGGTTTGCAATTTTCTTAAATTTAAAAAACTCGTACCTTGTTTTAAAAATAATCAGATATTAGCCTCCCTAAGATAAAAAAAGACATTCGGACTTAAGGTGTTAATTGATCAACTTCATGTTAAGATCAATGTTTTATGAAACTTGCCGCCGTTTCGAGGAGGACTTGTTCGTTGAGTGATTAATTTTTGTGAGGGACCTGTGTCAAATTGTTTTTGACAAACGAATTTTTAAAATTTAATATTCAAGCATGGAATTCAGATGTTTCTTGGAAATATTTTCATGCAGTAAGTAGCGTCTTCATCGAAACTAGGAGCGATCCGGTTACGAAACCGATACTTTGAAAAATAAAACGCTTATCAGTAGGTAACTGGAGAAAAATGCTTCGAATTCAGTTTGAGACGAAACCCGGCTGATTCGGCCGATTCGACCCACAAGCAGCACCACTCAACGTGTAACACAACCCCGGACAGAATCAGCCAGTCGATGGTATGGTATGGAAAGGTGTCAAGTTACATCTCAACTTACTGGGTGCGTTCATTCACCGGGATCTGATTACCTGCTGACTGATTCTGCTGTTTGGGCGTATTTCTGAGGCCCATCATGGGTTTGAGCGTGTTCCAGAAAGTTACAAAAACTAACGGTTGCAGACCAGTTTTCAGCACATTGGAAGTGCTGTAATTCGATATGTCGTGGTAGGTCCGTTTCCATGGGTTTGTGAATGTTTTTCGACAAAACTGTTAACTGGTAGATTCACCCATTAAGTTTTTATATTTAACAATTGGAGACTTATTGAAATGTTTCGGATAGAATATTGCGGTATCGAACGGATTGTATGGAAAGGTTTTAGGAAACATTTCCGAACGCGAGTTGGAAAAATAAATCCTCCGGACACGACAACAACCAGAAACCCAAATGTTATATTCTATATTCTAATTATTATTGCGGTGAGTATAATGTTGCTAGGTATCGTAATTTCCTAATTCCTTAACAGCATTTAATGTATCAATATTTCATATATACTTTCCCAAATGACATAAATTCATATTTAGGTATTTCCATATTCAAAATATTATATGAAGCGTTTGGTAGGGATCTCCACGCTTCATTCCGCCCCTGTATCCTGTATCTTTCGCGGTTTTCATCACATGGTTGGCCTGGCCGTAGTAATACCTGCAATGCATAGGAGTATGTGACAGGTAATACGCTGAAAAGAAAAATGATAGACGCAAGTCTCCCATTTTCCAGGATGCCTACATGTTTTGGCCATGTTGATGTAAGAAGAAGAAGAAGAAGAAGGAGACTTATTGAAATGTTTCATCTCAACACAATTTTGGTAAAGGTAACAAAATAAATCAACTCACCTTAATGTTGTCCGGCTCCGTGCAGATCTCTTTCTTGACCTTAATCCTGTGATGTGGTGAAGTGCTTTTCTTGGCCGAAGAAGACGCCGTGCTCATGACTAGATCCATTCTGGGGTTCGTTCCCGTTTTTAGTTCTGTTTTTGTGTTGTGTTATGTTTCTTTTTTCTCACTACGTTTTTCAGTCTGTTTGCTATCCGACAGCAAGCAAAGTTCTCCCGGACCAGAGTCGTCGTTCTTGGTTTCCCGCTGGTTTCAATTGAGACCAGGGTGAAATTTGATCCTTTTCACATGACACCACAGCACCAATCGTTCCCCGACGCAAAACCAAGCAGAGCCAAACAGGGGTTAGCAAACCGTTTGCAATCGATATTTGTCTTTGATGCAATTTTTTTTCTCTCCTCAGTCTTTCCTAACACTTTTTATCCAAACGCGCCCCGGGAGAAAGAAGATTTCCCTGCTACCGATTCGAAATCATATGGTCGGATGACGTCACTTCACAGGGAAAGGTTACGAAAGTGTCCAAACATGAAATTGTGCGCTACAAAGAACGAGTATCCCACGCGCTTTGTTGACAACCGACAACCATTTACCATGTGAATATTTTGTTCAAATTCGTTGACACGTCAATGACCGGTGAAGATGCAACCTGATATGCCTTCACATGATCTGCATATATTTAGTATAGTTCAGTTCTCCTTTTTCTGCCTTCTTCAACGACTGAGAGCCTTCCTTCACTCCACAAGCTCTTCTTTGATCATTATCAACACCTCACCTCTTTCGGATGGCGGGCGGCGTTTATGCTTTGAAATTCGTATTTTTGTCCTAAATTGCTTGTCTTTCTGTGACAGTTTTGTGGCCGTTTTTATCGATGGCTGATGATCTGTAAGATTTCGGGCGATACCGCGGGGATGAGGTTTCCAATGTCCTCGATTTGGTTTATGAGTCCTTTTGCTGTCTGAAAAGCGAAGATAAAAGAAAATAGTTTAAGTTTGAATCAATCGTTTCATATTTTTATTCAATAAACTAAAACTAAATAAACTAAATGAAATCGAATTAACTACTCTGTAACTTTTTTTTATCTGATAATGAAAAATCAATTTAAGGACATCCCAACATAACTTTGTTTTTTACCAAAGCGTTGAGGCCCAAAAATATTCAAAAAGGGTGCAAAATAAAGTTGCACAATGTTTATAGAAATTCGTATTTTTTCTTAAAATTTATAAAAAGCTATATTATTCACTTATACGAAAAATAATGCTTCTACGAGCAATTTGGATAGATTTTAAAACGGCTTCTAGGATTTTATCATGACTATATATTTTATGAGCAATAAAATATATAAAACTGTTTTTTTTTTCATTTACATACATGTCCTAAAATCGTGAAACAAAGATTCTCTGTTTGGTTTTGGATCAGTGATGTCAACCTACCAGATTTTGTCTGGATCCTCCAGACTTTTTGGACTTTTGTCAGATTACTTTTCATGTTTACAGACTTCCAGACTTATAGCATTTCTTCCAGACAATTCCAAACTTTTGGGTTTGGACAGAAATTATCCTACAAAACTATCAACATTCAAAATACTCATGGTGTAATACAAGCAGGAAAAGATTAGAAATGGTTATAAACATATTGGAAAGATATAAGAATTGGGAAATGCTGCGAAGATGCATGTGAAACAGAAAAATACGCACATGAGCATGGGTAGTGCCAGCAATATTTGATTTTTATACGATTAGAGCCTTTCTGCAACGTTTAATCTGGCGACCAAAAAAAAGGATACAACCTTCAGAGTTTGCTATCCAGACTTTTCCAGACATTTTTTCAAAATCTTCCAGACTTTTTAAAAAATCAGTTGGCAAATCTGTTTGGGATCCAAAAACTGGCTGCTTATTTAAAAATTTCGATTTTTATTAGCAAACATCGATTTTTTTTATCAGCAAACTATGAATGGTTTTTGACAAAACTTTAGTGGTAGACTAAACCCTCTCCTATTCTACCACTTCAAAATATCTTTAAAATAGTTGGTCCATGCTTGATGAAAACGCTTCTTACACGCAAAATAATTTTCACTTAAAAAATAAGTGACATCTGTTGTAAATTCTCGCCATACGTAAATTCATTTGAATTTTAAGTGATGGGTCAAGTGAATTCACTTAAGTGACCGGTCAAGTGAATTACACTATGACGTTCGAGTGAAATTTATCTGAATTTCTAAGTAAGTTTCTAGTTAATAACCTCTCGCGTTTTTAAATAAAAGAACATTTATAGAACACCACTTCGATTTCAAATACTTACATTAAACTTTCGCCATAAATTTATTGATTGGAAAATTCCATCGTAATCCCAAGGCAGATCGGTTACTGCAGATAGTGCGACTTCTAAATCTTCCCTGCTCCAAGCAGAAAATCTGTTCAGTTCAACTCACAAGCTGAAACATGATAACACCTTTAAATAACTTTTTCTTACATCACGTTTAACACAAACTACCGCCAAAATCTCCTAGTAAAGAATTGGAAAAATCCAAATCCAGCATAAGCTTTAAACGCTGCCCTTTAGAATTTGCCATTTTGAACTCTGAAAATAAACACAATTTCAACCCGACACTCACTTGAAATTCAAGTGATGGGGAAGTGAATATTTTTTCTCACTTCAAATTCAAATGACGACTGAAGTGATTGTGGATGAATTTACTTGAAATTCATATACATTCCACTGCCAAGTGGAATGTATATGTCGCACTTGAATGGAAGAAAATCACTGGATCCTTGTTTTTAAGTGAAAAATCATGTGTATTTTAAGAGTGAATTTGGGTTCAAAGTATAAAATCACTTTTCGATCATTTTCAACTCCTGTTTTTTTCTTATCTTCTTTTATCCATTCATGATTTTCGAAACTAGAATGTTCTTAATTAAAGAACATTCACCAATTAGGGTGTATAAATTTAAAAGGTAACACTTTTTTAACTTACATTGGACCTACCCTTAGCCTCAACTTAAACTCATTGGTTCAACACAGAAAATATAATGTTATTCAAATATAATGTTTTATTGTGTTTTTTCCTTTAAATAAGCAGCATTGATAAAAGTTTATAAAGGACAAGATTAAATAACTTGTTTAATTCTTAGCACTTAAGGTTGCCAGAATGTTTTCCAGGCATATCTGGACCGGGAGAATTCGGGCAATTTTATCTAAAAACCTGGCAAAATCCAGGCATCTGATTTCAACATTTTCAAAGTGAATAAATCTGTGTAAAATCTAGGCTTTTTCTGAAACATCCGGCCGCCCGATTGCCTGTTGTGGAACGAACTTTTTATTAATTTTGTGTCAAATATCCTTGGAAGTCCCGGTAAAACCGGGCTATCTTGCAAGTTAAGCGTTCTTTGAATATGTTCCAGTAATGTTAAAATTTTCGATTGAAGAAAATATTGCTTCCAAATGATGATGGCTACAGAAGTTTCTCTGGAATTCAGGCAGAATCCTTGGAATGTAAAACTTAAGGAAAAAGTCATATTCCGGATAGAATAGAACAGGACTACCAATCGAAAAAAAAAATTCAATCAAACAAAGAATTAATGGAAGAGTTCAATTAAATAAACTTGTTAGACGTCAAAAACGTCTGCTTGGCAATTTAAAAAAAAATCTTCAAATGTCGGATTTAAAATTCCTCTGATGCAAGGTTTCCGAAAAAAGTTCTGTGGTTTAGCGAAAAAAAATTGGACTTTCTTTGATTTTACCCAAAATTTGTATCATGGGTTTCTGTGGCGCTATTTCCTTAGGTTTTTTTTTTTAAATGTATGGAAAATTGGATCATTTTAACATTTTACTTATGCAAAATCAATAAACCTTACTTTTTATAAAGACATACACCGTCTTAGACGATTTAAGCTTTACAGACTCAATAAATGACATGGACAACTTAAGATTAACATTTAACACCCAGTACTGAGATGGGAATCGAACCCATGCCATCAGTGGACCAGCGATTACCGTCTTACCATGCTAACTACTCGACGTACAAAGTTTCAAAGTTTTCCAATCTTATCTTAAAAATCCAAAATTATATTGACATTAAAAATTTCAATACGTATATAATTAAAAAAAAATCTGTAATCTGTGAATATTCCCAAATTATTTCAGATTCTGTGATGAAAATTTGATCAAAACTCTCTGAAATTACTGATAATCTCGGAAACCTTGCTTTGAGTTTTAACATTTTCGACTTAAATGTTCGCAGTATAAGATGGAAGTTTTTCTAGTGAATATTTAATTACTTTCCATGAACTATTTGAGCTGAAGGAACATATACATATGATTGGGAATGGTCATGAAAATTAGAGTTTTTTTTGGCGATGTTCCGCTTTTTCTGGAAGTATCTGGTAAGCCCACATTAATGGAATTTTCAGTGAAAGTACATACTAAGTAATGGGGATTTTTTTTATTATCTGACAATTTGCGCCGGGGGTCTTCAGATCTTCCCCAAAATTTAAAATTTGGCTCATTTTTAAAACTTAAGTCAATTTTGCTGTAAACATGAAAAAGCACGAAAAATAGTGTTTTTACCTGCTTTAATATATTCTTTTATTCCCACTTTGTTTGAAGCACGCGTTTTCTGAGTATGTGAGTCCAATTGTTTGAACATTTTTTTGTTTTCTGCAAATTCCTTGAAAAAAATCACACATGATACATTCCATTTGGTTCAAAGTTTTCAATTCCAAACAAGCTTTTTTCTGAAATAATTGAAAAATATAGGGGAGTTGAGGGTAAAAACAGTCATAACTCCATTTTCTTAAGCGTGCGGTGGCTCAAACACCTTCATTCGATTCCTCAGAAAAAATTACACACGATAGGTCTATTTTCGTTCAAAATTCTCTAGTTCAAATCAGTGTTTTTCTGGAATGTTTACAAAATATAGGGGAATTAGGGGTTAAAAAGACACTATATCTCCGTTCGTAAGCTTGTGCGGCGTTTAAAACTATGTCCAATCGATTCTCCGAAAATTTTCACATAAGGAAATTATATTTTCGTAGATTTGGTGCATGTAGGACGAAAGATATTGAATTTCTTTAGCGGTTTGTACACTTTTTTCCCCATTGTGCAATGATATTTTTGCACAATACTCGGTGATGCCGACGGTACTTTCAGATATCATTGAATGCTTAGGTATATACAATTTTTCATGTTGAAGGTAATTACTCAAATTTTTTAAGCATTTTATTATGGGCCCTATTACATAAGACGAGTCACGAGTCATTTTACTCGATTGACCCATTTTGGCATTATAGTAGTCGAATCGAGTCAAACTTCAGTCGAGTAGCTCGAATGAGTCGACTGCTTGAAAGTTCGTGACTCAGCTGTCACGATCTGTCACGATTAAGCGAGCCAAGATTGTTTGGTCTGGCCCTGCAGCAGACCAGGTGTCCTGCCAGGTGTCCTGATTTATCAGGATTTGTCCTGATTTTCGAGAGACCGCAAATTCCAAAACTTTCAGTTATTCGGTGAAATCGTTCGCAAAAATCCGTTATAAATGAAATGTGCAAAATGAACGTCGTCTCCCAATGCATGAAAAAAATTGAACTGACTGAGAAAACTGCATGCCTCGTGGATTTCACGGTACCGTTTCCTGAGAGCTGCATCGAATTCGCCAAAATGCTTTAATTAGCTAATGGTAAATTTTTTTTGTCTTTTGTTTTGATTTTCGTTCGATTTCCATATTTCTTTTAATGTAGAACCCTGGGCAGTGGGCAGATGGGGTTAAAATAATCGAAATCGAGAGCTGATCCTTGGCAAGAACCTATATCGGAAAATGCTGGCAGCAGCACCCCGAATGGGGGGCGCGCAGCACGCCACAGCAGGACCTTTCCGGGAGAGTGCTAGCAGCCGCCAAATAATATTCTCAATAATGTGTGGTTCGAAAAGAACGTAACAACTGAATCCTTCCGGGAGAGTACTAGCATAGGGTTACCAGATACCGCAACGCCAAAAAGAGTACATTGAGATTATTTACCCAAAAAATCAGGAGAAACGATATAACTCCGGTTTTCTGAGCTCCCAGCAATTAGGTTAATACATAGGAGTATGCAAAATAGAAGGAAAAAGATGTACATATTTCGTATTATCTGAGGAGGCCCCTACTTCGGGGTTCTACTGTAATTGGAAAGCAAGATATTTCCATTCAATCAAGTTCTGTCAATTTGATGAAGTTATGCAAAAGTTGGGTTATTCAAAGAGATAGTAGTATTTAGATGTTGACAAACCACAAGAAAATACATTATAAAACAATCCACTTCAAAAGATTTTTTTTTAATTGACGCGTACATTTACTTTACAATCATTATTTGAGATTAGACACGAATGCCATAACGCTGGTAAAGTGTCAAAAGAAAACCTAAAAAAGAAAATATTTGACATTTACGCATTTTAGCGTACAACCTAAATTGTATACATATTGATTACTGTTTGCATACTCAAATGCGCTTATCCCACTGACTATATTACGACTAAAAATGCATGTTGTCATGAAAGCAAGATGTTAAAGTAATTTGTTGTAAGTCGTATTCCTTTGTAGTTTTAGAATAAGATGTGAAACAACCTCATGAAATGGAAGAAGCACGTAGGTTTTTCAGATCAAATGTCTTTCAATAAAAAAAGAGTACATTTGGTAAAATTTCACAAAAAGAAGAGTACACCCATTTCTCGACCGAAAAAGAGTACATGTACTCTTAAAAGAGTACGTATGGTAACCCTATACTAGCAGAGATTGGCCTGTAATTAATTTATAGTCTCCCGAACAACTTAACTTTATTACTACAACCTGTAAAAAGCAGTAAAACACACGCACGCATGCACACACGCACACAATCTTGTGAAATTTTAAATAAAAACACTTATTTTCATTTCCCAATCTATACCATTGATACATGGTATGGTTAAGTTTTATTGAGGAATGTTTTCCATCTTTCAAATTTAACGATTAATTCGAAAGCATAGGAAGTTGTCTTTGTTTCAAAAGGATTAATTTTTGCTTTGTACAGCCACAAAAACAATTTCTGTTCAAAAAAATTAATGAAAGGTTTGTGTATAAGAATATTACCATTTATTGTAACTCATCATAAGTAAAAATAAATTATTTGATACAATTAATAAAATAAGTAAAACAATCTCCATCGTTTATGGAATTTTTCTAGGTCATGACTTTGATATCACAATATCAGGCCTCTCGAAAATCAGGACAAATCCTGAAAGATCAGGACACCTAACACCCCTGCTGGTATTTGACATGAGGAAATATTTCAAGCGGTTTGAAAAATGTCAACATGACAGTCGCCATTCGAGCAGTTTCACTCGACTACCATAATACAGCATAATACGACATTTTGCTCGACTCGTCAGTGACTGGAGTCGAGTCGAGTTGCTCGACTCGTTTTATGTAATAGGCCCCTATGTTTTATGATTTCCTTTGAAAAATGACAGAGTCATTTATCTTTGAAGTATGTTTTTTTTATAAATCTCACTCGAAAAAAAAACAAATTTATAAATCCGAAAAAACGCATGTGTTTTTTCGTAAAAATGAATCAAATTTCAAATTTTGGGAAACTACTGAAGTCCCCCGACAGCAAGCTAGGTATTCTACCCTCCACTAAAACTTTTAAATTCAAAATCAAATTATGATAATGAAGTAAGGTTCAAAAATCCATCCCAAGTTCAAAATCCTGCTAACATATTCATAGAAATTCATGTTTGAACATTGAAATTTAAATTTAATTAAACCCATTTCGGAGGCTCTGGTATTATATTCCCATAAACAAAATTGTTTTTCTAAATTTTATTTTAATATTTCGGATTCTATATCCAGTTTAGTATACTTGTTTTTCAGTTCGATTAATCTTAAGGAATTAGAAATGAAATGAAATCTTGGTTCAAATTTGGTTTTGTATTTCATATCAAATTTAAATCATGCTTTTCGAAAATCATATGCTTTTTCAATATTTTGATAATAGATTTCCGAATTTGAAAAAAAATTATATTGAAATTTTAAGATCTTAAACTTAGATCTTACACAAAATTCGAACATTTTAAGCATCTAAATGGCGATCCAACATTTAAAACTCAGATTTAGATTCTTCATTAAAAATGTATATTTTAATTCAGATTCACAATACAGATTAAAAATAAATAATTTGAATAATTAATTTAGATTAAACCATTAATACAGAATATTTTTTTTTTCAGGGATTTTCATCCTGTTGGATGATTCATCCCATGCTTAATACAGAATAAATAAAAGATTAGTGAATGAGTGCTCTAAAACTTGGCTCATAAAATTCTGATCAGGACTTAAGATACGGAAATCGTTTTTTTTTTTTGTACATTTCAGAATTCGAGATTTCAAACTGTTAATCAAAATCAGTTTGTACACAGAATTGAGCTGAAAATTACAAATGTAATGTAGAATTTTAGTTAATTTGCTAGGTTTTGTTTTGTGCAAAACCCCTAGTTTTATTTTTAAAAAAAATCATCCACACTAGATTTTCGTTATGGAATTGATTCTATATGAAAAATATTTGCTGTTAAAGAAACATGTACCTGTAACTCACCTAAGAAATCTGCAAAAAAAAACTATATTTTCTCGTTGTTTTGTTATACATTATTAATGTTGCATTTATCAAACTAAAATCATAAATTTGGGTCAAGTTTGCATCAAGCAAATTTGATCCGAAAAAATTCTATCTCTAAATTCTTTTCTCTAAGTTTGGAAGATTAGGATTGTTTGATTTGAGTGTAAAATAAGTTTTTTTTATTAAAGAAATTGAATGCTCTCCTAAAAAACTTATTTCATACTCAAATCAAATAAGTTTGATCTACTTGACTCTTAAACAAATTCAAGGACTTTAACCATCGATGGAACCGAATTCCATATTTTGTTACTTAAGGTTTCATTATAAGAATTTAACTCACCTTTTAGATTTAGGACCAACTTTCTAAAGTTACGATTTACTACGAAATCTATTGATGTAAAAGTACTTAATAATCAAATGGTTACAAACATAATTTGTTTTAATGTTCATTTTTCGTGCATTGTTGGTGCATTGTTGTTACAAAACCAGTCAGTCAAAATTTGGTATCCGAAGGTTTTTCGGATCAGAGATGGTTTGGTCTAATAATTCCCAGAATCTCACTTTTTATGGAAGCGGGCCCCCATACAAAATCAACTTAAAATGGGACATGAATCGAACAATTTTAATAAGATTTTCACAAAAATTGATTCACGAGCACGAAGAAGTTAAGCACGTGTAGTTAAACATTTATAGCGATTTATTAATTTGAAGTTAAAACTAAGGGTCAGCTAGTATTCTATAACTCTTCGTATTTTTTTTCTTTGTTTGCCTTCTCTTTAAAAAAAAGTGTTTCACTTATCAAATGAAAACAAAAATTTTACTACATAAAATCTTAAGGTAATTCGAGTGAAGAAATAATAAAAAAGTGCATACTATCCCTTTTCCAAATCATGTCTATTTTTGATGACGTTCCTTATTTCCGGAGAATATTCAAAATTATTGCTTTTGGTCGAAGTTATGACAAATTTAGCATTTCGTCCTTCTTTGGTACTATAACAACATCACCTATGAAGGTGCTTTGGAAAAAAAACAGTATCTTCACTCTTGTGAGAGTATTCTTCTAAGTAAATTTGGCCGTTAATTGTGTCCATCGTCATGTGGCACTTACTGCTTTGAAGCATGCACAGATTGTTAGTCACATTAAGAACATGATGAAGAGTACTTTCAATATATTTAAATTTTTATTATCTGGTACTTCTCCTGAACCCTCAAGCGAGCTTGAAGTTTTTTTTTATATATTTTACCCCGTTAGCCTTTCAATTTTCTTGCGCACGATTCTACCACCGTATTATATTTATACAGGGTCCGGCAATTGAAGTGATACCTTGAAACCAAAAAAATAATTTGATCAACACAAAAATTTTTTCGTTCAAATTAAGTAAGATTCACTTCAAAATAGTTATTTTTTTCAAAATCCACTAGTGCGATTCGAATTTTTTGTCCTTGAGCTTAATCACTCCACGCAGAAGCTCAAGGCACATATTCTAAAAAGCACGCAGGTGGTTTTTGTGGTATTTTATCCCAGGATTCAGCTAGATGGTTCCTCAACACTTCCCAGCCTTTATGTTTTGTAGAGAAGACTTCGGGCTTCAATATACCCTAGACAGCCAAGTCCATAAGGTTTAGATCAGATGAACTCACCGGCCACTCCAAACTCGAAATTAACCATAAAAAAAATTTTACACAAAAATTGGGTTTTATTACCATCGTGAGCCAATATGATGTCCTGCTGAAAAACCAATAGCTAAAAACCAAAATGGAGACGGGTCCACAGTTCGAGGTCATGCCGTAGAACTATTCCCGATACGTGAATTGATTCCGACCCAGAACTTCAACAATGCCAGTTTCTGTCGCCCGGTGGCCTTTAATACGTCTGCATAGGTTCGTGATCTCTCTGGCAATCAAAACCTGTAGTTCTGTTTTTTCACAAACTGCTGTACGACAACGAATTCATCGGTAGAAAACACGATATTCTACTATTTTTTTTCTTCATGTGCGGCTCACGTAAGCTTGGCCTTCGATCTTTTTACCCGTTCATGCTTTTTCCACAAGGTCTTGTGAGACCTACGGATCTTGTAAGATTTGACCTAGAGATCATTTTTCAAGATCCGACGGCTATTTTGATCCCGTTTTTTTTTTAATCTATCGCTAATTTAGTGATACTACGGCGAGGAATTCTCTCAGGACGCATCCTGATGATCTTCACCATGGTTGTTGTCACCACAGTAGCTTGACGACCCCAACCATACCTACTGTTTTTGGTACTTCTGATCTGCAGGTATCTTGAAAGTGCAAGACGAAAGAGAAAAAAAATACATACACGTATATTGGACAGCTCACGAAATATGGCTTTCTGTCGTTTCACGGCCTTTAACTAGGCGATCAAAGTACTAAGTTAAGGTTCGAGGCCTATTTTTTATAAAAAAAAACACTTCAATACAAATACAACAAAAATATCCTCTGATAGCTTAAAGGGTGATATGGTCAATATTTGGTCAAAGGAAAACGCGTATAAAACGGTGAAATCGTTTATTTAAAAAATCAAATTAAATTTCTTTTTCATGTTTGATTAGTATGAATTTCAGGAAAAATATTCAGTTAGGCTTCCGCTTTTCCAAATCCGAATTGCCGGGCCTTACGCTTAACTCCTGCCATCAGATTTTGTACAGCCACCTTGTCCGCCTTCTTCGCAGCAGAAAGCCAGTTTGCCTTGAACTGCTGCTCGTCCCTAGCAGTTTTTTTGGTCTTCTTTAGGTTCCGCTTGACAACTGCCCAGTATTTCTCAATTGGGCGGAGCTCTGGCGTGTTGGGAGGGTTCTTTTCCTTGGGAACCACCTGCACGTTGTTGGCGGCGTACCACTCCATGGCCTTTTTTCCGTAATTGCAAGATGCCAAATCTGGCCAAAACAGTACGGAACAACCGTGTTTCTTCAGGAAAGGCAGCAGACGTTTATTTAAATACTTTTTCATGTAAATTTCTTCAAGCCACAGGTACAGATGGCTTGCCAAACCAGATATTTTTTCGTGAACTTTGACAGTTTCATGTGCTTGAAAATATCTGCTACCTTTCCCCTTCCTTTGCCGTATAAAACTCCTGTCCCGGAAGCTGCTTGTAGTCGGCTTTGACGCAGATTTCGTCGTCCATTACCACGCAGTCAAACTTCGTCAGCATCGTTGTGTACAGCCTCCGGGATCGCACTTTAGCCGTCGTATTTTGTTTATCATCGCAATTTGGAGTCACTACCTTCTTGTAAGTCGATAGTCCGGCTTGTTTTTTGGCTCGATGCACGGTTGTAGACGATACACCCAGCTTATTTGCGGCATCCCGGAGAGAGAGGTTAGGGTTTCGCTTGAAACTACCGGCAACTTTCTTTGTCGTCTCAGCGGCTTCCGGTTTTCGATTTCCCCCTGATCCAGACTTCCTGGCTGTCGACAAACGTTCCCCAAACACTTTAATTACATGTATAACGGTTGATTTGGCAACTTTTAGCGATTTTGCCAGCTTTGCGTGCGAGTAGCTCGGATTTTCGCGATGCGCGAGCAAAAATGTGATACGCTGCTCTTCTTCCTTGGACGGCATATTGACAACTGAAGAGTGAATTCCAAAATCAAAATAGGAGCAACATTCTACACACACACACACACACATACACACACATACACACACACACACACACACATACACACACACACACACACACACACACACACACACACACACACACACACACAGACACACACACACACACACACACACACACACACACACACACACACACACACACACACACACACACACACACACACACACACACAGACACACAGACACACAGACACACACACACACACACACACACACACAGACACACAGACACACACACACACACACACACACACACACAGACACACAGACACACACACACACACACACACACACACACACACACACACACACACACACACACACACACACACACACACACACACACACACACACACACACACACACACACACACACACAGACACACACACACACACACACACACACACACACACACACACACACACACACACACACACACACACACACACACACACACACACACACACACACACACACACACACACACACACACACACACACACACACACACACACACACACACACACACACACACACACACACACACACACACACACACACACACACACACACACACACACAATTGAAAGAAATATGTCAAGTTGATATTGACCAAATTTTAACCGTATCACCCTTTAGACATCATGTTAACAAAGTAACAAGGTGTCACCTAATTCGGTTTTTTTTTGTATGCTTCGAAATAGTCATCCTTAAAGTTATGTAGCAGTTCAATTGTCGGACCCTGTACATTAGACTGAGTCGATTTGTGGTCATTTTTTAATACCTCAAACCCTGGGGTCTAGAAAGCTTCGTTTTGGTTCAAAACTCATCCATGATTTTTTGCGGAATTTTAAAGTAATGTTTACATGAGTAAATTTGAACTTTTAGGTTTGTATAGGAAAATTGCTTTTCCACTGCTAAATTATGTGAATTGGAAGAACTGCTTTTTTGCAGAACCACCACAAGTAACTAAAAGGCACAAAACTTTTTGAACAGTGGCATTCAAAGTTTACATTTGGCCTGGTATAGGTTCCTGGAGAGAAATGAAAACATTTTCTCTCTTCACACTTGATGCGAACTTTACACGAAATTTCAAAGTTCAAAACAGGCGGTTTAGTACCATTTGTACGTATCATGTGCTTTTGAAAAATTGGGAGTTGATGTGAACTTTACAATAAACTGTAATTCAGCTTTCAAGTTCCATAAGGCACCAATTCTATGCACCTTGATGCGAATGCTGCTTTTGTAATTTGACTCGCCTGCTTTTTCAAATTCATTCCTTGGAACTTAAGGAAAAGGGAAGGTTTCTGTACATTTTGATTTAGAAAACGTAATATTCAAGAATCTGGCGGGTAGTTTTAGTGGTGGACTCGCAATTCTAAGAGTTTTGATTTTTGCTAGATCTCAAAGTAAGTTTTATAAATGTTAAAACTTCTGAATACTCTCAATAAAATGACATTACAGAGAAAAGTATTCAATTAAGAACGTAAAGGTTCTAGAAATTCATATTTTTCATCAGTCTTACTGAAAGAGTGAATAGCTTTTTTTTTCAGTTCGAATATGAGACTTGAATGTATAGACAAGAACATTTATTTTCAGCGGTATAGCATTTTTTAGCAGTCATAGAGAAAACTGAGTAATTTTTTACTTTTTCTGTTATTTTATCATTAAACTAAAATTCAAAAACACTAGAGTTTCTTAGCAAAAGGATCTGATGGTAAAGAAAACATACGCGATTGATTCAAGCTTCTAGAAGCAAACGGAAACTTAAGCCAAACACGCTAAGCAAACAAAACAAAGTACACTCACCTCTGTTCGATATTATTTTACATTCCCCAGAACCATCAGCAGCCTCAATTACTGGTAAATAGTGAGCAAATCGAGCGAAAACTAACCTACAAAAAAAACATCAAGTCTCGACTGGTTTAAGTACTCGAATGCTCAGCCAAAACGTCGCAAACAATTATTCCACCATACGTAGGCTCAATTAATCAATAACAGATATATTGAATTACAACTTTGTTTTCGACTTCCACATTATTCATTCGATTCGAGTGAATTTCATCACCGAATTCGATCGGCGGCGTTGAAGGGTGATTTTTGTGTATAAACTGCATCCGGGTGAATGTGCCAATTTTGATCCCGCGTTCTTCACCCAAGGCATTTGCAAATATTTTGGAACTCATCAGCTAGCAGTAGGGTAACACCATTTCGTGGTTTCATCTTTTCACTGTGGCCCACGGTCGAAAATGTATCGGATTTCAAACCACGCGTTTATTTCTCCATTTCGCGTCACGTTTTCCTTCACATTTGTACGTTTTCACCCGGGCAATCCAATCCGACGTTTCTTCGACGATCCCCGAGAATGGGTGCTATTTTTAATACCTTTTTTTGAAAACACGCTTTTTCAAATCACTGTTTTATTGCAACGACCCCCAATACACAACTTTTGGTCAACAACTTTTTTTTGCTTTTTAAATCCACCGAATAAAAACAAATCCAACCAATCATCAAGCGTCTCCACTTTCGGCGCAATCGTAACTTTATATTTCGTGTGCTGATTCTTCTAATATCCCCATCAACGATCGCTACCAGTCAGGTGTCACTTTCTTCAACATTGCTTCACATTTCCTTTCGATTAAAAATATTTTCCACTGCCACTTTCTAAGTTTGACGACTCTTCCTCTGAACCACACCTGATCCAGTGATTTTTTTTTCAACCGTTCTGGCTTCGCTGCTAATAAAAAAATATCTCACATCGGTGTTTGGATCTCCGGCGCACATGGGCCCAACTAGTGGGACGGAACGAAAAACGTGTCTGCTTCTGACGGAGGTTCGAACGATTCTGATGAACCGGCAGCCACGCGACCGTCTCCCGTCAGTCAGTCACAGTCATCTCGATCCGATGGAATCAGAGCCAGGGAGCTGAAAGAACGATTTTGGGAACAGGATTACGGTTTCGCAATCGATAGGGTTGGCGAGGAAAATCGTAAAAAAGGCAAACTGTATTTTGTATTTAGTTAAGCTGGAAATCAGGATTTCAATGCAAAAAAAGTACCGGAATTCCGGTTTTTATTTATTAACAATTGAAGGTAAAATTTAAAAGAAAAAGTTGGTATAAAAATTTAAACTGTTGTAACTTGCCATCTTCAACAAATTTGGCCTTTTTGAATTACTTTAAATGTTTAGTTTCAGTTTGTTTAAAACATTATTTAGCTCTTAATCGAAAGGAATTATTTTTTTATTTACCGCTTTTTTGCCCTCGTTTTCTGTGCTCATCGTAGACAAAAAAGAGTTGAAACGTTATTACATTTGAATTTTCCATAGTTTAATAAGAATTTATAATCAAAAAAAAAGGAACACTTTGTTTTGTGAATATCTTTTGAATGCATGGATGAAAATTGATGAAATGTTCAGCGAAGTTACACGTTAATGTAATTCTGGCATATGCATATTTTTGTGATGTTCTGTCAAGTGATTTTTGAGATAGCGTCCGTTGAAGAAATTTTTCGACTTTAATTTTTGGGCACCACGTGCGCCATCTATAATACATACTTTGAATCACGTTTTTTCAAATCAAGACTATTTTTTACGATTCCAGATCCAAATTAAACAAAGTATAAACTTTGTGGGACCTATTGAAGTGCTTTTCAGAGAAAACGGTCGCATTTGGAAGCAGTCTTTTTTGTATTTTTAGCCATTCATGGTGTCAATCGTCATAAAAGACTGAATAGTTTGCAGTTACCACAACTCGTTAGCCTCCTAAAGTACTAGACATTAAATTTTTTCTCCTTGATTTTCTCCAGGAAATACAGGCGAGACTAATCAACGAAATTTTTCTGGTTGGAAATCTGCCAGGTGACCGCTAAAGAGTTCGTTTTACGAATTTTTCGAAATATCTCTCCACAAGGCCCTTACTCCAATCATGAGTTCTCAATATTTCAACGTCATCGGCATAAGATGTGAACGCCAGCGACGATGATTCCATTTGAGACCACCGGCATTAACCTCCCAGCGCAACCGCATTGCGTATGACTAAAGGAAACAAAATAGAAACGTTTTCACGTCCCTTCCTATCCCATCACAAGATAAAGGAGGATGGAAATAATGAATGTATGAATTGATACGCTGGGTCAATGTTGTGCATGAGTATGTCAGGTGGCATCAGGAAACCACAGTAACAAAAAATTTGCTTGTTACAAACAATCGACAAACAAGCACCTGCCAAGCTGCACGGATTTGCGTGTGTATGTAATCAGGCAGAAGGAAATAAAAAAACAGTTTCTCGTTTTCAATTCCATTTCCTATAATAAGACAATACTGGCAGACCCCTGCAAAACGCCAGACACTGGGCGGTTTTCGGTGATGGACCGAAGCAGAAACACTATGACAATTGACCCTCGTTCTGGCTCAGGTGGTACACTGGTTAAGCTGTCGGATGGATGAAGATTGAAAATGCAAGTTCGATTCTCACCGACGGCACTTGTTTTTTTCTTTTTTTATATTTCTGGGATGAATTATTCTGTAGGATGAAAATCCCATGAAATGTTTTTCTTGTTTCGCTTGAATTTTTGTACGTAATGGTCCTGCGTCATTTTGCTCGAGAGTTCGAGTCTATATCCTAGTGACGAAAAAGCAATCATATCACCTTTGGCGCAATTTTCAGCACATAGTTTGCTCCAATCGGCATAGAAATTTTACTACCAGATCTGTGAGTGTACAAACACTGTTTTTTCAACAGCTCCGTGATTCTCTACAGAGGTTCAGCTGAAAATCTCAGCGGTGCGTTTCAGAGAATCTCTACCGAGAATCGAAAACCAAGATCGTCGGTGATTCTCGTTAGAGAATTTGCATGCCTGGCGATCACCAGTGAGCCGAGATAGACAAAATCTTTGACTATTTATTTCAGCTCGTCGCAGTCGATCGTGACCTTGTTATTACTGGACAAGCGGGTTCGATCGGTATCGGATCCGCAGGCCAGCATGTACTTTGTCTTGGACGTATTAATCATCAACCCAATTCTTCCTGCTTCGCGTTTCAGTTTGCGGTAGATCTCCTCCACCGCCGCAGATGATCTGCCGACTATATCAATGTCATCGGCAAAGCAGATAAGTTGACTGGATCTGTTGAAAATCGTGCCCCGCATTTCGCCCACCGCTCGTCGAATAACACCTTCTAGTGCCACGTTGAACATCATGCAGGATAGACCATCACCTTGTCGAAGCCCCCTGCGCGATTCGAATGAACTCGACAATTCACCCGAAATCCGCACACAGCACTGCGTTCCATCCATCGTCGCCTTGATCAGTCTGATCAGCTTCCCGGAAAAGCCGTTCTCGTCCATGATTTTCCATAGCTCGTTACGGTCGATCGTGTCGTATGCGGCTTTGAAGTCGATGAATAGATGATGCGTAGGGACTTGGTGTTCACGGTATTTTTGGAGGATTTGCCGTAATGTGAAGATCTAATCCGTCGTTGACCATTCCTCTATGAAGCCGGGTTGACTTCCCACGAATCTGTTTGCTTGTGGCGTTAGGCGGCGAAGTAGGATTCGGGACAGCACTTTGTAGGGGGCATTTAGGACAGTGATCGCTTGGTAGTTCCCACAGTCCAATTTGTCGCCCTTCTTGTAGATGCGATGCGATGTCATCCTTCCCAACCGAATTTTTGCTATTCAGCTGGCGAATGGCTTCCTTAACTTAACTTATCGTTGGGAGTGGCTCCTCTACGCCGTTGGCTACGCCGGCGATGTGCTTTCTCCCACCGTCTAGATCTCCTGCACGTGCGCCGTTTAGGTGTTCATTGAAATGCTGCTTCCACATTTGATCACCTTACGATTGTTCGTCAGGATGCCTCCGTCCTTAACCCGATACATTTCGGCTTGCGGCACGAAGCCTTTGCGGGATGCGTTGAGTTTCTGATAGAACTTTCGTGTTTCTAGGGAAAGATACAGCTGCTCCAGCTCCTCGAGCTCCTCCTCCTCCAGGCGGCGCTTTTTCTCCTGGAAAAGTCGGACTCGCTGCCTCTTCCGCTGTCGGTGATTTTCCACATTTCGAAGGGTGCCTCTTTGCACTAATGCCGCACGCGCCGCATTCTCTTCGTCCATCACCCTCCTACACTCCTCATGGAACTAGTCGTTCCGTCGAGTTCGTTCTACATGACCGATGACGTTCTCCGCAGCACTGTTGATGGCTGTCTTGATAGTATCCCAACAGTCCTCGAGAGGGGCTTCATCAAGTCTGCCGCGACCTCAGGTCGCTTCAGTCGTGCGACATTTAACCGAGGAGGACGTCAGTTTCGTATGTTGTTTACTGCGGAGAGTTTTGGGCGCATCTTCACCACCACCAGATAGTGGTATGACCAGATGTTGGCGCCTCGACAGGATCTGACGTCGATGATGTCCGAGAAGTGCCGGCTGTCAATCAAAACGTGGTCGATCTGTGATTGCGTTTGGAACGGTGATCTCTAGGTGTACTTGTGTGGGAGGCGGTGCAGGAAAAAGGTACTACGTACGGCACTTCGTTTGGAGGCGTCTAAATCTATTAGTCTGAGGCCGTTTTTCCCGTTGACGATATTGATATCATGTTTTATCATCGGTACTTCCGAGGTGAGGGCTGTGAACGTTGATGATGCTTATGTTGAAGAATCAGCCCTTGATTCTCAACCGGCACGTTCGTGAGTTGATCGGCTACCACCCGATCACGCGCTTTTGCATCTTTCCCATCACCACCCTTCAACTCGTTGGAGAGCACGTGGGTACTGCCCGCGATATTTAGAGATCGGCAGTTCCATGTTCCAAGTTTCCAATCGCTAGTCCCTTTTCGTCGCGTGGGTCTTTGTCGATTTCCATCCGAAATTTATTGTTCGTTGCTTGTGTTTAATGTAGTCACGGGCCCACAAGACCCGCATCTAACCCCACTACCTCGCAGGAAGACCGTCGTGATGTTGCTGTTTTGTGTCCCCAACACCACCGGGACGTTTTTGAACTTCGCTCCCCGCTCCTGACATAGAGAACAGACGCGTACGGAGCTCCCTATCTCAGTCTGCATGCGACCAAAGCATCCATCGGGGTTGGGATCACCGGGTTACTCGTTTCGAATAAACTGTGTGCAAGCGAAGCATTGTCAGTTCCAGACGTACCTTCGTGTGGTGCGGTCGGGTGAGAACGGGCGGTAAATTTTTGAACGAAGGATAGTTAGGTGTTGAGAAAATGTAGTGTAGATTGATTGTGATTTGTGAATAAAAAATGGTGTCAAGTAGTGCAAAAGACATCGCCAATAAGGTGCAATAATCGGTAAGTGACATATTATGTTTTATCAAAACGGATTTCTTTTTAAAAATTTATATTTAGAAATAAGATTTTTAAATTCTCTTCCTCAATTCCCACAATCGTTTTCAAATTGCCATTTAGAACATTTTGTTCCGATGTGAGAATGATGAATTCGAATCAGTCATCAGTTTTCGAATTTTTTTTTCAGAATTTCGAATTTGTAGTTATCGTATTAGAATTCGAAATTCTGTATTTAAAAATCTGAGAGAATTCTGAGGGATTCAGAATGGTGTGTTCAGGTTTTTTTTCTACCTATATTTCGGTATTCAGAAGTGAAAATCAAATCTGAAGACATGTGAAATCGCAATTCCAAATTTCGAACTAAAAATTAGGAATTCAGAAGCCAAAATGTTTCATTTAAAGTTTGTACTTTTGAGTTTCGAACGTATAATTAGGAATCCAGAACTGTGCAGTCTGAATTTCATATTGTTTGTTTTTGAATTCATGATTCAGAATGAAAATTTCAGACTTCAGAAATCTGAAATCTGAATTTGATACCTGAATCAGAATCTCAATACCTAATGCTGAATCTGAATCTGTAATAATACACCGAAATCTATATCTGAAATCTGAATCTAAAATCTGATAAAGCTCAATCTTAAATCTAAATCTGAAAACTGAAGATGAGAATCTGACTTCTGGATTTGAAATTTGAATCTGAAATCTGGATTTGAAATCTGAATCTGAAAAATGAAATCTGAAATTTTAAATATAAATCTGAATCTAAATTTTGAAAAATAAATATGAAATTGGAATCTGAATTCTAAATTTGAAATCTTAGACGGAAACCTTTATCTAAAATGAGAATTTGAAAACTGAATCTGAACTCTGCATCTGAATTTTAAATCTGAATTCTGTATCTTAATTCTGAATCTGGATACCTACAATGTTTTGGTTGTTGAATGGTCTTTAAGACTGAGTTGGCCATCCAATAACCAAAACATCAAATAAGAATCATAGTCGATAACTCTGAACAAGAATCTGGATTCTGAATTTGAATGAAAATTCTGCATCTGAGTCAAAAGTTTGATATGTAGAACGTATGAATCAAAATTCCCTATTTTGAAGCTTGTATTGTTCTGATTATATCTATATTTGCTATTAAACTATTCTTAGCCGGGTATTAAAAATACAAGAAGATTTTGAAAAAGAAATTTGAATTTCGAATTTCATAATTTGGAAAAAGGAATATAGTATAAAAACAATTAAATTATATAAACACTGTTGTCCTAAGTTTTCTGAAAACTACGGATTTGATCAGTAAATATAAATTTAATTGTTTTTTTTTATATGTTTTTGTACACTGCGGGAAAAAAGTATGAAGCATACAAACGAGAAAAATGCAGGTAACGGTTTCTGAAAGGATTAATCCAATAAAGCAATAATTTAGGAAATTGCGGTTTTTATGCCCTTTATCAAATCAACACCACTGTGACGGAAATCATTCGGCAAGCGTCGGCAGATCTGAGCCGAACACACACACCACGATAGGAACACTCGAGCACAGTTCGGATCGTGCTCTCTTGGGGCGGGTCTAAGCATTTCTACTCAGATCCAGGCTTGTAAGTGGTCACCATCGTTTGAATTTTTCCGGAGACTACCATCACACATCGTGGAGAGCGCAATCGTTTGATCGGAGAACAAAAAAAATGTCAAATGAACAATGTCGTTCCACATTGTTCGACCAACACATCCAAACATCACCCGGCGCTGCAGAGTGGCGAATTTTTTTTCAACAGGAGGGAGTGAATAGAAAAGATTGCATTTGCTTATTAAGTCTGTAAGTTCTGCTGCGTGAAAGAGATAGGCGATGTCGTAAACTGTCGGGAATGATGGTCGTTTGACCATCAAATTATCGCTCTCGTGTACCAAGACACGACATTTCGTTCGACAATCACACAAAGAAGAATGAATGTCGTTTCGTAGTCGACTGTTCGGCAAGTTTTCGGTCGCATTCGTTTGATGGCACGAACAATGAAACTGATAAAAGCAGGCTGTGCGACGGTCAGAGAAAATGTCGATGGTTTACAAGTCTGCTCAGATCTCGTAGCCACACCCGAGACACGCATATAGTGTGTTCCTCTCTGCCGATGTGATGATGCAAAATCGCCAGAAAGATCGTTACGATCCCTCTGGCGATTTGAGTTACCTCTCTGTCGATTCATGTTTACTGGGTCATCTCCGCTAAGGTTGCTCGCACCCCAGATAGCACCACGGGGGAATCGGAGTTGTAAGACAAGAGGTGGTATGACCACTACCCGAAGGTTCGGTTTATGGGGTCTCGAGTTGTCAACCGTTCGCCAGCCACTGTTGTGAAAACACTGTTAGTCTAATCGAAAAATTAAAAAAAAAACGAAAGTATAACAATAAACACTTCCGTACTATTTTCCCTAAATTACAAATAAGTTTTCAAAGCAAGCATTTTCGTTAGTTGATCTAAATTTTTGCAGATCAATTTGGCATATCATAGTACCTTTAAAGTACCTTTTTCAATTTGTTTTTAGTTTTGGATTAATTTGCATAGAACGTTGCTAAATATTTGAAAATTAATATTGCAAATATCTAACTAAATAGCTTTAATGTTCAGGCATAATTAACTGATTTACTATGGTGGTGGACAGGTTTTGATGTATTTAGACCAAGTGTATTTACAAATATTTTTGTAGGAAAGGGAAGGGGGGTTCTTACATATTCATTGTAAAATATATCAGAACTCGAACAATTTTTAAACGATTTTGATAAAATTTGACACATAAAAAAATTCTTGATGTCATGAGATTATTGAAACATTTCTAAACGTTTACCGTTTTACCGGTGGCTCCTATGCAAAATTTTCAAAAAAAAAATAACTAAATTTGAACAACTTACGAACAAATTTGGTCAAAAATTGATAAATATTACACAGTAAACGAAAATTACCGAGTTCGGTAATTTTTTTACCGAAATCCTAACATGTGTAAATCGTTAAACTGTTCGGTAATTTTTTCGGTAAAAAATAAACGAACATCGGTAAATCAAGAATCGATTTACCGTTGTTCGTTTATTTTATACCGAAAAAATTACCGAACAGTTTAACGATTTACATAGTAAACGAAAATTACCGAGTTCGGTAATTTTTTTACCGAAATCCTAACATGTGTAAATCGTTAAATTGTTCGGTATTTTTTTCGGTAAAAAATAAACGAACATCGGTGAATCGATTCTTGATTTACCGATGTTCGTTTATTTTTTACCGAAAAAATTACCGAACAGTTTAACGATCTACACAGTAAACGAAAATTACCGAGTTCGGTAATTTTTTTACCGAAATCCTAACATGTGTAAATCGTTAAACTGTTCGGTAATTTTTTCGGTAAGAAATAAACGAACATCGGTAAATCGATTCTTCATTTACCGATATTCGTTTATTTTTTACCGAAAAAATTACCGAACAGTTTAACGATTTACACATGTTAGGATTTCGGTAAAAAAATTACCGAACTCGGTAATTTTCGTTTACTGTGTACCCATGTTAGGATTTCGGTAAAAAAATTACCGAACTCGGTAATTTTCGTTTACTGTGTATGTTATTATTTACTGTACTGATAATCTCGCCTATTGTGGCAGCTTCAACCTGCAAACATTCAAGTTACGGTTAGATTCAAGACAATCTAGAAGCTCAGATGTCGTGAAAAATATTTCCCTCTTGAATAATGTTGAAATTTTGAATTCAATTTAATTTAATTAAAATAATTTTAACAAACTTAATGGTTCCATGGAAGAAGTAACATAGCCCACCGGGTCAGCTAGTGCAAAATAAAACCTTTTAATTGAGTTTGGTCTAACTCAACTAAAAGGGGCTAGATCTTATAAAAGCTTAAGTTATAAATCAGGTTACGTTAAATGGAAATTTGACATGACATGTTTTGGTTGGCCGAATATCTGTTTTTTTTTTTAAATCATAAGGATATTAAAATCAGGATTTCATTTATCCGGGGAATAACAGAAAAAAGAACGTGTCTGATTCCAAAGTTGAATTCTAAAATCTAAATTCTGAATCTGAATCTTCAGAGCTAGTTTAGTGACCCTATCATTAGGAGAGATCCACATTTCTCCGCTCTCCACAATTCTCTCAACCTGAATATTTAGGATCCAGAGAGCGGAGCTGTTGTGACTTGAAGGCGCGTTCGAAACCAAACGAATAAAACGCAGGCAGGACCCGAAAGACGAAACGTGGCCGGGATATAGAATTACCTACCTCGGAGAGTGCATGCTTGGAACCTCGTTACCACTCTGATTTCCAAAGGCAGATATGGCACGGGGTTTGGCCGGAAAGCTGGCTGACTGGCGGCATCGGATCCCCTGCACGAAGGATAATGTTACATCAAATAAAGTAAAATCAATATACCTCACTCTTCAAAAACCAAGGCGACACATCAAGCACGCCATCCTATGGAGAAAGTTCTAACCACCATGTATAAACATCGACAATCTGAACTACTTTTGGCAGATTTTTGACTTGTAGGTGGCGCTGTTGCTGCTAGAGGTGGTGATGGCGGTACGATCAGTGGCTTTAGTAAGAACTTTCGTCAGTAGGTGGTGCTGACATGCGTGTCCTTGATGAGATGTATGGAGAAGGCTGAGAGTGAGGTATATTTATTTTAATATACACCTAGGTCTTTTTTTACACTGATATACGTACCGCGTAAAAAAAAACCGTGTAAAAAAAAACCGTGTTAATTCCCGAAAACCGTGTAAAAAAAAACCGTGCTAATTCCCGAAAACCGTGTAAAAAAAAACCGTGCTAATTGCGGAAAACCGTGTAAAAAAAGAACTTCAAATTTATGCAGCTTTGAAACTTGAAACAATGAGACATGTAACTAGACACTTCAGACCCTAGACATGACACCTGAGACATGAGATTTGAGACCAGAAACTTGAGACTTTATACTTAAGACATGAGACCTGAGATCTGAGACTTGCGAACTGGTACCTTAGACTTGAGACCTGACAATTGAGACCTGAGACCTGAGACCTGAGACCTGAGACCTAAAACCTGAGACTTGAGACCTGAGACCTGAGACCTGAGACCTGAGACCTGAGACCTGAGACCTGAGACCTGAGACCTGAGACCTGAGACCTGAGACCTGAGACCTGAGACATGAGACCTGAGACATAACACATTAGACCTGAGACCTGAGACACAAAACATGAGACCTTAGACATTAGACATGAGACCTGAGACCTGAGACATGAGACCTGAGACATGAGGCATGAGACATGAGACAAAAGACATGAGCCATGAGACATGAGACATTAGACATTAGACATTAGACATGAGACATTGTACATTAGACATTACACATGAGACATGAGACTTGAGACATGAGATATGAGACTCGAAACTTGAGACTTGAGACCTGAGACCTGAGACATGAGGCAAGAGACATGAGACATGAGCCATTAGACATTAGACATTAGACATGAGACATGAGACATGAGACATGAGACATGAGACATGAGACATGAGACATTGGACATGAGACATTGGACATGAGACTTGAGACTTGAGACCTGAGACATTAGGCATTAGATATTAGACATTAGACATTAGCCATTAGACATTAGACATTAGACATTAAACATGAAACATGAGACATGAGACATTAGACCTAAAACATTAGACATGAGACTTGAGACTTGAGACATGAGACATTAGACATGAGACATGAGACATGAGACATGAGACATGAGACATGAGACATGAGACATGAGACATGAGACATGAGACATGAGACATGAGACATGAGACATGAGACATGAGACATGAGACATGAGACATGAGACATGAGACATGAGACATGCGACATGAGACATGAGACATGAGACCTGAGACATGAGACATGAGACATGAGACATGAGACATGAGACATGAGACATGAGACATGAGACATGAGACATGAGACATGAGACATGAGACATGAGACATGAGACATGAGACATGAGACATGAGACATGAGACATGAGACATGAGACATGAGACATGAGACATCAGATATGAGACCTGAGACCTGAGACCTGAGACCTGAGACTTGAGACATGAGACCTGAGACATAAGACCTGCGACCTGAGACATGAGACATTAGACATTAGACATGAGACATGAGACCTGAGACATGAGACATGAGACATGAGACATGAGACATGAGACATGAGACATGAGACATGCGACATGAGACATGAGACATGAGACATTAGACATTAGACCTGAGACATGAGACATTAGACCTGAGACCTGAGACCTGAGACCTGAGACATGAGACCTGAGACCTGAGACATTAGACATGAGACATAAGACCTGAGACTTGAGACCTGAGACATGAGACATGAGACATTAGACATTAGACTTGAGACATGAGACATTAGACCTGAGACCTGAAACATGAGACATGAGACATGAGACATGAGACATGGGACATGAGACATGAGACATGAGACATGAGACATGAGACATGAGACATGAGACATGAGACATGAGACATGAGACATGAGACATGAGACATGAGACATGAGACATGAGACATGAGACATGAGACATGAGACATGAGACATGAGACATGAGACATGAGACATGAGACATGAGACATGAGACATGAGACATGAGACATGAGACATGAGACATGAGACATGAGACATGAGACATGAGACATGAGACATGAGACATGAGACATGAGACATGAGACATGAGACATGAGACATGAGACATGAGACATGAGACATGAGACATGAGACATGAGACATGAGACATGAGACATGAGACATGAGACATGAGACATGAGACATGAGACATGAGACATGAGACATGAGACATGAGACATGAGACATGAGACATGAGACATGAGACATGAGACATGAGACATGAGACATGAGACATTAGATATGAGACATGAGACCTGAGACCTGAGACCTGAGACCTGAGACATGAGACCTGAGACATAAGACCTGCGACCTGAGACATGAGACATTAGACATTAGACATGAGACATGAGACCTGAGACATGAGACATGAGACATGAGACATGAGACATGAGACATGAGACCTGAGACATGAGACATGAGACCTGAGACATGAGACATGAGACATTAGACATTAGACCTGAGACATGAAACATTAGACCTGAGACCTGAGACCTGAGACCTGAGACATGAGATCTGAGACCTGAGACATTAGACATGAGACATAAGACCTGAGACTTGAGACCTGAGACATGAAACATGAGACATTAGACATTAGACTTGAGACATGAGACATTAGACCTGAGACCTGAGACATGAGACATGAGACATTAGACATGAGACATGGGACATGAGACCAGAGACATGAGACATGAGACCTGAGACATTAGACATGAGACATGAGACCTGAGACCAGAGACATGACACCTGAGACATGAGACCTGAGACATGAGACATTAGACATGAGACATTAGACCTGAGACTTGAGACATGATACATTAGACATGAGACATGAGACATGAGACATGAGACATGAGACATGAGACATGAGACATGAGACATGAGACATGAGACATGAGACATGAGACATGAGACATGAGACATGAGACATGAGACATGAGATATTAGATATGAGACATGAGACATGAGACATTAGACATGAGACATGAGACCTGAGACCTGAGACCTGAGACCTGAGACATGAGACATGAGACCTGAGACATTAGACATGAGACATAAGACCTGAGTCTTGAGACCTGAGACATGAGACATGAGACATTAGACATTAGACTTGAGACATGAGACATTAGACCTGAGACCTGAGACATGAGACATGAGACATTAGACATGAGACATGGGACAGGAGACCAGAGACATGAGACATGAGACCTGAGACATTAGACATGAGACATGAGACCTGAGACCAGAGACATGACACCTGAGACATTAGACCTGAGACATGAGACATTAGACATGAGACATTAGACTCGAGACTTGAGACATGAAACATGAGACATGAGACATGAGACATGAGACATGAGACATGAGACATGAGACATGAGACATGAGACCTGAGACATTAGACCTGAGACCGGAGACTTGAGACCTGAGACCCATGCCTCATGTCTCATGGCTCATGTCTCATGTCTAATGTCTAATGTCTAATGTCTCATGTCTCAAGTCTCAAGTCTCATGTCTAATGTCTCAGGTCTAATGTCTCAGGTCTCATGTCTCATGTCTCATGTTTAATATCTAATGTCTAATGTCTAATGTCTCATGTCTAATGTCTAATGTCTAAAGTCTAATGTCTAATGTCTAATGTCTAATGTCTAATGTCTAATGTCTAATGTCTAATGTCTAATGTCTAATGTCTAATGTCTAATGTCTAATGTCTTATGTCTAATGTCTAATGTCTAATGTCTAATGTCTAATGTCTAATGTCTAATGTCTCAGGTCTCAAGTCTCAAGTTTCAAGTCTCAAGTCTCATGTCCAATGTCTCATGTCTCATGTCTCATGTCTAATGTCTAATGTCTAATGTCTAATGGCTCATGTCTCATGTCTCTTGTCTCATGTCTCAGGTCTCAAGTCTCAGGTCTCAGGTCTCAGGTCTCATGTCGCATGTCTAATGTCTCAGGTCTCATGTCTCATGTCTCATGTCTCATGTCTCATGTCTCATGTCTCATGTCTCATGTCTCATGTCTCATGTCTCATGTCTCATGTCTCATGCCTCATGTCTCATGTCCCATGTCTCATGTCGCATGTCTCATGTCTCATGTCTCATGTCTCATGTCTCATGTCTTATGTCTCATGTCTCAGGTCTAATGTCTCATGTCTAATGTCTCAGGTCTAATGTCTCATGTCTCAAGTCTAATGTCTAATGTCTCATGTCTCAGGTCTCATGTCTCAGGTCTCATGTCTCAGGTCTCATGTCTCAGGTCTCAGGTCTCAGGTCTCAAGTCTCAGGTCTCAGGTCTCAGGTCTAATGTCTCATGTCTCAGGTCTCAGGTCTCAGGTTTCATGTCTCATGTCTAATGTCTCAGGTCTAATGTCTCAGGTCTCAGGTCTCAGGTCTCAGGTCTAAAGTCTCAGGTCTCAGGTCTCAGGTCTCAGGTCTCATGTCTCATGTCTCAAGTTTAATGTCTAATGTCTCATGTCTCAGGTCTCATGTCTCAGGTCTCATGTCTCAGGTCTCATGTCTCAGGTCTCAGGTCTCAGGTCTCAAGTCTCAGGTCTCAGGTCTCAGGTCTAATGTCTCATGTCTCAGGTCTCAGGTCTCAGGTTTCATGTCTCATGTCTCAGGTCTAATGTCTCATGTCTAATGTCTCAGGTCTAATGTCTCATGTTTCAAGTTTAATGTCTAATGTCTCATGTCTCAGGTCTCATGTCTCAGGTCTCAGGTCTCAGGTCTCAGGTCTCAGGTCTCATGTCTCATGTCTCAAGTTTAATGTCTCATGTCTCAGGTCTCAGGTCTCAGGTCTCAAGTCTCAGGTCTCAGGTCTCAGGTCTAATGTCTCATGTCTCAGGTCTCAGGTCTCAGGTTTCATGTCTCATGTCTAATGTCTCATGTCTCATGTCTCATGTCTCATGTCTCATGTCTCATGTCTCAGGTCTAATGTCTCATGTCTAATGTCTCAGGTCTAATGTCTCATGTCTCAAGTTTAATGTCTAATGTCTCATGTCTGAGGTCTCAGGTCTCATATTTCAGGTCTCATATTTCAGGTTTCATGTCTCAGGTCTGATGTCTCAAGCCTCAGGTCTCAGGTCTCATGTCTCAGGTCTAATGTCTTATGTCTCGTGTCTGAGATCTCAGGTCTCATATTTCAGGTCTCAAGTCTCAGGTCTAATGTCTCAGGTCTCAGGTCTCAGGTCTCAGGTCTCAGGTCTCAGGTCTCAGGTCTCAGGTCTCAAGTCTCATGTCTCAGGTCTCAGGGGTCTCATGTTTCACGTTCTTAGTCTCAGAGCTAAGATTTTCCCAACTTCAAAAAGATTCTAAGTGTTTTCCTTTGAAAAGGACTTAGAATATTTTCTCTCAAAAACCGTGTTAATTCGCGAAAACCGTGTAAAAAAAAACCGTGTTAATTCCCGAAAACCGTGTAAAAAAAGCCGTGTAAAAAAAAAACCGTGTAAAAAAAAACCGCGTAAAAAAAAACCTAGGTGTATTTGGTTACATGCTCTGTTCTGTTTCGCTCATCATGTTCGTTGAAGATGGTCCTGCCTGCCTGTATGATGATGATGATGATCTTTGACGATTTTTTCGTTGTTGTGAGCTTCTTCCCCAACGCATCTTAGCCGGTCAGCGTTGAACGATGGTGATGAGGAACATCATGTTTTGATTTTCTGGTTGTCGCAATGGGATGCTTTGGGATGACTTGACACTGGTTTGAAATATGAACAGACAATAATATTTCACATCCGAGAAGACAGCAAAGGGGAACAAAGAAAAAAAAATCGACGTAAACAAGTCAAATTAAAAGAAAAACAAAAACTTAAAAAAAAACTGAACATAACAATAATGGCAAAATAACGAATACGTAAAATAAAAAAAATTAACAAAAATGACAAAAACGACAAAAATTATAGAAAAAACTAAAATTACAATACTAAATAAATTACTAAATTCAAAAAAATTACAAACATATCAAAACTTATAAAATGGAAAAAACTGGAAAACATGACAAAAAGGAATACATAAACAAGAATTCCGAGAATGATTAGATTATAAAACAATAAAAATAGCAAAATGATTAAAAAGACAAAAATTAAAAAAAAACAAAATTTAATAATAATTTAAAAAAATGACAGAAAATGACAAAATGAAAAAAAAAAAAAACGTGACGAAAATGACAAAATTTACAATAATTAAAAATAATAAAAATTAAATAAATGAAAAAACTACAAAAATGATAAAAAAAAACAAACGACAGAAAAGAAAAAAAAATACAATCATTACAAAAATTCCATTGTCACAATTCAAGTTTATATCTACGAGGAATGAAAAGCAAGCGTAACATAAGAAAAAATTGAAAAAAATGAAAATAAAAATATTGGAGAAATTGACAAAAAAAAATGAATTGGCAAAAATTGTAGAAAAGAAATAAAAGAAAAAAAAATATGAATTCAATCAAAACGAAAACACAAAAATTAAAATACGGAAAAAACATTATTTTTTGTACATTTCGGAAAAAACAATACTACAATTACAAAACTGACAAAAAATACGTAAACGACAGAATTTTGACATAGCGATGAAAATTAAAAGAAGGATTCAGAAAACAAAAAAAATGACAAAAAAACAAAAAAAAAACTGACTCAAATGTGAATCGTAAAACTGATCAAAATGGACAAAAATGACACTATAGTTACAAAAAGAAAATAACAAAAATAACTAAAATCACAAAACTCAAAAAAAATAAAAATGACAAAAAAATGGTAAAAATGATAAATGTGACAATAAATGACAAGAATGACAAAAATAACCAAATGACAGAAGTGGCATAATGACAAAATAATACAAAAATGACTGATAACAAGAATCGACAAAATTAAAAAAAATCGAAAAATTATAAAACAAACAAAAATAACTAACATGACTAAAAGGTTAAAAATGCAAAAAATGACAAAAATGACCAAAATCATAAAACTCAAAAAAGATTTATAAAAATGGTTAAAATGACAAAAAATTACAAATGACAAATGTTACAATAAATGACAAAAATAACCAAATGACAAATGATAACAAGAATCGACAAAAATGATGAAAAATTAAAAAACAAACAAAAATAACAAACATGACAAAAAAGTTGAAAATGTAAAAAATGATAAAAATAACCAAATTCCCAAAATTGCAAAAATGGCAAAATGGACAAAAGCAATAAAAAAAGACAAAAGGACAAAAATAAACAAATTTAAAAATGACAAAAATATTTAAAAAATATCAAAAATTTACAAAAAAAAAAAGAAACAACAAAAATGTTAAAAATAACCAAATGACAAAATATCAAAAAATGACAAAAAAACGATAAAGACAAAATTAACAAAAATAAATAAAAGATCTTCACTTGCTGCCAGCCAATGTTTCCGTCAACTATGCGGATTTCAGAGGCGGAAAGAAATAATGAAAATTTGGCTTATGCAAAAAAAAAATCATTTTTAAAATTTAGAAACCATTGTTAAACTCTTTTTTCATTAGCACTTGTGAAAATTAAACATCTATTTACGGACATTTTTGCAAAATTTGCGTTTTTTAACAATTTTACATGGGCGCAAGTTTTTCACAATCAGAGTGTAGTAATAAAACTTGCACGCAACTTTTAAGCATATGCGCGCCATCTATATGTGAGACTAAAAGACTGTTTGTTGGCGATTACTTGAACGTACTCCGGTTTGTTTACAATTTGGAATCGAAATCGATTGAAATCCTCCCCTGCTTATTTAATAGTTAAATCTTGTTAAATTTAGTTATTTAAAATGTCCAAGATACCTAAATCAGCATTAAATTTCAAACAGGTACGAATTAGTACTATTTTTAAGATATAAGTTATTATTCATAGATATTTAAGTTCATTCATTAGTTTTAATTTAATTTAGGTTATTCATTGAAATTACATTTATTTTTCGTATTCTTGACTATTTTAGTACTAACTTGTATTTTGGCTAATGAACCGAGTACCTACATTTGGACGGTTTGTTTCAAGCTTGATAAAGCTAGAGATGTCTTAGATTTTAAAAAATATATTTAAAATTTTCTATCTATTTTTTGATTGAATAGATTTGCACAAATAGAATAGAATAGTAAAAAATTTCTTGAGCTTGAGCTTGAGCTTGCTATCAACTACGGTCCACCTGCGGCCCCTCCTGGCCAATGGCATAATGGTTGCACTCCGTGATTGGTTCGAGATAATCACCATTGCACAATGAACCAAATGAAAGGTGCTGGGAACAAGCATCACAATCTCACTGTACAATTTTGAGAATCTCCTACTTTTATTTGAACCAATAACGACGCCGGCCAAGTCCATGTAGTCGATAGGAGGAAGGGAAGTGCAGCACATGTGGAGATATGTTTAATGGAGACCGGCTGTACGCCATCCCTCCACAAATCTCCACGCTGAATGTTTTGGGAAAAGGTAGTGCGGCATGGAAAATCACCTTGGTAGACGATCAAGCCACTTGAAACCTAAGCTCCTAATATGTTAAAACCCCTACGTTTCCTATTGAAACTCCTGGTTAAACCTAGAGGCCTTAAAAAGTTGTATTTTTACAAATGTACTAATCTGTTCCTAGATGAACTTGGCCTCATATAATAGAATTTTTAAATTTGGTGTTGTAATCTATCTATCTGTTTGAAATTATTTTAAAAGGATGTTGTGGTAACACGGTAGCACGAACTTTTTCAAAATATATTCAAGAATCGATAATATCTGCTTGGCAAATGAAGCCCATTAAGCATAAAATTGATTACTTTCCCCGTAGTTTCCCTGTTTTTTTTTTTGTCTTAACTCTTACCATAATATTATCATAACTAATGAAACTTTTAAATCAAATCTGTTGTAAAGAATCACCCTATTTTCGAGGATAGCTTAAAGTGATCAGTATTTCTCAAACGTTTATTTTAAGCCATTTGAATCAGAGAGATACAAATGCTAAAATTAGCTAAACTTTAGCTCCTGATTTGGTGTGATTGGATCCAAGAAAAGGAAGTTTAAAAAAAGGAAAGACACTTTTTCCTCAGAACTGTTGTTTCCTATCACATGAAAAATAAATCTTCACTACCTTTAATAATGTTTATAACTACCTTATTAATAACGAAAATATTCATGGTTCAATAAAGTAAAAAATTAATTGGTGAGAGATTCTACACACCTTTAATAAATAATCAGTGGTTTCGATATTCTTTACTTAGCTGCTGAGAATGGGAATAATAAAGTAGATCTACAGCTACCTAAGATGTATAACTTTCTGTTTTTCTTGTTAAAACTTCCAATTCATTGCAGAGTTATTCTATTTATTAAAGCTTCCAATTTAGAAACAAAAGATACAAAAGCAAAAACAATTTCTTAAGTTAAATGAACAATCTTTGACGTAACAATAATTTTGAAAATGTATAAAACTTTCAGTTAATATTTCTAGAAGTTTCCAGAATATTTCATTCACCAAAACTCAAAATATTACATCGCCAATCTTAGATTTTATGTATTCAAATAAGCAAATTTTCAGTGATTCCAGTTTTACAAGTTTATTATTTTTAAAATTACTTATGTTTCGTATATTATAAATGTTCCTGTTTTAGCGAAATAATTTCCAAAAGGTAATTTTCAAACACCTACTATGAATTTTTAGATGTTTCTTGCTTTCAAATTTATATATTCGATTTTATATTAATTCTATTTTCAAAAAGTTCGCAGACCAAAATAAACTTCAAAATTTTCGTGTTTCTCAACACTGAAATGATCATATTGTTAATCTTTCAGTTTTCAACATTTCTAAACAACCTTTTTTTTCAGAGTAACTCAATTTGTAGTTTATAATTTCTTAATACTCAATTTTTCAAATTATCTTCACCCTGTTTGATGATTTTCGGAAATCTTAGCAATTTAATTTACAAAGTTACTGAAATTTCAAATTAAAAAAAATTTACTTTCAAACACACGTTAACCCTAGCTTTCCTTACTCTTGAAACTATAGATAATTACTTTTCAAAACGTTTTAAATTACTTTGTGTTTCAATGTTCCTAATTTATTAAAAAAAATCATTAAATTCAAAAACAAACAATAATTTTGCTAACCCTTAAGACAAATTTCCGATGTTTAAAGCCTTTCCACTTATTTTACCAATACAATTTTTTAGGCAAGAATAGATTAGTGATGTAACAGGATTTGATTCAAATTCACCAGGCTCTAGTTCTAAAAATGATTTATTGCCTCTTAAACTATTCTTTAGTACGAAAAACTATAATGATGTATGATATTTTTCAATCAGTTAGTAGTGCCAATCTTTCAGCTATTCACACATTTTAGATTCATGATTTCTTCAGAAACAACAAATTAATTTACAAAAATAAAAACTCTCGAACAAAAAACTATTTAAAACACACGGAATCATTTGGCAAAATTTAACATCTCATACAAATTTTACTAATTTATTTGACGATAAAAAAAATGTACCTTCTGCTTGGAATGACGTTAATTTTTGTTGAAAATCTGACTGTATATAGAAAAAAAGTAGTTTTAAATAAATTAATTACTTTCACGATGTATTTGTTATTGATAGCTTTTACAACAAAAACATGGGTGGAAATGCAGTGTTTTTGAAAGGTTAGATATTTTTAACGAACTTCAAAATTTTATGTGACATTGCTGAAGATGAAATAGTGGAGGGTTGGTAATCTTTACACTCATTCAAAAAAACCGAAACTCGAGAAATTGAATCGTAATAAGAAATTGTAATGGAAATGGCACTTAGCTTTTTGTTTTTGTTGGAGTTGAAGATTGGTGAACCCGAATAGAATTGTACGATGAAAAAACCATGAGTTCCATATTCACAAACCATAAATTTTATGGTCTACACAATGCTTATTATCGTCCACGATACCGTGAATGCACATTGGAATTAATAGTTTTCGACCATACATTTCACGGTTTTGGCGAAAATAACCATGAAAAAGGGGTATTGTTATGCAGCGTGACCATGAAAAAAATGGCGATTTCCCATACATTAGAAAGCTCAAAAATATGAAGTTCATGGTGATAACAGCTTCCACTTTTTCATAGTAAAACCATGAAAATCCGAAAATTTACATTGTTGTAACGAAGATGGAAATCAAGGTTATTTTATGGTTCATAAGTATTGTTTTAACCGTGAAATTTCATAGTTTACCATGAATAATTTATGTTTTTATTGATTGGAACAGTTAGCTAAAGTTATTACTCGTTTCAAGGAATTTTCTTCATGATTAGTTGTGCTTTTGAATTCCTTGACGAACTTTTATTTAAAAGCACGACCAATCAGGAATATTATTCCTTGAAACGAGAAATAACTTTCGCAAACTGGTTGATTAAAAAAAGGAATTCAAAATTATTCAATTTTATTTTATAGTGTTTCGAATGCCTTATATTAAAAGGATGTTGCTGAATACCTTGACAGCAGTTTCGATCGCCGACTTTTTGAAAGTCACCTTCAACGATGAACCCGAACAATTCATAGTCCGAGTATATCAGACAAGTTGTGATGGAAGATTCAGGCCTTTGGTTCGAGCATCCACCAATTTGACGGTCAGTTCGTCTTATTGGTGGTATAAGGCCATTGATCGAAGAAATAATTATTAATTTTCTTATCCTAAGCAAGATCCATAATAACGGTCGGAACGAAGATCAGGGACATATGGGTACAATCTGTCCGTTTAACCTGTGGGCGTGAGAAGGCGACTTTCAGTTTGTTTATTGCATCCAGCAGAACATAATCGCCCGGAGCTTCTATCGTAATCAAATCCGTATGGCGAAAGATAGATCGAATGAAGAAACGATAACCATGCTGTTACTTCCTGATCTTCCTCGAAGTAGTCACGGGCACGATAAGCGAAGAATTTCAGGATTCATAGCCTGAAAGATAAAACAAAGGTTATTTAAGCAAGTCCAAAAACTTCATCAGAATTCAAAATACTTTTCAAGTGTTAAGACAATATTGGCGACTTATCAGCTCTTCATGATGCTGTTCGCCGAATGAACTGAACACTCTTCATCCATATCGACCATGTAGCGGACCGCAATGCTCAGTATATGAATCGCTTCCTTGGATGACCTTGAAAGAGAACCAATATTTCGTCAGTTAATCAAAACCTTTTTATTTCAGACAGCAGCAATACTCACTTGAAGCTCTCTCGATTTCCACTGCAGCTGGAAATTTAGATATTCCAGATATAAACAAATTTTCAAATCAAAAGATGGGCCACGGCACGTCTTTTGCTCTGAGATGTTTGGCTCCTTAGTGTCACAGGAGACCTCCGTCAAAACGTAGCGAGATTTTTGTTATCGGTTTGCTGTACAGGAACATCGTCTGTATATGAATCTAATGAAGGCTCACGTATGTTGTGCCTGGAAGCACCTGGCCCAGCTTCAGAAACTGGTAGAATGCGATGATAGGTCACTGTAAATTGTCATCGTCCTCTACCTCAGCCACTGGGTTGTAGTTTTCTATACGCCACGCCACTGGGTTATTATTCTCGGGTGGATGTTCTGGATGTAGAGTAAAACGTACTTCAAAAAAGGCATTTTTGAACATTAATGTTGAAATCGAAAAAAGGATAACTTACCATTCATATCCTCCAATAAAAGTTGCTCGGCTCCGATTGCTCCTGCATGGGGGCTGCTTTTGCTGTGGGACGCTGTTTTCATCGTCGACTTTGGGAACACCATTTCTACACTTAGATCTTTGCCTTTAGGCCGAGAAGCGATAGGGAACACCATTTCGCTGCTGGTGCCTGGTCGTCTGTTTTGTTGCAACTGCTTATTCCGCGGTATAGAAACATTCAATCTGTTAACCACTGGGGCTGGTGTCCTGATGGTGGATCTGGAAGTGGATTATTCTCGACTCGGTCTAAATTGCGGCCTGAAGAGGTGCCGGAAGATCAGGAGTATCTGGTTGGTGCTGTTGGTCGTTGCTGTTATCCGTTTCGTTCTACGGTTAATGCTGCGTATGTTACCACTGACCACAATGTTACCATGTTAATGTGATCAGTGATGTTACGGCGATTGTTGAAAGCATTAAAATTTGAAATAAATATTTATGGCGCGCGTTAAGCCTAGTCCACACTAGGCAACTTGGACTGCGATTTCGGTTGCTGAGACTTGTTTTTGTTTACATTTGATGAGATACTCGTCTCAAGTCTCCCGACTAGTATGGGAGACATTCAGCAACCAAGATGTAAACATAAACAAGTCTCAGCAACCGAAATCGCATTTCAAGTTGCCGAGTGTGGACTAGGCTTTAAAAACAAAACTTTACACACTAAAATGAAAGTATGCAAACAAAAACTAAAAATAATCAATGTTCGTTTTGGTTTGGATTATATTTTTACTATGAAGTACACAGTAACAATAAAAATCACGAGAAAATTATTGTAATACACTGTTTCTGATATTTTCGACGACTATGAAATATTTTGAATTGACGATATACTTCACGGTGACTTTAAAAATAATGGTGGTTTCACAATTAAAACCGGTTCAAAAATATTTAGATATTACAATGAAGTTCATTGTTAAACTGAAAATCATTGTTCGGTTATATTTTTACCATGGTCTTTGCTATTCGGGAAAACAGCCAACGCTAGCGGAGACCAAAACCATCGATGAAATACTATCAGCGCCATCTCCTATCAATTTTGGTATACCGCTTACTGAACCGTTTTACCAACGAACCGAACGAACGAACCGATTTGGAACCGATTCTGCTATTTGTCATCCGAAGACCAAATTTTGAAAATTAAAACACGATTTATTTCGAATATAAAGACTTCACAATCCTAACGTCGCATTGAATTTGATCGCGAACACTTAAACTATCGAATGCACGAATCGTTTTGAAGCTAAACTTTCGAAAACCTCCACAGATTGACTTTAAAGTTCTTACGAAATGAAACGCGTTCAGCAGAAAACAGTGCTACCATCTCTCCTCAGAATAGAATAGTAAAAAATTTCTGTTAAAAAAGTTTGAATTTAAAAAAATCGAAATAGAATATTTTACTCCTTTTAAAAATAAACATTAAGAAAATTGAAAATAAAATGTAAAAAAAAATTTAATTACCTTAGATTCACCGGAAGTCGAACAATGAACATCTGTTATTTTCACCATTTCACAGTTCATGCTCCGCAACGAGGTCCTCAAGCTGTACCGAACGATATTCCGAACAATCCGCCTCGTTCCAGATGCCTCCAATCGACAGGAACTGCGGGAATGGGCCCGTTCCGATTTCCGAGCCAACAAACATCACACCGAAGAACTGACCATCAAAATGTTAATGCAACAGGCGGGCCGATCCCTGAAGGAACTGCAAACCAGTTTGGAACTTAGTGGCGTTTCGACGGACTCGGCAACGAGGGCTAGTGGGTCCAGTTGTTCCTCCGGCAAGAAGTCGTGAGGCTTTCGAAGCGTTTTCTGTCGTTTCAAAGTTTGTCGCGAGGTTTAAGAGATTGTAGTTTATTCTTAAACATGTATAGTTCAGGTTAAGTTTTTATCGCTCGATCTTGCATCGAATAAATTTTTTAAAAAAGAAATATAATTTCTTTTGGTTGTGCTTCAATCATGGTTTTTTTAGGGAAATTTATGACTGTCCTGGGGGTCTTCCTATTGAGATTTAAACTTTTCGTTGATGGCATTTTCCCCGGCATAGATTCGCTTGGCGATCAAATAATCACGCGCTATTTTAAAAAGCGTGAAATAGTTTGCCAACAGTAGGAAACCGATCGAGATGAGATTGTGCCATTCGTGGGACAGGCACAAAATCAGCAGTTGGACTGCCACTAGAGCGATCTGAATGCCGAATAGGATCATGTAGATGAGGGCTGGATTTTTGAAAATAACCTGAAACGGAATGGGGATATTAGTGGAAGAAAAATTATTTTGACTATAATGTTCCACTTACAAAAAACCGAATGTGACTGTTGTTAGCCGGAATGGCCGAGTTGCAGAACCCGGAAGCCCGATAGATTTCTCCCATGTGTCTCACGTAGGCTCCGTATGGGAAAACAGTCGTTTTGGACCACGCGTAAGGTGGCGGATGATGCGTTTTGTGAGTTACTCGGTTCCATTGACCCAAATGGAGGGCAGCTCGGTGGAAAACGTCACAATACTTGACCGGAAAACAATAAGCCACACACATCGTGAATCCTCCGATGAAAATGAAACCCAAATGTTGGGTGGCCCAGAAGATGTCGTAGTACAGGTGCTTCGGAACTAAAACGCAGGGCACAAATCCTGAATAATAAGCATTCAAGACAGATGTGAAGATGATTTGCTTGAACCGGTTGTTGAAATCTGTCTTGAGGGCATCGATTTCGGATCGGACCGAAAGTGCATTTGACGAGCAACTGTGCACAGGCATACCATTGATGCAGTTTGCTTCCGTATCCACAATAGTCCGTAGGAATTGTTCCAGATTGAATCCAAATATCGTTAGATACAAAACGAAGGGATACGAGAGGCAGAATAGGTACAGATAGCTATTTTTCTGATAGATTTGTATGCCACAGCCTACGAATGAGATCAGTACACAGCCCAGAAACACGTACTTGGCAACCTTTTTACTAACTTCAATGTACGCATCCGGACAGTTGAGGTCGATAAGTTTGAGTATACAACAGTACAGAAGCCGTCGACTGGCCATCACGTAGATGAAGATTGCCAAGTCCCAATCGATCAGGTAGAAGTTCTGAAAAAAAAAAACGAATCAGTACGAAAAGCCAGAAAAATTTAAAGAACATCATACCACAGCCTGTCGGGTATAGGAATTGGGCAGCCACCAAACGGTCCGGTAAAGATGAAGAAACTGCGTAGCGCTAGCAATAATTGTAAAGCCAAATATCAAGAACTCATTAAGCAATTCTGAGCTCTGTTCCACATTCGGAAAGGGAACGTGTTTGGGAAAGGGGGCCCCAAAAGCGAACGGCCCTTCCTCGTCCCCGTTGATCATCGAGTTATGGTGCCCGGCGTCTTCCGAAACACCGGCCAAATTTCCTGCTACTCCACCAGCAGCTCCAGCTGTCCCCCCGGCCCCACCACCAGCCCCCATTCCAACCGCATGGTGCACGAAATGTTGCGGTGTCGGCAGATGGCCCCGGTGACCAGACGGCCGCGGAATCCGGCGGTTAGTCACGGTCATTTTCCTGTTTGCTAGATGCTTTGGAATTTTCTGTTATTTGAACACTTTTTGCAGGATTTAAACCATATTGTTCGCTATTTTTACGAATTCTAGCACTTGCACCGAATTTAAAAACTATTTTGGTTTGTTTTGTTTTGGTTTTATTTCACATTCATCCGTTTTTGATCAAGTATTGGGTTCGCGGTAACTGGAGTCCAAAATTGGTTGTTTGTTTTCTTCTACCCAATTTTTGAATAAAGATGTGTTATATGAAACCAAAATTTTGTATAAAAATTAACAACTGTGTTACTTTATTGACAAAATTAAAGCTTCATCAAAATATTTCGAGACAAGAACGCCACAAACGTGGAAAAGTGTCTATAATTAGAGAAAAAAAAAATTCAAAAATTTGATGATCTAAAAGCAGCGATTTTGTGAAAATAATTTTTTTTTGAATATCTAAAGAATAACATATAAAAAACGTTTCCTGATAATATAAGACTATTCAACCACGATTTATTATATTAGAGCTAAAGAAGCATAAATTTGAATTTATTTTTTAATTATTATTCAAAATAGATGAAAATGTTGTTTCAGCTAAATTTTAAATGCATTTGAGCAGTTTAATCTGAGCGTGCATTTACCAAAATTCTGTGAACGTACCCTTGTTTGTTTACATTCGTTTGTCGCGCAGAATTTAATTTTACAAATTCTTGGTTCCCAAAAATTTGTAAACTCAACTTTTATCATCTTCACTAGCTATTTCATCATGGGTTTGATAGAGGACGAAACGGACGAAGTGTCAAGATTGTGCGAGAATGTTATCGGTTGCTCCAAACTTATTACTTGCATGACATCACTGGTAAGAAATCGTCAACTTAATTTTTGTACCTAGCTCCCTTCGTTGATTGCATTGTCATTCCCCTTTCAGATTCGGGTGGACATTCAACAAACGGAATCACGGCAGTTAACCGTTTGCCTGCGATTTCCGGTTGACTACCCCAAAAACAGGCTGCTAATAGAGTTCAAAAGTAAAACCATGTCCGAGACATTCATCGAACGTTTTTCAAAGGTGTGCGATGCGAAAGCTGCCGAATATGTCGGCAAACCGCAGGTTCGAAAAAAATCAGTTAGTTACAGTTTCATTTGGATTCTTATTTTGTCGACTCTCTCCCAACTAGGTAATGAACATGCTCAAATTCGTCGATTCCTACCTCCGAGACAACCCACTCTGTATAGTAACAGAGGAAATTTTCAACCTCAAAAAGCTACTCGAAGGAACCAAAGGAGAACTGAAGCTCCGCCAAAAGTCATCCACCATTTGCCTCACGGCTCGGGGCGAACCATTCCATTTCTCGGCCAAATTTCAAGTTCCGGAACCATATCCGTTGCAACGGATACAGTGGGAAGATTGTGACTGCAATCTGCCGGCAGCCCTAATGCGATTCGTTAACGGTCAAGCAAAAGAAATTGCCCGCCAATGTGTGGAACCACCCCTAAGGCAACTCAAATCGGCCCCACCTTTTCAAGCGAAACCAAGTCTGGAAAGGACACTTCGCTTCATCATCGAAGTAATGAAAGGAATTCCCGCCGAAAAATGTCCCATCTGTGGTGATTTATCTCTTGCCAATGATATTTTAACAAATCCTCCAACTGAGGAAGATGATCGGTTCGTAATTCGGATGTTCTGTGGTCACATCTACCATCAGGGATGTTTGAAACGCTTTATGAGTGAGCCACCCTTCCCGCCTGGTGGTAAGATTTGTCCGGCTCTGAAAAAACATCGTTGGTCCGATGGGATACAAAAGATCGGTGCTGGAACAGCTAAAAGCGAACTGTGTCAGCAACGGGTTACCCACGACAAATGGGGTCTCAATGATGTAAAGTCTGCCGAAGCCAAGTGGGCGCACCAGCAGGCTCGAATACGAGAACTGGAGGAGGTGATCGATTTCATGCAATGAAGCGTTTGGAGGAAGAATCAAGCGGATACCCCCCTAGTCGCAGGATTAGACGAAACCCATAATCGGCTCTCATAATGTGATGTGTATATTTATTCAAAAATAAAGTCATTTCTGTAACACTAACAAAAGAAGGTGTTAATTAGTTTTTATTCCTGTTCAATTCTACAAACATAGAAAAATGTATGTTATTTTCGTAATCTTTGTCATTTTTGTTATACATATTTGTAATTTTTGTCAATTTAGTCATTTCTGAAAATTTTGTAATTTTTTTGTCGTTTTTGTCATTTTTATCTTTTTTAATTTTTATCATTTTTTTTTTTAATAGTTTTTGCCATTTTTGTAATTTTTGTCATTTTTGTAAATTTTTGCCATTTTGGTCATTTTTGTCATTTTTGTTACTTTTGAATTTATTGCCATTTTTGTCATTTGTGTCATTTTTGCCATTTTTGTCACTTTTGTCATTTTGTTCATTTTTGTAATTTTTGTTATACCGTGAACGGCTCTAATTCTGCGCAGTTAAGGATTTTTCAAATGTTTTAAGTTATAAAAAATTTACCTTTCAATGAATTTCCTCAAAATTTCATGTACAGTTGGGTTAACTAACAAATTTAACGGCAAAAATAATTAGAGCTCAATTTTGGAGCAAAAATGTGGATTATTTACAACATTTGGATAAAATGCAAGTGGCCCTTATTCTGCGCACTATTTTCTATTTGTTCCTAATTCTGCGCATATGTCCCATATTCTGCGCACCCAAATAAAACCAATATACCATTCCGTACTTGTAAGACAAACATTGAATTTAATTAAAAAGTCTTAAAAACATGCTTTACGCTTAGTAAACTATTGCAAATTATGAAAAAGGGCCAATTCAGGCCTTGGATCTTTGAACCTTTTGTGACACTTTCTTTCACTTTTTCTTACACTTGCTATATGTTACTTGCAGATGCTTTTTCCTGCAGCTCGCTTACCCAATATTTGTTGACCGATCACGTTCTTCGCCGGATCTGGTCAAATTAACTTGTTTCGTTGGTGTGCAATGCACACTATTCCGACAAATAGAAGAAGTTCCGGCGGGCCACAAAATCGCCCCAGCTGGGGGAACTACGCGCTACTTCATTTGGTTTAATATCATTCAGTATCAGTTAGTCAACGAGTGGGAGTGAGCGGGTGAACCGAGAGAAGCTTCGCGTAGTTCCCCCAGCTGGGGCGATTTTGTGGCTTGCCTGAACTGCTTCTATACGTCGGAACAGTCTGTACAGTTGGGACTGAACGATTGACACGCGAACACGATAGAGAACGCAAATCAAGATTTTCTTTTTTTTTGTCAACAAAAGATAAAGTGAAACTCCCAACAACTTTACAGATACACAATCTTCATAAAACTTATTAGAAAACTGAAATTGAAAGTCTCCTAACTCCCTGCATTCAATTCCTTGCAGCTTTAACATCAGTTCATTCCGGTGCTTTTCATTCTGCGCATTAGAAACATAAGTAAACAAATGGTGTCAAATTCTGCGCATTGGTAAAATCATTGTTTTGATTTGAAAAACCATTTTTTTTCTCAAATTTTTTAAGCAGTCATGTTCAGAATGACTTTATCTTCCCCGTAGAGGCATTTCCAATGTGAAAATTCTGTTTAACACTGTTTCATTTGATCTTTTTGTTTTCCTAACACTTAGCTGGACTGCTAACGGCGGCCATTTTTCAACGTTTGCTTCCTACATTTATTTTGATTTTTGTCATTTCTCGCGAAAAATTCATCAGATTACAAAATAATCGGAAGCATTTTGAAGATAAACAGTAACTGAAGAGTTTCAGCTGGTTTCATGGATATTTTGTTCATCACATCTTGAAATATTTCTGTTTGAATATGAAAATGCGCAGAGTTTGGAACTGCGCAGAATTAGGGCCGGTCACGGTATTTGTAATTTTTTTTTTCATTTTTGACATTTTCAACATATTTGACATATTTGACATATGTGTCATTTTTGTCCTTTTGTCATTTATCAGTTTTTGCAATTTTTGTCATTTTTGTGTCATTTTTGTAATTTTTGACAATTTTGTCATTTTTGTCATTTATTCAATTTTGTCATTTTTTTCATTTCTGTAATTTTTTTTATTTTTGTAATTTTTTTCATTTCTGTAATTTTTGTCATTTTTTTATTATTGTCATTTTTTTTTTTACTTTTGTTTTAATTTTTGTCCTTTTTGTCATTTTTGACATTTTTGACATTTTTGATATTTTTGACATATGTGTCATTTTTGTCATTTTAGTCATTTTAGTCATTTTAGTCATTTTTGTCATTTTTGTCATTTTTGTTTTATTTTTCATTTTTGTCATTTTTGTAATTTTTGTCATTTTTGTCATTTTTGTCATTTTTGTCATTTTTGTCATTTTTGTCATTTTTGTCGTTTTTGTCATTTTTGTCATTTTTGTCATTTTTGTGATTTTGGTCATTTTTGTCATTTTTGTCATTTTTTTCATTTTTGTCATTTTTGTAATTTTTTTATTTTTTTGTCATTTTTGTTATTTTTGTTATTTTTGTCATTTTTGTCATTTTTGTCATTTTTGTCATTTTTGTCATTTTTGTCATTTTTGTCATTTTTGTCATTTTTGTCATTTTTGTCATTTTTGTCATTTTTGTCATTTTTGTCATTTTTGTCATTTTTGTCATTTTTGTCATTTTTGTCATTTTTGTCATTTTTGTCATTTTTGTCATTTTTGTCATTTTTGTCATTTTTGTCATTTTTGTCATTTTTGTCATTTTTGTCATTTTTGTCATTTTTGTGATTTTTGTGATTTTTGTCATTTTTGTCATTTTTGTCATTTTTTTCATTTTTGTCATTTTTGTAATTTTTTTATTTTTTTGTCATTTTTGTTATTTTTGTTATTTTTGTCATTTTTGTCATTTTTGTCATTTTTGTCATTTTTGTCATTTTTGTCATTTTTGTCATTTTTGTCATTTTTGTCATTTTTGTCATTTTTGTCATTTTTGTCATTTTTGTCATTTTTGTCATTTTTGTCATTTTTGTCATTTTTGTCATTTTTGTCATTTTTGTCATTTTTATCATTTTTGTCATTTTTGTCATTTTTGTCATTTTTGTCATTTTTGTCATTTTTGTCATTTTTGTCATTTTTGTCATTTTTGTCATTTTTGTCATTTTTGTCATTTTTGTCATTTTTGTCATTTTTGTCATTTTTGTCATTTTTGTCATTTTTGTCATTTTTGTCATTTTTGTCATTTTTGTCATTTTTGTCATTTTTGTCATTTTTGTCATTTTTGTCATTTTTGTCATTTTTGTCATTTTTGTCATTTTTGTCATTTTTTTCATTTTTTGTCATTTTTGTCATTTTTGTCATTTTTGTCATTTTTATCATTTTTGTCATTTTTATCATTTTTGTCATTTTTGTTATTTTTGCCATTTTTGTCATTTTGTACTTTTTGTCATTTTTGTCATTTTGTACTTTTTGTCATTTTTGTCATTTTTATCATTTTTGTCATTTTTGTCATTTTTGTCATTTTTGTCATTTTTGTCATTTTTGTCATTTTTGTCATTTTTGTCATTTTTGTCATTTTTGTCATTTTTGTCATTTTTGTCATTTTTGTCATTTTTGTCATTTTTGTCATTTTTGTCATTTTTGTCATTTTTGTCATTGTTGTCATTTTTAGACATTTTTGTCATTTTTGTAATTTTTTTCATTTTTTTCATTTTTGTCATTTTTGTCATTTTTGTCATTTTTGTCATTTTTGTCATTTTTGTCATTTTTGTCATTTTTGTCATTTTTTGTCATATTTGTAATTTTTGAAATTTTTGTAATTTTTGTAATTTTTGTAATTTTTGTAATTTTTGTAATTTTTGTAATTTTTGTAATTTATGTAATTTTTTTTAATTTCTGTCATTTTTGTCATTTTGGTCATTTTTGTCATTTTTGTCATTTTTGTTATTTTTTTCATTTTTGTCATTTTTGTCATTTTTGTCATTTTTATCATTTTTGTCATTTTTGTCATTTTTTCATTTTTGTCATTTTTGACACTTTTGTTATTTTTGTCATTTTTGTTATTTTTGTCACTTTTTTGAGAATCGTTGAAACCATCATCTGAAAATACAATTTGACAGACATCATGACTAGTTTTTTTTAATTTTATTTTGATATTTTGGGACTGAACTAAATAAATGAATCTAATTTTTTTTCAACACATGATAGGTATAAATAACAGTATAATTCTTTGGGATTTTCAGCAAAATTTAACAAAATAAAAACTGGATTATGGCAAGAGCCCACAAGAGGTCATCGGTTGGGTTTCCGTATGCATAATGCATTCGAGCCGGGCAGCCGCTGGACCATCTGAACCGGAAATATCTCCACGGGACATCGCGGCTTAAAATGACTAATGGGTTCCAATTTGCGACCGACAGCCCAAAAGTGTGCAGCATCGAAATGCATTCAGCGATTCAGCGCCGCCGATTAACGATTCCCATTATTATTTTTTTTTCATATCCTCGAAATCTGCTCCACAGAATAATGTTGTCTCATCGATCCAGAAGCACAGGCGAAATTGAAACCTTTCCACTTTGTCTTTCTATCTACCATGGAGGGTTTCGCGTTGTAGGTTTAATCTGTGTCCAGGTTCATGGATGTTTTGGGGCCATAATTTACGATCGATATATGATATAAGTGCGTTCGCAGCAAAAGGCCAGGCCCCACATTGTTTCCGTCTCATTTATAATTTATTTATTTCTCGCCTTACATGATATGATTGATTACGGGCACGGCGTTTGAAATGAATGAAACCCATTTCGCGATGCAAAATCCGCGATATTAATTTTTCGATTTCTGGACTTGTCAATGGTTTTGAATTTCTTTCCTGGCTCGACACAATGCGGCATAGAGTGAATCGAAGTAAGCTGAAATAAATGACAGAACTAAGCAAAACCAAGGCCGAAAGTCCATCATAACTGCAATCGTGCAGGGTTCATCGGTGAAAATTGAGAGTCCTGCGTAAGTAACCAAAAATGGTTTGCGGGTTCTGGGAGCTTATGGGTACAAATTGCAACACGCAACTGTTGCGCAAGTTTTGGTCAAATCGATTTGGTTAATGCAACCGTGGCAGAAATGCATTTTTTTTCGCTTTCGTCCCGTTCGGCAGCCTGTTCAACTTCTGTGGGAACTTGAACCTTTCGCGCCTTGACGCCTTGAGTCAGCATTCATAAACTATGATCGATCAATAACTTGATTCACACTGCGCCAAGAACAGGAAATCGGAATGAAATCTCGATAGCCGGGCTCTGATGCGAGCGAGTGAAATACTCGCACACGGCCGACAAACGATTGCGCGGCTAAATTAAAATTTGAATGATAATTGCTAGATTTGCATATTTTACGCGCCACTGGCAATATGGCTGGCTACCACCCTTTTTATTCGCGCTCACTCAGTCCCATACTGAAATCAATTAATTTACTGTCGCTTAGTTTCAATAAACATGGTGGGCAGACTGGGCGCTGCTTAAAAATATTTCTATGATTCGGAGGCTTGGAACTTGAAGTTAATTTGATTAAGCAGATGGAATTGGATAGATGATGCGTTTGCAAATTATTGTTAAAACTTGAAAGTAATATTGTTTCCGAAATACTTATAAAACTTTTCTAAGTCCAATCGTAGTTAGTTTTTCGAATAAAAAGCTTGAATCAATATAAACATTCAAATAAAGAAAGGTTATAACAAACTCTCAAACAAGTCTTTCTATAGTGATGTTTCTTTGATAGTCCGCAATTTTTTCTGGTCCATTTGAAATTTCCAGAAGTTAATCCGGATTTCATTTCGAATGCCTAATGTCTTAATTTCATTGACATTAAACTAAAACGAAGATACTAGAGACGTTTTTCTCTTTTTTTCCAGATGAAAAACGACATAAGTTGGATTAAGTAAAACAAATTTTGACGGTCGCCATTGAAACTAAATTTTAGACAACTTCTCTAAGGGAGATTTTACTGAATTGAAATTATTTCATATGTTTTTCATTCTCATAAAACTCAGCACTACCAAAATTAATCTCATATAATTTCGTGAAATCTAGTGACTATTTCAAAATAGAAACCATAAATTTCAATTACTGATGCTGTTAAATGGGAAATAAAGCAACAGGAAAAGGCTCCCTCGTCAGCCCAATCAGTCTCGAGGCATCCGAGCTTGAATTTGCATGATTTCTCGATTGAATCATGCTGTGCATCCTCTAAGTAAAGCTGCTGACAGCTCATCATCTATGCCGCTCTAAGGCCGCTTTGGGAAAGATGACAGAAACTTACAGCGAAATGTGATAGGAAAGGAAGTTCATGGTTTCTCATTATACTATTTTCGACAGAGAGCTGCATTGTGTTTTACTTTCGGAAACCATTATCATAATTAAATGTTTATATGCAATCCATTTTTAAGAGTTATTTTTATGACTTTTGATTGTGCTTCCGATCACATGATACATCTTTACTTGGCCAACGAATATTAATGTTTTTTATTTTAGCCCCGTGATCTATTCATTATGCAAGACCCACATATATATTTTTTTTTATCCTCATTTATTAAACCGTATCTTAAACTAGAAGGCACTTTCGGAAAGCAACCATAAATGTGCCGATCATCACTTAATCGTTATTCTGACTTATAAATATAATTAAATTGAATGAAGTATTCATTCATGACGGCAAAATGTTCGCCAAAACGGGCCAATTTTCGATCAACTTCGAGATTATTGCAACCAAAAGGGGTTTCAATTTCTGCAGCATTTCAATCCAATCAGCACCTAGATTGAAGACCATAGAAAGGAGCACAATCAAACTATCGACACTTTTCTCGGATTTGTGGGTCTCAGTTGGTTTCGGATTCGGTGGAGGTATCTTCTTGAGGGTCGGCTTCTGCGTCGTGGATGGATTTGAAGGCAATATTTGCTTACCGTGTGACATTTGTTTCTGCTCATTGTTGTCCCCCATGTTTACCAATATCGGAGGATAATTTGATGGTGGAGTACGAGTTTCTCTGGTTCGTTTGGCTGCAACATTGTTCGGAGGAGAAGAAATCGGTTTTGTTCGTTTTCGGACCTTCTGTTTGGTTGGAGTTGTTTGTTGGCTGTGATGCGGGATGTTCTCGTCCATATCAGATGAATCACTTAGAATACTGAACATATTCGCTGGTATTTTTCCAGATAGACTGCTTTTCACAATTTCTGCATAACTTTTCTGAGATTTCCTTAACAGTTTTGCTTTTTCGTCCAGAGCTCGTTTTTTGTATTCCGAACATTCAGCTAATGTGGTATGGATTCCTTTACAATGGAGACAGGTATTTAGTTTGGACGTACACATATCAGGTTCATGAAGTAGGCCACAATTGCTACACTTTGGCTGGTTGTTGCAAAACTTTGCCGAATGTCCGTAACGTTGGCAACGGTCACACAACATGGGTTTCGGTGAAAACAGTCGTACTGGAATCAACACTCGTTCAATTTCTAGATAGTCCGGCAGAATGGTTCCCACGAAAGTAATGCGAGTTGATTGCGATGGTGTAAACTGCTTCAATCCGTTCACTAATTTGGATTCCATGAGCTGTTGACACTCCAATATAGCAACTGGTGAAACTCGAGGATCTTTAAATTTCCCTTTTCCTTCCAAAACTAACTGCTCATAATTAAGATCAGCTTGTTTGACTACTCCCGCTATTTCCACTCGATCGCTGGGTATGTAGACACGGTAAAGTGAGGTCAATTTGGGATTCTGAACATTACGCTTCATTACGATCGTCAAATAGCACCCGTAATTTGCCGAAATTAACTTTTTTCGTTTCACGCACCGATCGGTAGCTAGTAAACAATTCCTTGGATACCAAAATAATATTAATGGGTTTTTCAACTTGCCGCACGAAAACTTCATATGGTCCCTTTGAAGATGCAGGATAGCTTCGATTTCGTTGGCCAGTGGCTTCGGAATGACGTTCATCTTGGGTACTTTGTCCATCAGGAGGTTCCGAATCCTGGTTTGATATTACCATTGGCTGGTTTCGACAATCCATGACGCGAAAAACTGCGATGAAAGCACACAGAAAATTCAGCCCGGTTCGGAATGACGACTGCTCTCATGGCCGGCTGATTAGCGAATGATATATTTTTTGAATAACATAAAATATTACCTTATTTTTCGTAGCTCCACTTCGTATTGATTTTATCGTTCGAAGGAGAAGGATAAACGAAAAAAAAATCAAATGGGAGATTAATATAATTTAGCGAGATCTATAGGCTGGCAAACGGTAGACAATGCGCAACTCGAGACCCCATACACCCAACTTTCGGGTAGTGGTCATATATCACCTTTTGTCTCACAACTCCGATTCTCTACCTCCCCGTGGTGCTAGCTGGGGTGCGAGCAACCGGGTACCCAACCCCGGTGAGAGGGGGCTTCGTACGCGTCTGTTCTCCATGTCAGGGGCAGCTTGCGGAGTGTAACAACGTCCTAGTGGTGTTCGGGACCCAAAACATCAACATCACGATGGTCTTCCTGCGAGATAGTGGCGTTAGCTGCGGGCCTTGTGGGCCGTGCACAAGTAACGAACAACGAACAACAAATTTCGGATGGAAATCGGGAAAGACCCACGCGACGAAAAGGGACTAGCGATTGGAAACTTGGAACATGGAACTGCCGGTTTCTTAATTTTGTGGGCAGTACCCACGTGCTGCTGAAGAGCCAAAAATTCGACATCGTAGCGCTGCAGGAGGTATGCTGGAAGGGCTCCACGGTACGAACGTACCCAGATGGCCGTGCCATCTACCAGAGCTGCGGCAACACACACGAGCTAGGAACAGCTTTTATAGTGATGGGAAAGATGCAAAAGCGCGTGATCGGGTGTTGCCCGATCAATCTACGAATTTGCCGGTTGAGAATCAAGGGCCCCTTCTTCAACATCATCAACGTGCATAGCCCTCACCTAGGAAGTACCGGTGAAGACAAAGACGAATTCTACGCGCAGCTGGAGCGTGAATACGACCGCTGCCCAAAACATGATATCAAGATCGTCATCGGGGATTGTAACGCTCAGGTCGGTCAGGAGGAGGAATTCAAACCGACAATTGTAAGGCTCAGTGCGTACCAGCCGACCAACAAAAACGGCCTCAGACTAATAGATTTTGCCACCTCCAAACGAATGGCCGTACCTTTTAGTACCTTTTTCCAGCACCGCCTCCCACACAAGTACACCTGGAGATTTTTTTTAATGTTTTATTTGTCTAGTTTGTTTTTAAATTATCTAACATTCAGTACTTAAATGAAATTTTAACTCATTTGTGTCGATAGTGCTACTGGTTTGATTAATATAAACTATGTAGTTAGAAAACAGTTTCAAAATATCTACTCTTTGATTTAATCCTACTCGTTGAAGCGTTGGAAAACAGTAGGTCTTGAAAAGAAAAGTTCATTCGTCTGTCTATAATGTCTTCAATTTTTCTTTGAACAACAGTCCATGCCGGTAATACTAGAGTACACGTCGCAAATTTATGTTCAAGTGTCTCAGTGTTATTACAATGATCGCAAAATTCACTGTTTACTCTACCCATTTTATGCAATAACTGTTTGTGCACTACTTTTTCATTCGCTAACATGTAAAGAATATCTCGCTGCTTAGAAGTTAGAAGACGGCAGGCTATGTTTTTCCATGTTCGAGGCCAGTTGACATTAGGATGTTTCATTTCTACTTTGGGTCTATCAGTTTGTTGCAAGAACCAACAGTAGATGGATGCCGAGGACGGTCGCTGGCGAAGGTTTCCTGGGAGCTGTAATTCAGTTTGTGCGATGAACTTCAAGCATCGCAAATCACTAGGAATGTTGTGGATTGCACTGTTTGTTAGTAGGAGGGAATCATAGAACGGGATGCTTTCTGATTCGCAAAGATGTCTATTCAGCAGTAGAGGTTTGCTTTTAAGAGCCGGATGATGCAGGTTGAGTCCTCCTTCGGGAATGCTTCTCGCAAGCTGTTGAATCGGGACCCGTGTGGGAGAATTCCTCCAGAGGAAAGAACCAATCGTACTTGTAGTTTAGCAGGAGATCACCGTACCAAACGCAATTACAGATCGACTACGTTTTGATTGACAGCCGGCACTTCTCGGACATCATCGACGTCAGATCCTGCCGAGGCGCCAACATCGAGTCAGACCATTATCTGATGATGGTGAAGATGCGCCCGAAACTCTCCGTAGTAAACAATATACGAAACCGACGTCCGACTCGGTTAAATATCGCACGACTGAAGCAACCTGTGGTCGCGGCAGACTACGCAAAATCGCTCGAAGCAGCGCTGCCGGCAGAGGGCGAGCTTGGCGAAGCCTCTATCGAGGACTGTTTCGGGATACCTTAAAGACAGCCATCAACGTTACTGCGGAGAACGTCATCGGGCATGTGGAACGAACTGCAGTAGTGCAAAGAGGCACCTGTCGAAATGTGGAAAATCACCGACAGCGGAAGAGGCAGCGAGTCCGAATTTTCCAGGAGAAAAAGCGCCGCCTGGAGGAGGAGGAGCTCGAGGAGCTGGAGCAGCTGCTCCGTTCCCAAGAAACACGAAAGTTCTATCAGAAACTCAACGCATCTCGCAAAGGCTTCGTGCCGCAAGCCGGAATGTGCCGGGATAAGGATGGAGGTATCCTGATGGACAATCGTGAGGTGATCAAAAGATGGAAACAGCCCTTCGATGAACACCTGATCGGCGCACATGCAGGAGATCAAGACGGTGGGGGAAGATACATAGCCGGCGTAACCAACGACGTAGAGGAGCCACTCCTAACGATGAGTGAAGCTAAGGAAGCCATTCGCCAGCGGAATAGCAACAAGTCGGCTGGGAAGGATGGCGATTACTGTCCTAAATGCCAAAAACAAAGTGCTCTCCCGAATCCTACTTCGCCGCCTAACGCCACAAGCAAACAGATTCGTGGGAAGTCACCAGGCCGGCTTCATGGAGGGACGGTCAACGACGTACCAGATCTTCACATTACCGCAAATCCTTCAAAAATGCAGTGAACACCAAGTTCCTACGCACCATCATCTATTCATCGACTTCAAAGCCGCTTATGACACGATCGACTGTAACGAGCTATTGAAAATCATGGACGAGAACGGCTTTTCCGGGAGGCTGATCAGACTGATCAAGGCGACGATGGATGGAACACAGTGCTGTGTGCGGATTTCGGGTGAATTGTCGAGTTCATTCAAATCGCGCATGAAGTTCAACGTGGCGCTAGAAGGTGTTATTAGACGCGCGGTGGGCGAAATGCGGGGCACGATTTTCAACAGATCCAGTCAACTTATCTGCTTTGCCGATGACATTGATATAGTCGGCAGATCATCTGCGGCGGTGGAGGAGATCTACCGCAAACTGAAACGCGAAGCAGGAAGGATTGGGTTGATGATTAATACATCCAAGACGAAGTACATGCTGGCGTGCGGATCCGAGGCCGACCGAACCCGCTTGTCCAGTAATAACAAGGTCACGATCGACGGCGACGAGCTGGAGATAGTCGAAGACTTTGTCTATCTCGGCTCACTGGTGACCGCAGACAATGACACCAGCCGTGAGATCCGGAGGCGAATTATCAGCGGAAGTCGTGCCTACTATGGACTCCACAAGCAACTGCGGTCGAGAAGACTTAGCCCTCGCACGAAGTGTAACCTGTATATGACGCTCATTAGACCGGTTGTTCTCTACGGGCACGAGACTTGGATATTGCTCGAGGAGGACCTGCGTACACTCGGGGTATTCGAGCGACGAGTGTTAAGAACCATCTTTGGCGGCGTACAGGAGAACGGAGTGTGGAGGCGAAGGATGAACCACGAGCTCGCGCGACTCTATGGCGAACCCAGTATCCAGAAGGTGGTGAAAGCTGGCCGGTTACGCTGGGCGGGACATGTTGCGAGAATGCCAGGTGTTCGCTACGAATCCGGTAGGAACAAGACGAGCGGGGCGCAACGAGCGAGGTGGTTAGACCAAGTGGAGCGTGATCTGGCGAACGTGGGGTGTCCGAGAAATTGGAGAACGGTTGCCATGGTACGAGTGAATTTTAGGAATTATGTTCGTCAAGTTATGTCGTGAGATGGAATACTATGTAAATAAAATAAATCCCCTTCTCTTGTCTCTGCGCTGGCTGGTAGCTGGCACACTTGCTAACCGCAAGTTCTGAGTACCCCTCTCGATCTAACTCTCTTTCAACTACCAGACGTATCGGTCGGAGCCCATAATCTGTTGAAAGAAGATATTTATCGCAGAATTCATTTTTTTCTTTTTTTTGCCAGGATATTAAGCTCAATGGGTTTATTCATCCCAAATATAGCTTTGTTTGTTTGTTTTGTTGTTTTATTTGGGATTTTAGGCCTCTTCCAAAATATCACAGGTTTCAGTTGTGGAACAGAGTTAAAGTACTACACTCTACACTAGCCACCAACGAATGTCAATTCTAAACGTGATTCTAAAAGTACGTATCTATCTACATGTGATCGAATTAATACCGGATTTTTTTCCGTACGTAAACATAATACATATTAGCAGCTAACTTAAATCAGATAGTGATGATGCCTAAAGCGCAACCACTAACATCCAGAACGAAACATGGCGCTAATCGTTCACAACGATCTCAAGATTGGCAAACTCCCGATATGGTGGCAGCTGGTGCTTAAACCCGTAGGCGATATGTAGTCGGTAGACTATCATGATGTGACTGGACTGAGCTAGGTCTATACTTAGTACGTCTTAATTATGACCATTACTTTGCATAAATTAACCGTTGTCACCTCCTTAAAGGCGCCTACGAACGGTGTTAATTGATTGATGGAGCAGTCGGATCGGTTGCTGATTAATGGCTTTCAGCATGGTAGTTGAGGTATTGTTTTGTAGGGATGCAATAGAGAAGAGAAAAATCAATTAGCAAGGTACCTCTCAGAAATTATCGCGAAGATTGTGAGTTTCAGTAATGCAACATTATTTGCATTTTATAAAAATTCGTAAATGGTTCATACATTTATAAATATTCATGCATTTACTCACATTATTCATTTTAACTTTTGACGAAACATTAAGATTAAACCTTGTAGAACGGTTCGAGAAAAATCAGTTCACTAATGATTTAATTCACGATGATTGATAGTGAACCCATGAGATTTTTCGACGCAGGGTGCTTTCGGACAAAGCGAAACTATCCGGAAGTCCGTAATGAGCAATCATATGCCTACACGTGATTCAGAATTGCTAAGTAGACATTTCGTTCCATTAGACAGATCAAATGGATTCCTAGGAAGATATTTTGTGTATGGTGATGGATTCATATGTAGTAATGAAGTTGCCTAATACTTGGAAAATTGGTCACTCACTCACTACCGACATACCGATCTGACCGCGGGGTAGCTCATCTATCCATCGTATACGACTAGAAAGCTCTTGATTATCATTATTGAGCTGTTGTGAATTGCGTTTCTATTAGATGACCTTGTTTTTCCTTTTTTTTCCGATGCTAGTCTGTTTGCGACATTTTCCACTGAATGCGTGCTGCCATAATGGCAATTGATTGTCTGGGGTCCATTTCGTCAATTTCCATGTTAGTCTCCCTGAGAACCTAGAAGAAACATAATTGAAAGCGGGTGTAGTTTGTATCACCGTTAGTGGAAACTTTGCTGTCCAATGCGGTGTACGATGGATGCTAAATGAAGGAGGCTCGTTAGGGGCACGGACAAATTACTCGCGAACAACGAAAAAGCCCCCTGAGCCGAAATGACTCGTCGGAGGCCATTAGTCCTCTGGAAGAGCATTTCACTGCTCAATTGCATGTGTCGTAAATTGTCGTTACGCCACTGTTTCCATGTTGGTCGTTCACACATATTTTATGTTGAACTAGAGACAGCTATAGGGAAAATAAAACTTCTAGAGTTCTCTGTCATCGCCGCTCATTGCAGGCGAGATGAAATGTAAAAGAATTTCACAATATTTACGTGCACAAGAGCACAACTGCCGACTTTTGGAAAATGAGTTATGCGTGGTATTATGTTCAGCGAAGGATCGGAAATGTTTGTCGTATGCGTGTTTATCCATTGGGAAAAGGTCTCTTCGAATATGATTTATTTTTTGTTAATAAGAATTATCATTATCCGTTTTTTCATAAATAAAGAAAAAAAAAAGTTTTATTAAAAATATTGCACTTTTGTGGAAAGTATTTTTTTATATTTCACGGATGTTTTCACGCCGATTTGGTTCGTAGTTTGTTAGATTTTTCAGGCACATTGTCATACGCAATTTTTATTTTATTAACATAGTATTCCGTCTCACGACATAACTTGACGAACATAATTCCTAAAATTCACTCGGTCCATGGCAACCGTTCTCCAATTTCTCGGACACCCCACGTTCGCCAGATCACGCTCCACTTGGTCTAACCACCTCGCTCGTTGCGCCCCTGCTCGTCTTGTTCCTACCGGATTCGTAGCGAACTCCTGTTTTGCAGAACAGTCGTTCGCATTCTTGCAACATGTTCTACCTTCACCCCATCTGGATACTGGGTTCTCCGTAGAGTCGCGCGAGCTCGTGGTTCATCCTTCGCCTCCACACTCCGTTCTCCTGTACGCCGCCAAAGATGGTTCTTAACACTCGTCGCTCGAATACTCCGAGTGTACGCAGGTCCTCCTCGAGCAATATCCAAGTCTCGTGCCCGTAGAGAACAACCAGTCTAATGAGCGTCATATACAGGTTACACTTCGTGCGAGGGCTAAGTCTTCTCGACCGCAGTTGTTTGTGGAGTCCATAGTAGGCACGACTTCCGCTGATAATTCGCCTCCGGATCTCACGGCTGGTGTCATTGCCTGCGGTCACCAGTGAGCCAAGATAGACAAAGTCTTCGACTATCTCCAGCTCGTCGCCTGTGACCTTGTTATTGCTGGACAAGCGGGTTCGGTCGGTCTCAGATCCGCAGGCCAGCATGTACTTCGTCTTGGACGTATTAATCATCAACCCAATCCTTTCTGCTTCGCGTTTCAGTTTGCGGTAGATGTCTTCCACCGCCGCAGATGATCTGCCGAATATATCAATGTCATCGGCAAAGCAGATAAGTTGACTGGATCTGTTGAAAATCGTGCCCCGCATTTCGCCCACCGCTCGTCGAATAACACCTTCTAGCGCCACGTTGAACATCATGCAGGATAGAGCATCACCTTGTCGAAGCCCCCTGCGCGATTCGAATGAACTCGACAATTCACCCGAATTCCGCACAATCGCACATTTTTTTTGTCATACTCAAATGAAGCTTTATTAGAAACTCCGAGGCCACTAAAAAACTATAAAACGGAAAATAGTTCAAAGGTGAAATTTACCGAGATAGCAATGTGAACGCTCGTGAAAGCCAAAACGATAACTTCTGCCTCTTCGAGGTGAAATTCACCTCACAGCGTGGTAAAGTTTACCTGAATCGAGCTGGAATACAAATCAATTACAATTCATCGAAAAAAAAGGTGAATCCAAAAAAAGGTGAGACTTATTTAACTAGTAGCCAGGTGAAATTCATCTGAAATGAGCTGAATTAAAAAGTACAATTCACCTAGAAAAATGATTAATTATAAAACGATAAAATTTACCTCATAGCGATGTGCAGTTGATCTGGATTGAGCTAAACAAAACGGTACAATTCATCTCGAAAAAAGGTAACTATTTGCGAACCCGTTTAATGAGGTTAAGCTGTTTTGTCTTTGAGTAATGTTTTGATTCGTGCCCAATATCTATGTGAACATCGGGAATTTTTAAACGAATATTGTTTCAAAATATTTTTATTGAATAAACCAACCAAACCAGCTAGCATATACCTTTTCAATCAGAGAAGGGAAAGCGATATTTTTTTTGCGAAAAAGGTTAAATATACCTATTTGCTAGGTGAATGAAAAAAAGATAAAATTTAACGAGAAAGCTGGGTGGAAAAAATTCCCTCTGTTTCTCAGTAAATTTTACCTTTTCTCTATTTTCCGTGCAGGTAAAATTGACAAAATTGACAAAATTGACAAAATTGACAAAATTGACAAAATTGACAAAATTGACAAAATTGACAAAATTGACAAAATTGACAAAATTGACAAAATTGACAAAATTGACAAATTTGACAAATTTGACAAATTTGACAAAATTGACAAAATTGACAAAATTGACAAAATTGACAAAATTGACAAAATTGACCAAATTGACAAAATTGACAAAATTGACAAAATTGACAAAATTGACAAAATTGACAAAATTGACAAAATTGACAAAATTGACAAAATTGACAAAATTGACAAAATTGACAAAATTGACAAAATTGACAAAATTGACAAAATTGACAAAATTGACAAAATTGACAAAATTGACAAAATTGACAAAATTGACAAAATTGACAAAATTGACAAAATTGACAAAATTGACAAAATTGACAAAATTGACAAAATTGACAAAATTGACAAAATTGACAAAATTGACAAAATTGACAAAATTGACAAAATTGACAAAATTGACAAAATTGACAAAATTGACAAAATTGACAAAATTGACAAAATTGACAAAATTGACAAAATTGACAAAATTGACAAAATTGACAAAATTGACAAAATTGACAAAATTGACAAAATTGACAAAATTGACAAAATTGACAAAATTGACAAAATTGACAAAATTGACAAAATTGACAAAATTGACAAAATTGACAAAATTGACAAAATTGACAAAATTGACAAATTGACAAAATTGACAAAATTGACAAAATTGACAAAATTGACAAAATTGATAAAAATGACAAAATTGACAAAATTGACAAAATTGACAAAATTTACAAAATTGACAAAATTGACAAAATTGACAAAATTGACAAAATTGACAAAATTGACAAAATTGACAAAATTGACAAAATTGACAAAATTGACAAAATTGACAAAATTGACAAAATTGACAAAATTGACAAAATTGACAAAATTGACAAAATTGACAAAATTGACAAAATTGACAAAATTGACAAAATTGACAAAATTGACAAAATTGACAAAATTGACAAAATTGACAAAATTGACAAAATTGACAAAATTGACAAAATTGACAAAATTGACAAAATTGACAAAATTGACAAAATTGACAAAATTGACAAAATTGACAAAATTGACAAAATTGACAAAACTGACAAAATTGACAAAATTGACAAAATTGACAAAATTGACAAAATTGACAAAATTGACAAAATTGACAAAATTGACAAAATTGACAAAATTGACAAAATTGACAAAATTGACAAAATTGACAAAATTGACAAAATTGACAAAATTGACAAAATTGACAAAATTGACAAAATTGACAAAATTGACAAAATTGACAAAATTGACAAAATTGACAAAATTTACAAAATTTACAAAATTTACAAAATTGACAAAATTGACAAAATTGACAAAATTGACAAAATTGACAAAATTGACAAAATTGACAAAATTGACAAAATCGACAAAATTGACAAAATTGACGAAAATGACAAAATTGATAAAATTGACAAAATTGACAAAATTGACAAAATTGACAAAATTGACAGAATTGACAAAATTGACAAAATTGACAAAATTGACAAAATTGACAAAATTGACAAAATTGACAAAATTGACAAAATTGACAAAATTGACAAAAATGACAAAATTGACAAAATTGACAAAATTGACAAAATTGACAAAATTGACAAAATTGACAAAATTGACAAAATTGACAAAATTGACAAAATTGACAAAATTGACAAAATTGACAAAATTGACAAAAGTGACAAAATTGACAAAGTTGACAAAATTGACAAAATTGACAAAATTGACAAAATTGACAAAATTGACAAAATTGACAAAATTGACAAAATTGACAAAATTGACAAAATTGACAAAATTGACAAAATTGACAAAATTGACAAAATTGACAAAATTGACAAAATTGACAAAATTGACAAAATTGACAAAATTGACAAAATTGACAAAATTGACAAAATTGACAAAATTGCCAAAATTGACAAAATTGACAAAATTGACAAAATTGACAAAATTGACAAAATTGACAAAATTGACAAAATTGACAAAATTGACAAAATTGACAAAATTGACAAAATTGACAAAATTGACAAAATTGACAAAATTGACAAAATTGACAAAATTGACAAAATTGACAAAATTGACAAAATTGACAAAATTGACAAATTGACCAAAATGGCAAAATTGACAAAATTGACAAAATTGACAAAATTGACAAAATTGACAAAATTGACAAAATTGACAAAATTGACAAAATTGACAAAATTGACAAAATTGACAAAATTGACAAAATTGACAAAATTGACAAAATTGACAAAATTGACAAAATTGACAAAATTGACAAAATTGACAAAATTGACAAAATTGACAAAATTGACAAAATTGACAAAATTGACAAAATTGACAAAATTGACAAAATTGACAAAATTGACAAAATTGACAAAATTGACAAAATTGACAAAATTGACAAAATTGACAAAATTGACAAAATTGACAAAATTGACAATATTGACAAAATTGACAAAATTGACAAATTTGACAAATTTGACAAAATTGACAAAATTGACAAAATTGACAAAATTGACAAAATTGACAAAATTGACAAAATTGACCAAATTGACAAAATTGACAAAATTGACAAAATTGACAAAATTGACAAAATTGACAAAATTGACAAAATTGACAAAATTGACAAAATTGACAAAATTGACAAAATTGACAAAATTGACAAAATTGACAAAATTGACAAAATTGACAAAATTGACAAAATTGACAAAATTGACAAAATTGACAAAATTGACAAAATTGACAAAATTGACAAAATTGACAAAATTGACAAAATTGACAAAATTGACAAAATTGACAAAATTGACAAAATTGACAAAATTGACAAAATTGACAAAATTAACAAAATTGACAAAATTGACAAAATTGACAAAATTGACAAAATTGACAAAATTGACAAAATTGACAAAATTGACAAAATTGACAATTGACAAAATAGAAACAATTGACAAATTAAGCAAAATTGGCAAAATTGACAAAATTGACAAAATTGACAAAATTGACAAAATTGACAAAATTGACAAAATTGACAAAAATGACAAAATTGACAAAATTGACAAAATTGACAAAATTGACAAAATTGACAAAATTGACAAAATTGACAAAATTGACAAAATTGACAAAATTGACAAAATTTACGAAATTGACAAAATTGACAAAATTGACAAAATTGACAAAATTGACAAAATTGACAAAATTGACAAAATTGACAAAATTGACAAAATTAACAAAATTGACAAAATTGACAAAATTGACAAAATTGACAAAATTGACAAAATTGACAAAATTGACAAAATTGACAAAATTGACAAAATTGACAAAATTGACAAAATTGACAAAATTGACAAAATTGACAAAATTGACAAAATTGACAAAATTGACAAAATTGACAAAATTGACAAAATTGACAAAATTGACAAAATTGACAAAATTGACAAAATTGACAAAATTGACAAAATTGACAAAATTGACAAAATTGACAAAATTGACAAAATTGACAAAATTGACAAAATTGACAAAATTGACAAAATTGACAAAATTGACAAAATTGACAAAATTGACAAAATTGACAAAATTGACAAAATTGACAAAATTGACAAAATTGACAAAATTGACAAAATTGACAAAATTGACAAAATTGACAAAATTGACAAAATTGACAAAATTGACAAAATTGACAAAATTGACAAAATTGACAAAATTGACAAAATTAATAAAATTGATAAAATTGACAAAATTGAAAAAATTGAAAAAATTGACAAAATTGACAAAATTGAAAAAATTGAAAAAATTTACAAAATTGACAAAATTGACAAAATTGACAAAATTGACAAAATTGACAAAATTGACGAAATTGACAAATTTACAAAATTGAACATATTTGTGAAATTGTCAAATTGGCCAAATTAACACAAAATTTCCAAATCAAGAAGATGGACAAAATTGACAAGATTGACAAACTTTTTAAAATTCAATTTTGGAAACTTGGTCAATGTTATCAATTTTTTAAAATTGTAAATTTTGTGAACTGTGTCGATGTCTGTTTTATCAGTTTTTGCAGTTCATCCATATGAGCCACTATTTTTATTTTCGATAATTTTGTAATTTTTTCTACCAATTTTTTTAAATTTGATAATTTTTCAATTTTGTCTATTTTGACATTTTTGCCAATATTGTCAGTTTCATGATTTATGTCAATTATGTCAATTTGGTAAATTTAGTCTTTAATGAAATTTTTGTCAACTTCGTAAATTTTGTCTATTTTTTTCAGATTTATAAATTTTGTCAATTTTACCAATTTTTCGGTTTGGTCTATTTTTCTCAATATTGCAAGTTGTGTAAATTTTGTCGTTTCAGCCATTCTTGTGAATTTGTTAAATTTTGCCAGTTTTTTTAGTAGGTTAATTTTGTAGCAATTTTGTCGGTCAATCTTTGAAAATTGACTAAATTGCAGAATTTTCACATTATTAATGTAATCAACATAGATTACGAAATTGATAAAATTAATTTTATATAATAAATTTAATAAATAATTTATGTTGATTGTGTTGGTTTTGTAAAAATTCTGCAATTTAGTCAATTTTCAAATAATGTGGTTTTCACAATTTAGTAAGTTTTGTCATTTTTGCCATGCACCAAGCAATGTAATATTAACATGTTAAAAATTCTGTAACCAACAGGGTAGCAGGGATTTTTGAGATTGTGTCATAAGTGTTTAAATTCTGCGCAACTTACGACATAACTATTTTACCACAATTTTAATTGGCTGAAAGAGTTGCTTGGAATGTAAGAAAATAATGATGTATTTTTCCTTTTTCAATTCGATTTTTACATTTGTTGATATTTATGTTAGGTATATGTTGTAATAAATGTACTTTTCAAAACAGTAGATCAAGACGAAAATTTGAAGACCAGTAATATGGTTCGTATTCATGTCTAATCGGTAGAAAAATTAGAAATTGACAAAAATGATTCAAATCAAGTAGCTTGATTCCTGACAGGAAAATAGATTTGTGTAACTTTACTACGATTTCACATAACATCGGTTAATTCGTCATTTTTTCAGATATTTATTTTGAGATTATACAATATATTTTTTACTACTCTTGTATGAGGATAAATAATAAATTGAGGTTAGCTAGAAATTGTACCATAAATTTTCAAAACAATTGTATAATCATAATTTTTAAGATCGAATTTAATACTACTTTGTTCAGGTAAATTTTAAAGTTTCTAATTCATCTAATATATAAAGATGAGTTGGACTATATATGTTTATTTGTTTGTATGCACCTTATACAAATCCACACTGCTGAACCGATCAGTCTGAAATTTGGTACAGAGATGTAGTTGAACCAGGGTAAGGTTTTAGTAATAGTTCTGAGCCCCTCCCACCTAAGAAAATGGACCCTCCCATACAACGTTCTATTTTATTCCCACGAACCAAAAGTCATGGCACCCATTTTGGCAGCTGATTTCGTTTTCTTTGGCGGGGTTTTTTTTCACCAACATTATGGGCCAAGCATTAGCAACGACCATTCAAAGTTCACGTATACTGGAAAGCAAATCAAAGCTTGCTGATCATTTAAAATTTGAAATTTTGGTGGGTATTTTTATTCCTTCTTCTGTTCTAAGCACGTGGTACTGGTAGGAGATATTTGAATGCAATAATGAGCCTACATTTTGGATTGAAAAATACAACTAGCCTGTTAGAAATATATTGAATAGAATTGTAGTGATTTTCAAAGTGCTCCCTACCGCCGCTGGGGTGCTTTGAGAGTCTACAGAAATATTCAGTGAACTCAGGGCCGGATTAAGCCATCGGGGGGCCCGGGGCAATTTTTCTCGGGGGGCCCCTATGATTCGATTTTTTCTCAAATGCTATCCCAGAGAATACTTAACATTTTAACCGTTCAAAAGAACTGGAGATGAGTTCAGTATACTGTTTTTGAATTGCCATGTTGTCTGCGTAAATGATAGTTTCTGGTATCTTCAAATAAAAATTGTTAATTAATCAAGTGCAAACATTGCGGAAGACATTAGAAATTTCTCAAAATCGAAAGCTTCGATTTGAACTGCAAAATGCAATATTTAATTCTCATATTTTTTAAAAATATCCTTATCACTAATTAAAATACTCTAATTTAGAAAAAAATGACCAGATAGATATTTTGAATGATTTTCATTTCATCATTGGTCGTCTGGTTTGTGCTTTATCGAAAAAAAAAAACAATTGGGAAGTATCATGAAGATTTGAAACGTAGAATAAAAAACTAACAAAATGATTAATTTCACAAACCATAGAGATACAGATATAAGAGTTTAAGAATTTAAAACTAAAAATCAGGTTATATTCAGAACCGCAATTCAGTGTCTCTAATCTAAATCAGAAATTCAAATCAAGTTTTGAGGAACAAAATATGAATTGAATGAAAAAAAGAGATTTGAAGTTACAATCAGAACTAAAGCAGGAATTGCACCAAGTATGAATTTCAATTTTAACTCTTTGAAACCCATGAAAAAACCTTTTCATCCCAGTTTATGAATATGGTTCTCATCAGATAATAAAAATTGTAATCAAACTGTATAAAAAAAAACTGTTATTCTTTGTGACAAAAGTTTCATAAGATGCCCTCTAAGCCAAAGGAGTAAAAGTGGAAAAATAATCGGTTGAAAAAAAAATCAGAATAGAGATTAAACACAGAATGAGTTTAGTACCTTAAACAAAGATCCCGAGTTCTAAAAATTCAGAAAAAAAACCATGAAACTGAACTTCAGTAAGTGAAGAAACAACATAAGACTTGAAAATCTCAATGAATTGAATTTGGAAAAAGGTAAGATTAAAAACATAGAAATATTCATGTTAAGAGAGTTACTCAATGATATTGCCACTCAACTATGAGATCCTTTTTATTATAATTATAGAATGATCATTTCGAAAATGATATGCTGAATTCAGGATATTAACTTGTGTCAAATCAACTGAAAATGTTTCGAAACGAATTTCAAGTCTAAGACAGAAATTGGGATTGTACTGTAGATTGGTCCAATTTAAGCAACTACAGTTCCTTTTTTAGATTTTATTTTCAAAAATAGGTAGGAAAAGGGTTTAGAATTTAAAAACCAACGTAAATTTCAATAGTATTGATTGAAAAGTGAAATGTTATAATAATACCCGGTATCAACCCCCCAATGTTTATCATAAAGCTTCTCTGTTCTCTCTTAGCACTGTGAGCCAGTTTTGATGAAATCAGCTGCTATTTTAGTGCTGTAACTTGGAAAGTTAACGTAATAATAAACAAGTTTATTTTGCAAGACGTTTGTATGTAATGAAAATGTGGAGATATTTTTCTTTATTTTAACTTTTCTGTGCAGAATATCCTGACTGACATGTTTCAATGGAAAAAAAAATGAAATTTGGAGATGTTTGCCTCATATTCTTCCTAATTTATGTCGATTTATTTTCAAATTCAGTTTACATTATTTTTGGTCGATTTTTGGGTTGAACATTTTGAATTTCAATACTATTTTTTTGATATTTTCAGCCCGCAAAATTCGGGAGATCTTCTTCTCTGCTTACTATAGGGGGCCCCCTTATGTAAGATAAAAACTATTCAACATATTATTTCACTGGGGCCTCTTTAGTTGTTTTATTTCAAGTTTTCATTCCAAATTTCTAGTCTTGAATTCTTTTCATAGATTTAAAGAAATTAAAGTAGTATGATTAAAGTAATGTTGAAATATTTTTTCCCTCGGGGGGCCCCCTGAGCCGGGGGGCCCGGGGCAATTGCCCCCTTTGCCCCCCCCTTAATCCGGCCTTGAGTGAACTAAACAGTGAACAGTGAATTGACTTCTTCAGCTGAATGAACCGATTTTCATAAATTCCAGCTTTTATGAACCAACTATTGTAGAATTTCTCTATGAGAATAGAGAAAGAAAAAAAAAAAAGATTCAGAGTTTAAGTTGAAGGCCTCGATTTCAACGCTTTTATAGCCGTCGGGGAATTTTAACGGGGGATTAGAAAATTGATCATGTATTATCTGGAAAAACTTTTGGTTCCGTTGTAAACAAATCCATTACATGAAACTTTTATTAATTAAATCTGAGGTTTTCAGTTTTATGCAGTTCTATTTTTTTGGCCAATTTATAACTTTTGAGTCAATTTTTTCAATTCTACCATCCAATTTAGATAAAACTTGTAGTAGAACCGTTTAGTACTGCGAATTTAAACAAATGAAGTTTAAAATTGATCACACTCACAAGCATTAATGGGATGACTGTCCAAGAATAGGAACATTGCAATGTAACTCACATATAAAATTAGAATGGTTACTTCGGCTCAGAGGTGGTTTGTTTTCAAAAACTTCAAAAAACTAATAGTGTTTTCGTTTATTGGCAGTGGCAACCTAGTTACCCACGAATTTTGCCCTAGCTGCTGTTATTTTGTTCGTTTATTAATTCAGAAGTCCACTAGTTTTGCCCGAGATTTGAACCTCAAGCAGGCGGTTGCACCCCGTAAAAGTTGTCAGTGTTGGAGGTAAACATAAGTGTGAGTATAGCAAAAATTTATTTGCATCGTCCCGGGTAACGATTCTGTTTGTTTATTCAGAAAAAGTTTTGCCCCGCGCTTGTGGAGAAAACGAAAACGGTATAAATGTGGAACTTTCACATTTAAGACCAAGTACTCATAAAACAGTGTGAAATTTAAAAAGGAGGAAAGTACACCAATAGTTTACAACATGCAATGTGAGTCTTCAACATGGTTTAACCAGATTCGGATGTTTGTTTAGAAATTTCAAAGTAGATAAAGGTCTAATATATCATTGTACAGGGAGATCATCCGTCTTGAAAAGTGGAATGATATCCAAAAGAGATTTTTATTAGAGGCAGGATGGGAAATATATCAAAACAATTTGATCATTTGAAGATAACAAATAAAAGTCCAAATCTTCTCAAGCTTTCTAAAAAATGGTGGATGAAAAAAATGTTTATCGTGATGAATAAGCTTTCAAGGGAAATTATTTTGTATGTCTTTTAATTTAAAGCTCATACCTTTAAGTGAAAACCTTTAATATGAAAACAATAAATACAGAGAATAATCTCAATAAAAAACTGAACAATGGCCAAAGATGCGCAAAATTGCTTATAATGATATAGTTTAATATAAAAATTCTAAAAGTCAAACGACTCATTTTGATTTATGTTTGATGTGAACCCGAGCATAGCCGGGTAAAATCAGCTAGTTATGAATATGTTTAGCAACAATTGATTTGAAAATTTATGAGTTTATCAGGAAAAAAATAATAATAGATTCATATTAAACATCTCGAGATTGTTGTTCATAAGCCTCACTGCCAGTTCTAGGAGTTTCAGTAGGAAACTTTAGGAGCATAGGAGGTGTAGGACGAAATGATTACCGCAATGCTGGCCTAGCATCTCCCAGGGTTTACCTTCCCCAAATTACCACTCTAAAACCTCCCCACGTTTATGGGTGGATCGTAGAGATCTCTGCATCTACCGTTTAAGTAAACGTGAGTCACTTAAAGCGACTAATATACCCTTCCCTTTCCCCACACAGTCCGCAGGGTTCGGCCAGGGCACCTTCAACATTCTGTGGGGGCAAGTTTTCCAATTTAAGAGATTCTATAATCTGAGGCAACGAATTGGAAGACTTTGCTTCTTTTGAAATTTAAAGTCAGGAAGTGTAACACCATCAAGGAAGAAGGTGATGCAATTCTTATTGACTGTAATTTCATAAAACGGAGAGTTGACGAGTTGCGCCAACCGAAGTTTTAGGCGACTGTTCATGCGAATGCGAATGCAAATGCGAAAATTTCACTCTGCTAGCTGTCTAACGGTTAAGCGCATGTTTGATCGTCCTATTTTGTTTTTTTTAACTGTGGGCATTTTTTTTAAACTAGTCAGCATGAAGTTTGACCAGTTGTTAGTCTATTGGACGAGCCAGATAGAAGAATCGACCTTTTTTTACCAGTTCTAGAATCGAATTGAGCTCGATTCAAATTTTAAAGGTGAATTCACATCCTTTACTTTTATGTAATTAATCATCCTTACTTTTATTCAAATTTTAGCTCACCTTTTGTTTACCTATGACTTTTACAACGACTTATAACATAAACTTTGGTCGAATAGTTGATTTCCATCTGTTTTGGGGTCTCTCAAATGGATTTTTCACGATTAAGCGTAAAATTTACCTGGAAAAAATTACCTCAGTTTCTCGGTAAATATTACCTTTTCTTTATTTTCTGTGTATGTATCCGGAAAGCCGTAGAGAAAGGCTACAATCCACTGTCAAGTGGATTTAATCGGTTTTTTTTTCAATTACAATACCGACTGTTTTAAGATAATACATTTAAGAAACACAAAAACCAGACCTAAGTGAGGCAAATAGAAATTCGCTGCATCATTTTTTTACTTTTCGACAAAAAACTGAGCAGTTTTTGAAAAGAGTTGAAATCGTTTAAGAAAAACGTTCATGCCGGAACCAAACAAAATCAACAAAACTAGTGTTTTATTCATAATGCGTCATTTGATGAAATTTGCATACATGTACAAATACTTTCTTAAAGACTTAAAAAAAAGTTTTTATAATGATCATTTAAAAAAAAAAACAATTTTTTTACCTACTCACTGGTCGGTGATTGATTCAGACCGATTTTGAGCGATTTTTTTTGTTTTCCTGCACTTGAACCAGACATCTTTCTGTTGAATGTGATCGATATAGACGTCTCAATGAGCCAACAAGCCAACAATCATTAACCAATCAATAAATTTCGCTGCTGCCAAAAAACTTCCAGGAATCGGTCACAAAAATTCAAAATTCGATTATCATACAATAATAACGAAACTGCGTGTGGTGCCGTGCCATATGTTACTGGACGCTGTCGCTAATCCAATCGAAACGAACGTTAGCATATGCAATGCTTGCATCGCTGCAAGCGGCGGCAGTCTTTTCGGCGTCCATCTCCGGCGGCAAAGAATGACAATTTATGAACCTACGACGAGGAATCCAACCAAACAAGGCCGGTTTTGGCGAGCATGCTGCAGGTGCATGTTTGTGGCAGACTTTTTTTTTGACTCTTCTGAACTGCCGGCTCAGAACACTTTGTTGCAGCGAATGCCTTTATTTGCATATGGGTTGAAAACGATGATTTTTTTTTGTAGAATCTTGCGAACTGATTGTATTGTATAAACGAAAATTTGAATTATGTTTCTCACTTATTTTTTCAACAACTTTTTTTGGTTGAGGGCAAATATCACAAGCAAATAAGACCAAATTGACCCATATGAGAAATTCTGTCCAGCAGTTTATGTCAAGGTTATTCGAGGCATTGGAGTAAATGACGATAAACAAACAGCAATCAGATGGAAAATTATGCCAATAGCAAGCGTCCATCATCAGTGCGCATACTATACATACGGATTCATCATCATATCATAATCAATGTGCTCTCATTTTCCTTAAACTCCCATGGGGTAAGTCCATCATTTGCTCGTCGCTGTCCCACCAGATAGATGGGGTAATGACTTTCTCCTGAAGCCTTACCGAAGCTAATACCGGAAAAACCAACAGCACTTCACTTCGAGGAAGACTGCCTTCGGAAACGTGAGAAAGGTCCTCGCCGTTTGACACATACGGCGCGGCGTTTGGTCTTGAAAATTGTTCTCACAACAACAAACCCCTCCCGTTTGTCGCATACCAGTGACAGATCGGTGGGTCTAAGAACGATTTCCCTACTGTTTCCAGAGCGTGCCTCCAACATCACGGTGGATAAGCACCAAGTAGGAGATACTTTACACGAGTAATTACCAGCAGGTGTCCCGTAGTTGTTCACAGAATTGGAAGTATCATATTTCCCGGCTGATATAGTCGAAGGATTGCTCACGTGGAAAATTGTTTACGGTTGATTTACTAGTTCGAAGGCATTTCTCAACAATTGCTTTGTTTGTTGATGGTTCCCCGAAACCATAGGATTACGGTTCCGGATAATCGGATTAATTAGATCATTAAACCTGGTGAGGGTTAAATATGTTAATTTCGAAATTGGATCTTGATATCGAGGGATAGCGCGATTAGATCTCAAAACATTTTGTTGGCTTCGTTATGAGTCATGATGCTTTTTATTTTGGAAAAAAAACGGCAAAAGAAGGCATGTGAGACCTCGCTATATTCTTAGAAGCCCAGTTAAACCTAGGAAAGAAACGATCAAGATCATGAAAACCGAGCGATCGTAAGCTATTTTTTTTGCTATATGAGAAAAGGGATTCCAAACTGGTCGATTTGGACGAAGACGTTCTGAAGATTAAAAGGATTCGCGCAGATGACATATGGTACTTTTGATTCGGAAGGGGACATCTCTCAACTATCACCTATCAACAAACAGAACCAGTTGTGGGGAACCAAGAGCCAAGAGGGAGTGAGGCTTAAGGACGATTACGGTGGGTTATCCCAAAACACGAACTGGACAAAGCGAAGAAGTCATCATTTGGCCGACAGCACAACACAAGTGGCGAGTGTCCAGCTGCCAGCGAGCCCTTAACCGCACAAAGTCGAAATATTGAAAGTGGAATTATCGGTGTGCAGGATCACCTCTAGGCATCCACAGAACATTTTAGGTTCTGTGGATGCCTAGAATATGGACCAAAGTAGCAAACCACCTCTCTGCAAATCTCGATTTCATCTTTACGCAGCGTGTGCCGGGTTTCGATGTCTTTCCTGGTACCACCCATCAGGCGTTATCTGGCTACCAAGATAATTGAAGCACTCCACTTTTTCAACTTGTTGCCCAGCTACCACGAAACTGGAGGGATTTTCTGTGTTGATCTCCATCGACTTGGTCTTTCCGACATTGACTTTGAGACCTGCTGCCTTGGAGCTTTCGGTGAGGTCGTCGAGTTTGCTCTGTATATCCGGTTGTGTTTGGGCGAGCAAAACAATATCGTCAGCCAGGTCAAGGTCTTTCAGTTGCTCCATTGTTGAAGGATTCCACGGCAATCCTCGGTTCCGTACACAGTCGATCAATCCAGTCAGAATCTCATCCATTACGATTAGAAAAAGTAGCGGTGATAAATACATCCCTGTCTCACTACAATAGTTACCGGGATTGGATCGGACAAGACACCGTCGTGTAAGACCTTGCAGGAAAATGCCTCGTACTGTGCTTCGATGAGATGATCTAGTTACTCTGAAACTCCTCGTCGCGATAGAGCGCCCAGATTTTTTCATGGTTAAGTCGGTCGAATGCTTTTTCGAAATCAACGAACATCAGCAGAAGAGAGTCTTGGAATTCGTTGATTCCTGTTCAGGATCACTTTGCAGAGTACTTTGAGGGTTGTACAGATCAACGTTATTCCTCGCCAGATGCCGCACTTTGTCAGGTCTCCTTTCTTCGGGACCTTCACGAGGATACCTTGCATCCAGTCGGCCGGGAATGTTGCAGTATCCCAGATGTCAGCGAAAAGACGGTGCAAGCTTTGTGCTAACAGGGCAGGGTCGGCTTTCAGCATTTCAGCAGGGATGCGACAAGGGATTTAGTTGTTATGTTCGAAATAACAGAAATCAAGAGAGAATTCTTTGCATTTGAAGTGGTAATGATCAAAATTCCACAACTGCTTCACAAATTGCAACAATTTGCAACAATTAGCACATTTTCACTCTCTCTGAGCATTGGTTTCTCTCATTCGAACTCAAACCTTCTAATTCTCTCTAACAAATTGCCACAAATTACCACAAATTCAATCATTGGCTGCACAATTTGTGTGATTATTGACGAATTTCATCCTTCATTTCAGTTCCCCGGGATGCGATCGATTCCAGATGCTTTGTTGGATTTCATCTCTTTGAGATGAAATATTTGAGCAGGTTCAAAATGGCGTATGATTACCTGAAGTTCCAATCAATTTCGGCTTAGGCGGCATCCATAAATTACGTAACGCAAAAAATGCACTTTTTTGACCCCCTCCCTCCCATATGTCACACATCGTAACGCTTAGACGTACCCCCCTATGCAAATTACGTAACGCTGATACCGACCCCCTCCCCCCCCCCCATCTTCTCATATTTTTAAATACTGATTTTCGAAAATTAAAAAATAATTTGAACATAAAATTTTTTTAAAGGTTCTTCAAAACTATACAAATCGCTTCTTAGTACTCATTGATGATAACTCTCTGATAAAATTAATTGATTGTCTTTTTACGAGTTGCTCTGTGCTTGTTCACTGATGGTCTATCTTGTTTACTTCATGTTGTTCATGGAGCATAACTTTTTATGTAAAATATACTCCACTTAGTAATATTCGTCGGAGTAATCAATATTGCATTCTTTAAATCAATTGAGAAAAAATATTAAAATTTCCGTCTTGAGGTTGAATTCAATTTTTGGGGGTAAATGTACCTAATATTCGATTTTCCAACAAATATTTCACGTATATTCAATACACATTTCAAGGAGTCTATCTCAGAATCTTTAAATAGAAAAGATCACAAACCACCTTCAACCTTCATCATGTGCAAAATTTGCATGACATCAATATAGCTATTAGTTGCGATTAAGTAAACTGAAATTTTTAAGGAAAAAATCGTTACGTAACGATGAGCATACCTCCCCCCCTCCCCTATGTCACAATTCGTAACGCTGGAACTTATTGCCTCCCCCCCTCCTAGGAGCGTTACGTAATTTATGGATGCCTCCTTAGGATTGGACATTCTTTTAGGATTTTTATGCTGATGGTAGTTCTTGTTTCTTTATGTGCTCAGAAAAAAAATCTGAGTTTTACATTTCATGTAAAATTTGATTTCATCTAAAATTCGGTCAGATGTGTTGTATATTATAACGCAGCCCTGAAAAAAAAACCATGCGTTTCCTCATTCGTGTCAATTTGTTGTAATTTTGCATGAGTTCTGCATGAAACGATGTTTGGAATCAAAAACGTTGCGCCGCACACAGGGTTTTTACTATTGTTTTCTGATTTAAATATAAAAAAGTTTTCTAAAGGTTTCTATAAATATAAAAAGCTGAATTTAAAACTTTATACCTATAATACAAATGACATTTTATAGCATTTTAGTATAAAAGACCTTAAAAATAGTGTATTCCGCGATAAAATTTCATGGACTTTATTGAATAGAAGTGATAATTTGTTCTAAGCTCCAGTTCACCTCTTGTCCCTAATTCTAGTTTTTTTTTAAATACCTATAAGAATAATTCTAACTAATAAGGGTGATATGAAATCTTACAATTTAAAATTAATGGCACAAAAAGTAGTCATACTTTTGGTTTAAATATAATATTGTAGAGAAAGGTCAACAATATTCTCAAATTGTTGTTTCGAAAATTTCAGTACAAGAAAGCTTTTTTTCTTTTTAATCATAGATATGAGTATAAACTATTTAAATTCAAATAAAATCAGGTTCATATATTTTAATATAAGTGAATCGTTATGAATTGTTTAATATTCATACAAACAAAAGGCAAGTTCCATTACCTCTTCCACACATTCCATCATTATGCAAAGGACATTTTTATTTACAACGAACAAATAATAATAACAAATAATATTATTCAAAAAACATTCTCGATAAACTTCTTGCTACCTATTTTGAAAAGAAATGATAAAATATTTTCAAAATCCCATCTAAAAACGTATTGTTTAGCACAATACATGCAATTCCATTTGAGCTGTCAGTGTCTGTTAATATAAGCTCTATCAAATATATTTCTTGGTTTTAATTATTATCTCTCGGGAAAGAATAAACCACAAGGATTAAAATTCCACCAAACAAAAAACAAAGTTTTATAAGACTTGATCTTTGTTAGGATTTGACACTTAATGCAAGAAAATTATGATCGGTACTTGTGGAGAAATTTCACCGATTTAAAACAAATATTTACAGATATAAAATATGTAGGTCCCTTTCGTACTGATAAATTGCCTCTGAGAATTCATCAAAATTAAAGTTTGATTCCTATCAATGAATTCATAATGTTACGGTTAAAAGGTAAATTATTAATGATTTTTTATCATGTATTCCAAATACTGCGAAATAATCAATTGATTTGATTTATCCTCATCGCCTGTGGTACTAGAAACATTGTTGTGAGTAATCATTTAAACATTTTTTCAATAAAAAGTTAGAAAGAACTATTTGCAGAAAAAGTTTAATAGAAAAATCGAGCAAGACCCGAATGAAAAGTCGGGTTCAAAAAGTCATTCATAAAATTTAAAAAAAAATATCGAGCAAATGAATAGTACATATTTGTTTACTTTTTTTTTGGATTTGTTTACCTACTTGAGATGAGTGCAGGAGAAGGTTTAACATACTAAGGAGAATTTCAAGTTTGTGATTTCAGCAGTACAATGGAATGCAATAATTTTGGAGGACAACGCTTTTATTAAAATTTTGAGTTAATTTAAGAATGAACATATATTATGGTGATCGCACTATAAAAAATCAGAAACAGTGGTAAAGTTTGAAATAACATCGCCTGGAAATAACTTTTAAATAGACATGAGTTTAATCAAACAGTAATGAATTTGAGGACAAGTTTTTATTCTCAGGACATTTCAACTCAGGTTTCCCCGTCTTAAGAATATTTTCATACTCAAACAAAAAAATTGAAATTATTTATTTTTCACAGTATCACATTACTAAAATGACAACGTTGTTTGTTTGGAGTATAAACTGTAACTGAGCTCAGCTCACAGCATTATTCTTATTTATAAAGATCCAATATCTCACTTCGGAGATTATTATAGCTAAATGTTCGGACTCATCGTTTTTGGGTGTAAGCCATGAAGATCGAACATGCAATACATAGCAATTACGACCTTATTCCTCAGGTAAATTTAGCATCATGTGTCTATAATATAATTAAGAAGTTTCATTGGTAAACTACATAATCAGATCCATGCACTTGTCAAAAGTGTTTCCATATCGTATCCTTTAACCCACACTCCCTGTTACGGCGTCCCTGATTAGTCCCTCGCGCATCTTCCTAGAACGAGACACTGACAGCTGCACTGGAAATAGTGACAGTTCACTCGGATAGACGATAAAGCGGAGAGACAACGTTTTCCCCATCCTTGTGAACTTGTGCGAAGACAGGCCTTTGATTCTTTTGTGGAAATCAATAATTATCCTGGTTGCAGATTATCGAAACCTCTGAAAGGTATTTAATATAAATATTCCCTGAATGATTATAAGCAATTAAGAATTGTAACGATCGTAGGTTGATTCCGGGAGATTTATTATAAAATTGTTGGAGGTTAGGAAAAGACAGGTTAAGTCACCAAAATTGTAAGTGGAACCCTTATTCAATGAATTTATAATTATCCTAACCAATGTTAAATATAGTTTTAGCTTCTTTACCACAAATACTGGTGTTGCTCAACAAAGGTGCCGAAAATTAACCCATCCTTCCCCAACAAACTAAAAAATTTTGGTTATGGCACCGAAGAAAAATGTGTCTGTCGGAAAGGAAAGCAATTGCCAGGCCTGCAACCAGAAAGACACCGAGGAGATGGTGGCGTGTGACCGCTGTGGGAGCTGGTGGCACTTCGCTTGCGTAGGAGTAAGCGACAGCATTAGTGACCGAAGCTTCGTGTGCCGGATCTGCCAGCCACCAGCTGAAGATATTCCCGCGGTGATGTCGGAAGACCCCGTATGCCAGGCTGCGATCACTGAAACGCCAAGAGGAGTCGCTTCATCGATGGTAGAATCGTCTGCGTCAGCTGCCCGTTCCCGAACCAATTTGACGCTAGAAAGGCTCGAGGCAGAAAGAAATCTAAAGACGAAGCAGCTGGATCTGGAACGTAAAGCCCATGAAGTTGAATTAGAACTGCGCAAGCTAGAAGTGGACGAGCAGTTCCTCAAGGAAAAGTTCCTATGCTTGGAAGCGGAAATCGATGGTGTTGAGAACGATGCTCGAAGTCGCCGGTCATCTGTGTCAGCTGGGATACAAAAAGTACAACGTTGGCGATGTGCGCCCACTGCTGCAAGTTCGACTATGGCGCCAGCTACAAAAATTTCAAAGAACGAAGAAATTCAAGGCAGGTCAGTTAGTAAAACATTACCTAAACCGATACAGAGTGATAAGCCCGAGGTAGTTAAGAATCAGGTAGCTAGCCAGACGGGAGCGATTCCCAAGAGAAATAGGAAAAATGTAGAGGCCCTACTTTGTTCTGGCCAAGCCAATCAAGACGTTATCAACTCCTTAAGAGAACAATTGTTGTCGTTTGATATCTCACCAATCCGCAAAGAAGATAGTCAGCTAGGCTTCAGTCGAAATGAAGATTTAGTAAGCGAGCAGTCAAAAGCGAGATTTCCATTTCGCGATCGTATTTTTGCGACGACGTCGAACGAGTCTCGATCAACTAAAGCAGTGATTACAGAAACCAGAGGCGACGGAGGGAGTAAAAGTGGAGGTAGTAGAAAGCAGTACTTTGAAGGAGAGGAACCTCCTTCGATGCTGAGCGGACGTTGGAATGGGATCGAGAATAGTGCTCCGGAAGTAGTTCGTGCCAAGCCGATTTCCGTTGAATTCGATAGTGAAGAATATCAAGACAAACAGGAAAGATATGGACCTACGCCACAGCAACTAGCCGCACGACACGTTCTTAAAGATCTCCCACAGTTTTCGGGCAGTCCCGACGACTGGCCTGTGTTCATTTCGACTTACCGAACTACCACCAAGGCCTGTGGTTTTTCAGAGGAGGAAAATTTCATGCGATTGCAACGTAGTCTTTCGGGGCCAGCTAAAGAGGCCGTTCGCGGCGAACTTCTAGTTCCAGCTGGTGTCCCTAGTGCTTTAGATACTTTGGAAACGATATACGGGAGGCCTGAGCTGTTGGTGCACACATTGCTGCACAAGGTGAGGTCGGTCCCGGCTCCTAAGGCTGATAAATTTGAAACATTGGTGACATTTGGATTAGTCGTCAAAAACCTTTGTGCGGTGCTCGTCGCGGCCGAACAGGAGGCTCACCTCAATAACCCATCACTTTTATTCGAATTGGTGGGGAAACTCCCGCACCATCTGCAACTAGACTGGGCAATATACAGGCAACGATGTACAAGAAAGGACTTACAAGGATTTGCTTCGTATATGTCTATCATCGCATCGGCTGCTTCGGACCTTACTATAAAAATTGATTCATTCGACAATAAACGTGGTGGTCGAAACGACAAATGGAATCAAAATAACTTCTGTGGGGCTCATATGACCGAAGAGACGTCATGCGAAGTAGAAGAGGCTATGAGTAGTGCTGACAGCAGTAGACCAGGAGAGGTTCAGAAGCAATCGCCATTTAAATATCAACCGACGTGTCTGATATACAAGGATCCAGATCACCGCTTGAAAGAGTGCCCTGAATTCAAGAAGTTGTCAGTGGATCACCGATGGAAAAAAGTTCGAGGTTTGGGAGTTTGTCACATATGCTTAGGGTGCCACGGGCGCCGCCCATGCAAATCCACGAGAACATGTGAAGTGGAGGAATGCAGAAAGAAACATCACACCTTGTTGCATTCTAGAGCCGAGACTAGTGCAAGTCCAGTAACAGAAATGACGGCTGTCACCAACTATCATCACGGTGGGCGCTCATCGTTCTACAGGATTCTACCGGTAACTCTCTTTGGTCATGGAGAACCAGTTGACGTTTATGCGTTCCTGGACGATGGCTCTTCTGCAACGTTGGTGGAAGAGGATGTCGTGCGACGATTACAAATCGATGGAGAGAGTGCACCCCTCTGCTTACAGTGGACGGCAAGTGTAACTAGCAGTGTTCGGCATCGCTAACTGAAAAATTAGCGCCGCTAATTAGATCGCTAACGCATTCAAAGTTAGCGATCGCTAATTAAATTCGATAAATGTTCCAAAAAAGTTATCGCTTTGAGCTTAAAGCGCTAATCGCTAACTGTTGACCAACATAAAGGCCGAAACAAATATCAAATTCTTCTTTTGTCACGCCATTCCCTCCTTCGATTTTTCAGCCTCCAAGGGGGAATGAATAAAGGTTCAAGTATTTTATTTAAAATTAGATAAATTGATCGAATTCTCAAACAATTATGAGCAAAACAAAAACTGTCAAAGATGGGAATTTTAACAAATCTCTGTGTTCTACAATTTAAAAAAAATGAATTTACGAAAAATTACAAGAGCAATAGAACAGAATGTTGAAGATGGGAGCTATATCTTTTTTTTATTTAAATTTTGGTTAAAAATTTACTCGATTCATCAGTTTTGTGCAAAGTAGATAGTATGCAATTTTGTTGTGAACAATCTTTTGTGCAATTCATTCCATTTTGTTGTTTTTGCATTATTTTCAACTATAATCATTGAAAATCTTTAAACTGTTCACCCCTTTTCAAACTTGCAGGAGCATTGTCAAACGTAAACATTTATACAATTTTTATTTGAACTTAAAACGATCGCGAAGGTTATAATGGTGATTTTATATTATTTGTAATGAACTGATCTGTAAAATCTCTAAAAAAAACTGTAAAGTAAACATCTCAACCATTTGAAAACAAATGCTGATAAAGTTTGTTAAAAATAGTTTTATATTGTCGAACACTTTTTACTGTTATCTTCTTCTGTAAATGATATGCGAAAAAAAGTGCTAAAAAAGAGAAAAAATACACTAAATACATCTTTTCTATCACTCCAACTAATCCAATTAAGCAATCAGAACGATGCCCAATGTCACCTTAACTTGATTAAAGACAAAAATTCTATTCTGTCACTTATAATTCTAGAGATTGATAAAAATATATGGGAGTTAGCGATCTTGGATTAGCGGAACTAAAAAATAGCGGAACTTTTTAATTCGCTAGATCAATAAAAATTTATCGGCAAAATTAAACCGCTAACGAAAAGTTAGCGGACTAACTAGCGAATAGCGGATTAGCGCTTTTGTGCCGAACACTGGTAACTAGAGATGAGGAGGAATCAAAACGTGTATCGATACGAGTGAGAGGGTGCTCGAAGCAGCAGAAATTCACAATCAAAGCTCGAACTGTTGCTAGCTTAAACTTGCCAAGTCAAACGATACGTACTGGAGAATTGTCCGCGCAGTTTCCACATCTTCAGGGCCTGCCTATACGTGACTACGAGAACATTCGCCCAAAGATGCTTATAGGAAACGATAACTTGTTCGTGACTGTAATCCAGAAGATACGAGAAGGACCCCCAGGAGCCCCCATTGCTGCAAAGTGTCGATTGGGTTGGTCGATATATGGTGCAACGGGAAAAGGAAAAATACAGTCCAGTTTCCACATCGATGAATGTACATGTGACCGAGAACTTCATGACCTCGTGAAGCAACATTTTCAAGACGAAAGTAGAAGCTGGCAAAAGGTGCACCGCCCCCTGTCGATCGAAGAGGAGCGAGCGTATGGAATCTTGAAGGCCACAACGAAGCGGGTTGGGGAACGATTTGAGACCGGACTCCTATGGAAGTTCGACGACTTCGAGTTTCCCAATAGTCGACCCATGGCAGAGCGTCGACATCAGTGTTTAGAAAGGCGTATGAAGAAGAATCCGGTTATCGGCGAAAGCGTAAGAAGACAGATGATCGAGTACGTAGAAAAAGGATACATTCATCTAGCCACAGACGAGGAGCTCGACGACATGGACCCGAGAAGGGTATGGTACTTACCATTGGGAGTAGTTATTAATCCCAAAAAACCATCTAAGATTCGCATATTCTGCGACGCAGCAGCGAAAGTGGATGGCATATCTTTGAACACGATGCTGATACCGGGCCCAGATATGTTGACATCTCTTCCGCAGGTTTTATTTGGTTTTCGAGAAAAGTGCATAGCTATCTGCGCGGATTTGCGTGAGATGTTTCACCAAGTGAAGATTCGTAAAGAAGACTGTAACTCTCAGCGTATATTGTGGAGAGACGACCCAAGTAAATCGTTCCAAACGTACATTATGAACGTGGCAACGTTTGGATCATCCTGTTCACCGAGCTCTGTACAATTCGTGAAGAATTTAAACGCCAGAGAATATGCTCACGAGTATCCCCTAGCAGCAGAGGCGATCATCGATCATCACTACGTTGACGATTGAATGGACAGTGCCGATACGGTTGAAGAGGCTGCTAAGTTGGCCAGCGAGGTGGAGCACGTACATGGTAAAGGTGGTTTCCAAATTCATAACTGGCTTTCAAACTCTGAAATGTTTCTTCAACTCATCGGAGCAAAAATCGCCACGGAAGAAAAGAATATAAATCTTGATACCGATTCAACTAAACGTGTTCTGGGAATGTCGTGGCGGCCCACTGAAGACGTTTTCATCTTTGCTGCGACTCCTGTGTGTGAAGTGCATCCGACGAAACGCGACGTCTTACGGATT